>NW_026125281.1:40637500-41122500 GCF_943737965.1 Phodopus roborovskii
TATACAGCAAGGGAAAAAAGAAAAAGCCTAGAGAATAGGGAAAAGTCTTTGCAAACTACACATTTGATATAGGATTGATAAAAAAATATCATAACCTAAAAATCAAGAAATCAAATAACCCAATCAATAAATGAGCTAATGAAATGAACAAACAGTTCCCAAAAGATGGAGTATAAACACATGTTCAATGTTATGAGTCATCTAGGAATAGTTAATTAAAGCTATATTGAGATTACATCTTACCTCTTACCATAATCAAAATGACAGAAAAACAACCCATGCTAATAAGGATGTGGGCAGAAGGGAGCCATTATACACTGTTGCTGGAAATATAAACCAGTCCAGCCACTATGGGAATCAGTATAAAGGTACCTTAAAGAACTAAATATGGGCCTATGTATGACCCAGCTAAAACACTCCAGAATATTCACCTAAAGGCTTTCAAGTCAATGCATTGTAGAGAACCTTGCATCAATGGTTATTGCTACAAGATTCACAGTAGACAGGCTATAGATGGATAAACAAACTCTCTCTCTCTCTCTCTCTCTCTCTCTCTGTGTGTGTGTGTGTGTGTGTGTGTGTTTCATATATACATCATATCTACAATGGAATTTTATTCAGCTATGAAAAACAAAACTATATTCTTTTCAGATAAATGGATAAAAACTAGACATTGTATTAAGCAAATTAAGTTAGATTTGGTAAAACAAATGCATTTTCTCTCATTTGTGGATTCTAAATTGCATACTTGCATGTGTGTGTGTGTGTGTGTGTGTGTGTATTATGTCATGTATGTATGTATGACACAATGACACAAAAGTGGAAGAAAACTGTTCAGAGACATGAAGAGGACTAGCAGGAGCAGGTTGGATGGAGGACAGAGTCAACATGTATGTACTAATTGGGAAATGTCTTTATGAACCCCAGCACTATGTATAGTGGAGACAGATGAGTAAGTGTTGGAGAGAGGCTTAGTAGATGATGGCCTCTGCTGCCAAGCCTAACAACTTGTGTTCAATCTCTAGGACTTCCACAAGTTGTCCTCTGATGCCCATGCTGTGATGCGTGTGTCTCCAGCCACACACTCAAAATACACAAGACAAATAAACAAAATAAATACATAAAATATATTCATGTATATGTACATGAGTAAAGAAAGGTGACTTTATCGGGCTAGGTAAATTCCAGGAACATAGCATCATCTATTGCAATGTAGTTTTCCAAATCACGCTACAGACATCCCTGTTCATAATAACAAAAGCACCAAAAGTCACGACTTACTCATTCAAGATTAGATCAGGTGCAAAATAGAGCATCTGCCCACTGACATGTTTGTAGGACCTCCACCCCAGGCCAAACACCATCAGACTCATCCAGGAGTACTGAATCAGGGTTATCTGGTCATCGATATGCAAGTTCCGGAAACCTACAAACATTTTGAAAGGAAATAATCACAGAAATCATGTGAACAACCTTGAATATCTGTGGGAAGTTGAAACAGGATACTGACATGTTTCCATGAAGTTAGGAAACACTCATAAATAACACAGCCTAAAAAGGGACGGGCGGGGGGGGCTCCACACAGCATGAACATCGGTCACTGTGGTTTAATGCTGGTGGGAATGGAAGGGCTAACTGAATTAATGATCCATTCTGGGGTTGTGCAACACCCACGTTCTGAGACCCGTTTTCATGCTATATACTATGTTAAGATGATGGAAATCAATGCTTGGATCCACACATGGGTGAGAACACGTGGCATTTGTCTTTCAGTGTCTCCTTGTCATGATATCTTGTCCTCAAGAACCCCAGCAGCTACGGTGTCTGCATAAGATTTGAATAATATCTGTACAAGATCAAGCCAGTGGGCATTCCAGCATGGAGAGGGAGAGACTCAGAAGCCCCATGCCTTGTTGAGGACCTATGGAAAACTGATGGATTCTCAGGGAGGGAAAGTCGGTTTTCATTAAGGATGTGGCTCCTGGTAGGTCAACCAGACTCTAAGGAATGACCCCATAACAATGAGTTTAAGAGCAGAATAAATTTGACCCAGTGAATTATTAATGGAAAAGAAAGAAAAAATAGGACAAGATTTTGAGAAGGGAGAGGGAGAAGTTGGGGGAGAAGTAGGAGAGAGTTTGTATCAGTTGCATCAGTGAAACACTTAAAGAAGAACATACAAGACATTGGTTTTGCTTATGGAGGCAAGGAGGATTTAAACATTCTTTTTCAGTAGCTTTCCCCAAATCTGAAATAAAGGCAAAGAAACAGGCTAAAAGTAGCAAACTGGGCATACTTGAGAGACCTCAAGAATATTGATTGCAGTTGACTACATGGACTTGAAGCTCACTGTAACTTACAACAGCTGAATAATGAAATTAGATTTAATATTTTAAGACTAGATAGAAATAAATATTTTATATGACCATCAAGCCCTTTCCACAAACCTCTTTGAACACCATTTCCTTAAAAATCCACTGACTCCCATTTACGAATGACCTAACTCAGAAATAAAACCAGAGCAACATTTAATGCATTGGCTATTGAGGGAGAAGGTATTTCTTTCACTGTTAGACATTCAGGTTCTCTGCACATGCTCCTGATGGCTCGATCACCATGGGGATAGTTGAGGTAGACACCCAGGTTCTCTGTGCATGCTCCTGATGGTGCCGTCATCATGGAGATAGTTTCTCTGTTAGACACTCAGGGTCTCTGCATATGTTCCCATGGTCCTATCCCCAGGATATAGCTGAGGGATGGCACTTGTCTTAGCATTCCTTAGCCTCCATGGAGATGAGAACTCAAATGTGCCCCCTAAAACACATATTCTAGCAACCTCCTGCTTTTTTTTTTTTTTTTTTTTTTTTTTTTTTTTGATGCACAACTTCAATGTTGAATCATGTTCCTTCTCATTATTCCTTTCTGTCTCTGCTTAACTATTGAGTTCCTCCATTTGGAATCTGACAAAAGTAAATGTTGCTACTGGGGAAACTAGATAGAATGCCTGCTGCCCTCTGCATTGTGCTTGGTGTGGTCTGTAAAGCACATACTGCCAGGGTTTTAATCTGAATCTGTAATGACAGGTTGTGGTTATTTACTGGGAGTGTGGTCAACAGTACTGATGGGCTCAAGGGGTGCATCTGTGACACTAGTTCATTATCCCATCTCAGATGTCTCTGTTTGTGCCTTATTCCGCCTCAGTTGAGTGGATCCCTGGTGCCCTCCAGAGGTTGTTTGGTTGTTTTTCTTCATTACTGATTTGAGATGCAAGTGTTTTTCCTTTCCTTTCCTTCCCTTCCCTTTCCTTCCCTTCCCTTTCCTTTCCTTTTCTTCCTTTCTTCCTTCCTCCCTCCCTCCCTCCTTTCCTTCCTTTCTTCCTTCTTTCCTTTCTTTTTTTTAATGATTAGAATAGTTTATTTTCTTGTGTTTTGATTATGTTGGCATCCACAAATCTAATTTACTTTGTGGCAGAAAGGCTCCATCCAGCCAAGAAAAAATGTGGCATATGATTTTCATAATTTCTTATTTTCTTCAGACTTAACTGCATATGGTATGTTATTTCAGAAAAAGTGTGAATTTTAAACACAATGTATCTACAGATCTACAGAATAAGTATTGCTGGTCATTGACTATTCAGCAAAGTAGATAATTCTTTGATAAAATTCTGAAACAATTGATAAGAGACATAAATACCTTTATTTTTTTTATCCTGAAGACTCCACAAAGGAGGCATATTTAGAGCTTTGTGTAGGTGTGATTTCAAAGTCTCTGGAAATAGGTCTAAGCTCCACTGCTAACTTTAGCATCGATTGAAAGCTACATTAAACAAGTTAAACCATAAAGATAAAGATACTAATTCAACCAGTTGTTAAAGATTCAGGATAACTGCACGTTTTATTGAGGAATATGCAAATATTTATTAATCCATCAGTGAATCTTGCAACAGACTGCTCATTGGACTAATGACTATAGGAAAGCCACTAATCATTTCGAGAAGAAATCTCCAATTTAAAACAAATTAACCATACATAGTTTGCGTTCTTTTAATCTTTGCTCTGAGGAGAAGGGGCAGGATGATTAAGAGTTCAAGTTCATCCTTGGCTACGGAGTAAGTTATAGGCCACTGGCTGTGTGAGAACATGTGCATATATACATACATTACATATATATGTATATATATATACAAATATATATGTGTGTGTGTGTCTATGTATATGTATACATATGTATATGTATATGAAAGAAGAAAAAGTACCCTAAAAACAAAATGAAATCAAAATGATAAGCTAGAAGCATTTCCTATATGTTAATGAAACACAAATATAATTAAAATATAAATGCTGCAAATGGCAATAAATTTGGAAGACAAATTAGACATCACTGGCCTAGGAAAACAGCTCAGTCAGTCAAGTGCTCATCACACAAGCATGAGAACGTAAGTGTTTATTCTCAGCATTCATATAAAAAGCCAAGTTTGCTGTGTTGCATAATCCCAGAGCCAAGGGGAAGCAGAGACAACTGAATTCTTAGAGCTCACTGCCAGCCAGTCCATACAAAGCAGTGGGCTCCAGGCTCGGTGAGAGACCTCGTTTTAAAAAATAAGGTGGAGAACATCTGGGGAGAACACTAATGTCAACCTCTGGTGCCACACATATGCACATTTACTTCTACATGTAGCCATAATACACGAATCGATGCATACAAATTACATATATACATACCACTAAGCATTCTTGATGAAATGTATATTTGGAATATTTTTAGTATATTGATTCCATATGTATTATTTTATTTATCAGAATGTGTTATATCCATATATGAATTTCATTATATATAAAATGACAGGCTAATAGAAAGTGAGCCTCAATTAATTATACATACAAAAAATTAATAGAAAGTTTAGTATGATCTCCAATAATTCATTCATTATTATCTATAATATTCCTGCCCACTTCTAACCTTTCTAATGCATTTTTAAAATTTAAATATTTGATATAACTATGATAGTATTTTCATTTTAGCCTTTGCTTTATAATAGTATCTCACTGGTTTGAAAACTTTAATATTTAAAGTTGTTATACATATGTGATTTCTTTTTCTTCTCTGGAAATTCTATTCTGCTTGTGTTTCTATGCACTTTATTCTTGATCTTATATTTCTTTTGTTTCACTCTTGCATTCTAGGCCTATCAATATCTTGAAATGAGGGGCTTTTACTTACTCATAGTATAAAAGGCAGCTTTTATTGAAATATTTCAAAACTTACCGAGTTAACTAGCATTCATAGCAGAACATGTATTTCCATCTGATAGAAAAGTACTAAGAAAATAACCCACTCTCTCTACCTTTTGGAGGTGTATCTGTGGAAAAAGTCCAATGTTAAATTGACTTGAACATGGTTGGATCAGAAGTCTAATGTTTCCCTCCATTAACTGTAATACCATTCCATCATCTTATACTGAAACAAAGCCAGGAACACAGAGATCAAATTCCTGTGGTGATAATTATTAGAGAGATTTAGTGCATTTGAGATAATAATCAAACTGGAAAACCTACTCATAGGGAAGTGATGGATGATGGCTAATTGTGCTTAACAAGTAGTGTAAAAAATGTCCTTTTCTTTAAGTGTCTTGACCTAATAATCCTTGAAAAAAACATGGCTGTGAATTGTCCAGTTCTCAATACATCAGAAAAAAAGGGCATGTGAGACTTGCTTGCTGTGACTTCCAAAGTTTTGATAAAAATGTACAAGTTGTACTTCCGTTAAAAAAAAAAAAATTCACATAGTTGAAATAGTGAACCTAAACCAAGGCACAGCATTACATATCTCAGGACCTTGGGGTACAACATGTAAATGTCAACATGTCACAGAAACATGCAACACTAACATATTTAATGACTTACTGTGACCAAAACCTTCGGAGTTCATCTAAAACAACTTAGTTCTTTATTATAAATTCCACACTTTAGATTTCTACATCTTCTTATTTGTCCCTTTGTTTGGGACAGGGCAGAGGCTGATCTTTAACCTAAGACACTTCCCTGCCTCTACCTCTTCCCAAGTGTTGGGATTCAGTATGGAAAGATAAAGGAAGATTAGAGTGGGAATGCTTAAGGGTAGATAGAAACCAGAATGAAGATGTGGGTGAAGGAAAGACATCCAGGGATGAGCACAGGGCATCTGAGCAAGAGCCTTTTAGCAAATGTTCCCTAGCTTTGGTGGCATGAAAGGGAGTTAAGAGGAGACCTGCCACTTTAGTAACATGGCTACAGAAGGACCGTGGCTTTTAAAATACAGAATTTAGAGTTTATTCTGAAGTGGAAAAGGGAAAACATGATTACAATTATTTTAGAAAGTTGATTCTTGGGTTAGAGTAGAGGATTGTTTGAGAGGTGAAATGTAGGTAAAAACAGAAGGGTTGATGACCAGTAGTCATGAGGATAACATTATGATGAATCATGTATTGAATAAGAGGTGTTGATACCACTGACAACTAACTGGGCAAGGGATGCAGGAAGAGAGTGGCGAAGAAGGTTCTGAAGGGGCTGCCTGGAGTGCCATTTCTGGATACAGAAAACTGGATTTGGCTTTTGAACTGTAAAGTCAAATTGAGTTGGGAGGCCATCTGGGTAGAGATGTGTTATGAGCATTTGACATACGTGACTGAAGGGCTAGGCTAATGCCGTTACTCAAGTGTCACTGGAGTGGACTGGGAACATGAAGGCTAGCTTATTCAAATGTGCAGCGTGAGAAGCCAGTGGAACAGAGGACAGAACTCAGGACAGGGAGAATGTATGTGTGGGTGTAAGAACAAGCACACAATGACTAAAGATTTGTGGGAGAAACCAAGTACCTGGAAGGAAAGTCAGAGTTAGTGAAGGATGAGCCTCCCCAGGAAGAGTTACAGCCCCACAGGCACTGCAAGTTGTCATGGGATGAGAACACTTATGCTACTTTTAACAGTTTTACAAGTCAGCATTTGGCGATGGTGTTAGGAACTAGCAGCCAGCTGACCCCCGCCCCAACGATGGGCAGGATGCTCATGGCCATGTCATCCCTACCTCAGCTTTACCTGGCGCTTACCTGGAGGCTAGAGGACTCAGTTACGCATGCGCAAGCCTCTTTTAAAGCAAGCACACCAAGTGCTTCTCTCTCTCTGCCTCTCTCTGCTCCTTTGCTCTCTCTTTGCTCTCTCTCTGTTCTCTCTCTCTTCTGCTTTCGGTTGGCCACCAGCTACCCCTTCCTTCTCTCCCCTCTCTCAATAAACTCCACGTGGGCGCTGAGTCTCGCGTTTGTGTTTTATAGGCATTAGTTGCAGCAAAAGAACAACAGATGGTAATTTCAGTGAAATAAAGTTAAGGAATAATTTTTGAAAGTCTTTATAGAAGTCAAGTCAAATTTTACTTTCATTCCTCGTCACTTATAAAAGGCAATAATTTGAAATAACACTTTTTCCTGGGAAAAAGAACAAAAAAATCTTGCCACACTGCCATTCACTCATGCTTCAGAGCTGGAAAATAATGGAAATATTGACCTTGTCTTCAGTCTGGTTCACAGAAACCAAGAAGAGATGCTCTCAAATGGGCAATGGGTAAGGTGTCAAAGCATAGCCTTGGGTAGCCATGTCACCAAATACAGGGAAGTGACAGGAAAGGTTTGCCCTGAACTTGTCTACCGTTTTAATTCTACACTTTACTGACCAAAAAAAGGTGAACTTGAGTTTGGAATGAACACTTGTCAATTGAACTTTTGTCTTTCTATGACTTTAAGACCCTACTCAATCAGCCTATGATTTTTATCTGTGCCTTTATTCTCCACGACTAGTACCCATACAATTTTTTTTCCATCTGTTTCTGAATCATTTGCTGGTGAAATCTTCAGAAGGCCAGCACCGACTGTAGCATTATCTAAGAGTTCATCTACCCAGATACATTTTCACAGTAACTTTTTCATTCCTCTCTTGTGTGGTAACTAAAAATGCAACTTGTGATGCTATTTAGAATCTCCATATTTGACAGATGGAGAGTCATTGTCTCTTGTTTCTTCAGTTCATTTCTAATCAAATTTTATTCACAGTTTTCCTTTCCTACACCCTTAGGTACGTGGATTCTCCTAAGCTTCGTGGTTGCTACTTCCACAATTAAAGTCTCCTTCTCACTCCTTTACAACTCCATGCTAAAGACATTTGTCCCTATTTCCTTTATTTTCCTTTATTTCTATGTCTTATGCTACTGTTAGTCATCCTAGATCTCTCTGTGTGTTGAAAGCTCTTTAACAGAGGAAATGTGTGTTGTTGAGTTTTAAAATTTTGTAGATGACACATCTCTTCATGCTTTGACCAGAAATGCAGTGCTCACTAAGTATGCATACATTCCACACGAAGTCATTCACAAACAGATGCTAAACATCAAACAGAGCATATTCTGTAAGGTGGTTTATAAGTATGACGCCTTTAGGCTACGGCATCTTACAAGTTCCCACTAAATTAAAAAAAACCCTATGAAATATTATTGGACAGTGAAAAATATCAATGACAGTGAGAGTGAAGACCAAGAAGGAAAGAGGAAACCCTGTCTGGGATATAAAGAGCCCGCAGCACCCCGGAGTCACAGCTACATCACCCACTGAATGGCTCTGAACGTATGCTTTTCGTCTGATTTTGATGCTCACTTTATTCACTCAGAAGAATGATCTTTTCTGTCAAGGGACTTCCGAAAGTGAATGTGCATCGGTATATGCAGCTACATTTTCACAGTGACTATGTACATTCACAATCTGGCTTACTGGTGAGGCTCCTTTCACACACATCCATTTTTCACACAACTAATAATATCATTGAAAGTGAGCAACTGAATAAAATAACGTTCTCTTCTGGGCATAAGCAGTACCCAAATAGAAGGTGTGCCACATCTAGTCCATTCACAACGTGAGCCTGCCATCGGGCTTTTCTTCCCAGCAGCACGATTTAATTGCTAGGATCTACACTCAGCAGGCATGTGGCTGGCATTCACTGAGTCACTGAATAAGAACTTCGTGTGACTAATCTTATGTAGACTCAACTGACATCAGTTTAGAGCATCTAATAACGCTGGGCCATGCTAATTACGCTTGCCTGCTAACTTGCCTGGATTTAGAGCCAGCAAGAGGTTAAAACCCTGGTCTGCCTGCGAGGAGAGAGAGGATCCACCACCCAGGCTTGGGATTTAGAGTGGACACCAAGGTGAAAGCTCACGGAACACCTGCAATGATGACTCGCCTTCCTGACTGTGGGAGCGATGTAAACAGGTACCATACTCTTCCCACCACCAAGCTTTCCAAGTGTGATGGACAGTGCCCTCTTATGACCAAAATAACCCTTTGCTTCCTTAAGTTACTAGTTAGTGATCCACAGCACGGAGAGGCCAACAAGAACAATACCAAGTGCATGTTTTTTTTTTTCCAGGTCTTCTCAGAGGAATGTTAGTGGATCGGTCAGTCCTGAACCAACTCTGCACCCATTCTGGAGTGTCCCTTTAAACACACTGTTAGTGTCCGAGGCTAGCCTGCTCTACAGAGATAGTTCTAGGATAGTAAGGATATGCAAAGAAACCCTGTCTCAAAACAAACAAACAAACAAAAAACCCCAAAACCTGAAAAAAAAACAAAATAAAAATAATTGCACTATTTTCAATATGGTTTAAAGTGAGCACTGTCTGCATAAATTTTTATCATCTCAATGTTGCCCTTGTGCATCATTAACAGGAACAGAGGGACTCATAAAGGTGTGGCTATTATTTTGATTTGCCACATATAAATTATATTCTGCAGTATTTAAAAAAGATGCCACCAAGCCAGGCATTAGTGGCACATGCCTTTAATCCCAGCACTTGGGAGGCAGAGGCAGGTGGATCTCTGTGAGTGCGAGGCCAGTGTGGTCTACAGAGCTAGTTCCAGGACAGGCCCCAAAGCCACAGAGAAACCCTGTCTCAAAAAACAAATAACAAAAACAAAAACAAAAAACAAACAACAAGTTGCCACCAAATTCAATATATATCTAAAATTAATAAATGTTCTTTATAATTGCTTTCTTTTCTAAATCTCCTTCAACAATGGTCTCCAAAAATGCAAATAAAGGAAATAGTAACCCATAGTAATTATAGCCAAGGGATCACCATCTCCTAAGAATGAAAAAATGGAAAGTTAAGCCACAGCTGAATACCCATTTAAGAACAATTATTTTATCAATGCTATTATGACATTTGCTTAGTAAAGATCTATCACTTCACAATAAGCCTTAAATATTCATAACTTTCTTTAATGGAGAAAGTTGCCTGTGCAAGGCCTGTCAGCTGCAATAAAGCGAATGAAAACCTGGGCATTCTGACCCATCCACAGAATTACCTCATATCCATTAGAATACCAAGCTCCATTAACTTTTCTCAGTATGTATCTTTTTGAAAGTCTAACAAACAAGAATCTGTTTTTCTGTTTCAAATAACCTTGGGTGTTCAATAACAATTCATCTATTATATTTCAAACCTTTCAGGTAGAATAATAGCCAAGAAATGCATTCAGGCAAACTAGGAAGAAATTCTTAAAAAACAAAACAAAACAAAACAAAAAAACTAATTGAATTTCTTCCAGGACATAAAGGACATAATGTATTTAATTCTTGACCATGTGTCAGAAAAATGAACAGTACAAGGATGTCATTGGTATGAGGAGCATGTGATTTTTTTTTTGGAAAAATTATTCTGATTCTAATCAGGACATTAAGGCCCACACTAACAATTGCTAGTCTTTGCCTGGTTCTGCCATCTAAGATTCAACCAAGTGAGAAATGTATCCTCATAATTCTACCAACCACTTGGCTGCTAAAGAGCTGTGCTGAGGGACAAATCTTGCTGATAAAGTAAGTGAAATACTTCCATCAAAACACATGTACTACAGCTGGGCCACATCCCCTTTCTTGGGGAGCGTTGAGAGAAAATGGTGATTGAAGTTTACTTGTCTTCCCAAATATCTTACTAACATCCGGAATGTCGCATTCTTCACTGACTAGAAATTAAAGTTGCTGAGTACTGTTTTGGTTTGTGACATGAATAGGCATATTTGATTTTTTATCTTGCACAGACTTAAAACTTTAGTTAGGTTTTAGAATGAACTTGACACTGTAAGGAGTTGGCTAACATGTCTTTTCTGAATTACTATATTTGTGGTTTGACACATACAGTTTTGCTAGTTTTAAGTGTTTCATGTAGTTAGTTACCAGTCATCCTCAACATGTATTCCATAGTCAATACGAATCATGTGTGTGTGTGTGTGTGTGTGTGTGTGTGTGTGTGTGTGTGTGCAGGTATTTCAGGGGATTGAACCCAGGGCTTACACATGTTAACCTAGTGCTCTACAAACTGAACCAAGCATACACGTGAGACTTTAACAAGAATTTTGAATTGCTCAACACATGGTACTGTTTACATGATGGGTTGACTTACGTGACAGACTATTTTAACATCCAGCTAGTGCCACAAACATAATACCTTTTAACGTATGTTACTACATCCAAATTACCTGGCAATGACTTAGACCATTTGACTACTGAAAGCAGTTGCCTCTCGCCTAGTTGATTGAGACTGGTCAGCAAAGAGCTGGACGTATCGGGTTTTGTGTTGTCGTGTCCTGCGTAGATCACATCAGGCTCAATGCTCATGAGCAGGTTGATGAGTGGGGGGATCAGCTGCATTTCCTGACTTGGTGAGAAGGTGATTCTCTGGCCTAGGGGCTGGCTCTCATTAGGAAGTCCCACTGACTGAGGGAGAGCAACACCATCGAGGGTTCTCATAACTCGGACTTTATTGAACTTCTTAAACTTCCGACCTACGGAGAAGACCAAAAGGGAAAGAACTTTGTGTAAACACATAGGAATTCATTATCCTAGCATTGTATTGTCTTCTTTAAGCCTTATAATCACTGTGCTGTAGATTTTTATCATTGATCAGAAAGTGAAAGCTGGACAGGCATGGTGACACATACCTGTAATCCCAGCTCTTGAGAGCAGGAAGATCAAAAGAACATCAAAGCATCCTTCCTAAACTACACAGTGAGTTTAAACCAGCCTGAACTACATAAGACCTTGTCTGAGAGAGAGAGAGAGAGAGAGAGAGAGAGAGAGAGAGAGAGAGAGAGAGAAGGGCTTGGGCATCAGATTTGGGTTAAATAATAGCTGTACTCTCTGGGTTAGTTGGGTATATGTAGTCACATCAGGACTGAGCAGAGGTTATCAAGCTCTGAGTTAGAAGGCGCATGGGAAGGCAAGTAGCATTTAGGGGACACCAAAATCAGGACTGGTCAACTGTGTAACAGGATTGCCTTCCAAAACCTGTGGTCCAGGCTACATGCGTGCAAACAGGGTTTCATGATTGTGAGTCTTCTTTTGGATTTTATTCTTTTAAGAATCTGTTATAATTCATACTCATCATGTAAGCCCCACAACATCTTTCATAGACTTTCAGCAGATTCATATGTTTCTTAAAGTCAACCCATGTACTGCTACAAGATCAAAATAACCAAGATTAATACTATTGTGATAGTTTGCATGTTATTGGCGCCCACAATTCCAAGGGGAGTGGCACTATCAGGAGGTGTGGCCTTGTTGAAGTAGGTGCAGCTTTGTTGGAGGAACTGTGTCACTGTGGGGGCGGGCTTTGAGGTCTGTTTTGCTCAAGCTTCACTCAGTGTGACAGACAATTTCCTGTTGCCTACAAGATGTAGGACTCTCAGCTACTTCTCCAGTAATACATCTGCTTGCACGCTGCCATGTCCCACCATGATGATAATGGGCTGAACCTCTGAACTGTAAGTGAGCCACCCCATTAAATAATACTTGCCATGGTCAATGGTGTCTCTTCATAGCAATAGAAACCACAACTAAAACAATTCTTTCCTAAACTAAGGGAAGACATAATTTCACCCTATGAAATTATGCTTGCAGAATATATGTATTTCTAGTCTACTTGTAGAATTCCTATTTTAGTGAATTGTTGTATTTTCCGAAGAAAATACATGATGGCAAGGAAGTAAAATTTGCTCTTGAGAACATCTCTTGAAGGCCATACCATCCTGAATGTATCCATACTCATCTAATCTCAGGAGGTAACCAGGGGCAACCCGATTAATACTTGAATAGGAAACCAGTTTGATGGGCACCTAGATGCCTATGTAGGCTGCTACTTTTCACTGTGAAGAGTCTGTGCTGGGTGGCTGCTAGAGGCCTGGTTACTGATTATAATGGTCCAGTTATATCCACGTGTGTCCAGCAGGTTACATGTGTTCTGGATAGCCATCACTGTATCCGGACACATCTGTAGATGGAAGGCTTTCGTGCACAGCAGTCCCCTCTGAGTGGAAACATTGCACCTTGGAGAAGGATATAGACACTGAGGAGGTAAACTTCTTATTATGTCTGGGACAATTGAAACTGAAAGATTCACGAGGCTATGGCCAAGGTTATAGACTCAGTGAACAATTGCCAGGGAAGAGGTTCTTCCCAGCAGTCAAGAAGAGAGACTCTCCAGCCTGTAAGTCACTCAGAGAAATTTAGGGTTCCATCTTTCCTTAGCTGTCACCCACACTGGGGTGCCCCTTGGTGATATAGCTGCCTCTGGCTTGTCAGTACATCTATAAACAACACTAATAAACTCACTGGTTCACCAAATTGGAATGACTTTTTCTGTTGTCAGTTCATTTCGGGGTGAGCAGACATTTGTTCAGGTCTCCCTGGGAATAGTGTCTCACAACCCAAGTCCACGAGACATGCTACAGTGTTAAAAGGTTCAATGCTCCTGAAACAGAGGTGGCGGCATCCTGGCTCCTGTACTTGCTGTGACTCAGACATATGCTTGGCTCATGCAGCACTGAGCTGAGTTAAGAAAACATCCCCAAATTAGGCATCTGTTGGTGTAGGTGGTTAGATCTGGATATTCTCATTTTCCTAGTTCACACCCCACACTGGTAGTAGACAGTGCCAGTATCTTACTTCTCAGCTCAGGTGCCGTTGTAAAGACAAAGGATGGGATTTGTAGTGTGTAATACCATAAAAGTCAGCAAAAACCTGTAGGTTAAAGGCAGACAGTTCCCAGGTCATCAGGGGAAAAGATTAAGAATCCCATGCAGAAGTCAGATGAGCTTCCTGGGAAAGGATATGTCACTAATGAGAAGAACAGTCAGATTTCTAGAGCACCTGTAGTAAACTGGGAAATACACAGTTGCGTCATTGGTCTCAGTGCAGTCCTCCAGTGAAAATGAATGACTCCCTTTGCAGGTTGGGAACAATGCAGCACTGGGGACTCCACACCTGATCTATGAGCAGTCAAGCAGAGCTCTTGAGTATTTGATGCTAAGGCACAGACTCCCTGTTCCTCGCTCCTCCCCTTGGAGGTTCAAATGGACTAAGTCATCTCGGGGAGAGGTTGTGGTGAAGAGATTTAGGGACGAACTTGTGTGTAAGAACACAGAACTTGACTCCAATATATTTAATGGTTGGTTCTGATATAACAATGCAACCAATGGTTAATAGCAAATATAACAACACACCCTCCCCCAACCCTAATAATAACTCCAAGTTGCTTTTCTTTTTATATCTCTTCACATATTTTTTACTTATAATAATTACATGCTTAACATTTCAATCACTTGATTCAAACAGCAGAGTTTCAAAGTGATATTTAAAATAAAATGTTGGATTTAATAACTTCACTTAAGTCAGGGTTGTTTTATAGTGATAAACAAATGTTAAGGGCTGGCTGGTGACGGCAGAGTTAAGAGCACAGGATCTGAATTCGGTTCCCAACGCCCAAGTTGGGCAGCTCCCAACTACCTATAACTTCAGATCCTGGGTTATCCAAGACCCTCTTGTGGCCTCTGTGGGTACCTGCAAAACCACAACACAAACACACAGACACATCATCACACAATTAAAAAAATAAATCGTTTTTAAAGACCCAATTTTATATTTTTCTAGGAGACTATATAGTTTAAACATGTAAAATCAGAATTTCTTGCGGTTATCCGATGCAAATTATTTCGTAGTTTTCGTATATAGTAATCCAAATTTAAAATGTTTAATGTAATAAAGTTTCCTTTTAAAAAGCCAAACAGGAAAGAGTTTAGGAGCTAGTAATGTACTTCAGCAGTGGAGTACCTGTTAGGTGCATATGGCCCTCTGTTCAAGTCTCAGAAGCATGAGGAGGAGGAGGAAGAGGAGGAGGACAGGAGGACAAAGAGAAGAGAGTACAGAAAAGGAAAGCATTAGGCAGTTGGCCATGGTAGTGCACGGTTGTTTCCTGGGTACTTGGGAAGTGGATGCAGAAAAACTATAAAGGCAAGGACATCCTGGGCTACAGAGTGATTTCAAGGCCAACTTTGGCAACTTAGTGAGCAAAATAAAACCATTTCATGTGTCAGAATATGAACTATAAGGACATTAGGGATATAACTCAGTGGGAGAACACTTGTCTGGCAAGTGTGAAGACCTAGATTTTTTTTTTCTCCAGTACTACACATGAAGACAGGCAGACAAAAAGACACAAGCAGAAATAAAGAAAAAACAAAGAAGAAAGGAAGGAAGGAAGAAAGAAAGGAAGGAAGGAGACAAAGAATAAAATGGACAAGGAAATAGAATAACATGGGAACCATCATAATCACTTTCTTCTCTAATCATCCACCCCATACAAACATCATGTTTTGCTTTCAAAGTATTTAATTATGCTTCACAATATAACAACACATGAAAAATGCAGAGCGCCACACCACGGAAAACCCCCTTAGACGCTAGTCTCCTCGCTCTTTCCCATGGCTGTCCTCAATCCTTCACCCTTTCCTACAATTCACTTCACCCTTCTTTCTCTTTGTTCATTACCCCCTTTCTGTTTTCATCAGTATTTGATTACATCATGAAATGCCGGTGTCTTTTGAAAACCAGAACAAATGTTTAGCACACTGACCAGATTTAAAAAAAAGCTCCCCAAATAAGAACCCTAACTTCCTCACATGTTAATTACATACAGTGTAACTGAAATCAATATAGACCGATTTCACAGTTATGCCATGGTTCAGTCTTTACATGAGTCAAAGCATGATCAAATGTTGAGCTGGGAACTCAGCTGTCCTGACTAAATATTTTGAATAAACATTTAACATTGACAAAAATTGAATAAACATTAGTATTTGCATGTTAGAGATGAGATTTATAGGAGTCTAGTGATTTATTAACTATAAGAGGTTAATATAGACCCTAGCAAATGTGTCAATCAAAAGCTATTTTCTTTTCCTTTTCTCAGGGCAAGGTTTCTCTGTGTAGCCCTGGCTGTCCCAGAACTCACTCTGTAGACCAGGCTGGGCTTGAACTCACAGATATTCTCCTGCCTCTGCCTCCCAAGTGCAGGGATTAAAGGTGTACACCACTACCACACAGCCAAAAGCTATTTTCCCTTATTCTTTAATTTTTCTTAGTGAAAAGCTTAGTGATGCCTTGTGCTAGTGGGCCCTTAAACAAGGAGGAAACGCATGCTAAACAGTTGGCATGCTACAAATGAAATGGATGGAGCTCAATGCCTGGGAAGTAGAGGGAAGATGGCGACAGTAGCCCATATAGTCAGGGAAAGATTTGCATTTGACCCCAGTGAGGGTCTTCTAATTGCCTTTATTTTGAAACCTTCAGATTGACAACTCTCTAGCAAAAAATCAAGCAATGCATCTAAAGGAGGACTTTGAATACCAGGAGAATTATTTTTATGATTTACAAAAATGTACAGTGCTATTAAGAGATATTTTCCTAAAGAGGGAAATTGTTAGAATCTTCCTAACTCTATAATCTACCTCCCACCATGAGTGTCAGCCTGTTCTTCCAAAAGTGCTTAGAAAGATATAATAACCCTTCCCTCGTCTGCAGTTATGGTATTATATCATAATACAAAGTGAACCTTGGGCTGGCCATATCTGTATATGAATCCTACCACTTTATAAAAGCTCTTTAACCCTGGGCCGTCTCCCTAGCCCCCTTAATTAATTTTGATACTTGGTGGGAAAGAAATGAGAGATGACAGAAAACGACTTGTGATTATTTTTCAAAAATTTCCCTGTTCATGTATTTTCTCCAATACTCCCATGTACTGTGTCATCTATTGCCTTACGCGAGTGATGTTTGATTAGAAGAGGCATCTTTCCCTTACCTACACCATTCAATGAATGACAAAGATACAATAGCAAGTAAGTTTTAGGACGCTGAAGAAAAACAAATGAAGAGAATGACTATAAATGAAAATAAGGCAAAATGAGGCCGCAGAGCAGCCCATGGGGCTGCCACTGATCTAAGAACACAGTCGGGAAAACTAAGTGACAAGTAGTCAGTGTAAGAAATGATGCCAGCAACATGGGATTTGGATGAGAAAACTCACCATATTAGTTTCTCGAAGGACTAAGACTAATATGAGTGAGGAGAGACGATGGATGCAGAAGCAGACAAGCGCCACCTCTGAGGTACTGACCAGGACCCACGAGAAGGAGGAGGAACAAAGGAGCCTGCCTTTACGGCGGTCACTGAGAGCATCTGCAAAGACTTGAGCTTTCAGATAGGAAGTGTTTATCATTGCTGGGAAAAATAACAGGCCTAGGCAGAGCTACATCTTAATAGTCATTCCCCGAGCTTCCAGGACTAAGAAAAACATTTGATACGTAGCATCAGCTCATCAGCATAAGAAAACTACAGCTTCCTAAGGTTCTGTTCACCAGTATTAGACACCTAAAAGGCAGTGCTTAGGTCTAGGGGACAGAGGGAAGGCAATGCCACATATTTTCTCTTTCCAGAAAACCTGAATGAAGATTCAGGAAGCTAAAGAAGAAGCACACAGCCAACGTTCACCCTCACCTCCTTCTTCCTTCCTCACAACAGATTCCTATCTTTTTTCTTTGGCTGGTCAAATTCTCGAATATGCTTTGTAACTTCAGCATGCCTCTGTAGTCATTGACTCTATTCTGAGAGTTCATCAAGGTACTTCTGAAATCAAAACGTGTACAATACTGTCCTCTAAAGGGAAACAAAATCTTCAACTGACAGACATGTTCACTCATTTACATGACTTTTCTACATTTCAAAACTGTACATACTGTCTTTAAGATCATGTTTCTGCATGTAAATATAATTTGAGGACATAAGTATATGTAATGTACTACCTAGCAGCTATAATCCTGTGACTATCTAGGGTCTTGGGAACTTCAGGTAGTCAGGAGGTTCCAAATAAAGGCCACCTCTATGCTCTGATGGGGCTGGGGATGAACCTGTTCTTTCTGACTTCACTTGGTGTGTGGGAAAAGTCTCCTCTCAAATTCATAATCACAGCCCTCCCTCACCCAACCCTGCGGTTCATCATTATCCTGCTTACAGGTGTTAAAAGCTGTTCTCTACTTGTATGATTCCCAGGTGTCTGGATAGCAGAATGTGAATTCTCTGTGAGAGACGCATTCAGTTAAGGCCACCTGCACAGGACTAACTTCTACTGAATATGAGCCCATGGTCCAAAGTTTAAAAAGTACTATAAGTAAGAAACAGCAAAAACAGACAACAGACAAAACCAGCCAGTCAGTCCTGGCTTTGCCTTACTCTAGCCAATAAGACTCGATTGCTATCTTTTTAGGAAATTTAGTGGGCTGATTGTTAAATGTCCTGAGTGGCCAATGGAAACCAGATGTAGTACTGACATTACCACCAGTGAAAAATGTAAGACGCTATGATGGTATTTGCTTTTTAAAGTGAGAGGTAGATTGGGCTTGGCAGTATGTTATAGCAGTGTTAAATAGATAGTGCTATTTTTTGAATCTTAGAATTATTGTTTACAATATAATTAAAAACCCAAGAACACAAAAGCTACTCTTGAAAAGAACAACTTCCTGAAAGAAGTAACATCTCATATAAAGGAAACACAGGGTCTGGGGATCTGGCTTGATGCATGCATCTCCAGGCAAGCATTGTGGCTGTCACAGTCTGGGACTCAAGAGGCAGGGCTGCGGTCCCTGGGGCAAGCTGCCTAGCTAGTCCAGCTTGAATTAGGAGGATTCAGATTCCTAAGAAACCAACACTGCATAAAGTGGAAAACAATTGAGAAAGTCATCAGGCATCAACTCTGGCCCTCCACACACACTGTGAAAACATGCATGCACACATGCATTCACACACCATATATACATACATACATACAGCCATGTTTTTTAAATCCTCATTAAGATAGAAAAAAAAAAAAAAGAAGCACACACAACCCATGAAGATTGATGAGCTAGAATACAGAACAGATTGAAGAACATAAACAATAGCAATGGTGCAGGTAATAGCAAAATGGAGAAGCGAGTATGAGGGTTAGGTGACACATCTAGTGTTCCCTGAAAGAGGAATCGAACCACGAAGTGATATTGGAATAAGGCTGGTTTGATGTGGCCACTGTACTTCTTTGCTGTGAGTAAACAGAACAAGAATGAATGCTTGACATAGCTCTGAAATGAGTGCCATTTGCTTTGTGCACCAGCATGCCTCTATTTAGATGCGGAAAGTATGGTGTGACATCTTCATGTGAAGTACTAGCATGATGTGAGAAGTTAAAATGTAGTCTTGATGAGATCCCCAAGCTTCTGGGGAAAGGACAGAGCACAGGGGATGAGGTTCAGCGGGCATTAAGGATGGGTGAGAGTCCTTTGACGTCATGAGGGTCGTAATGCACGCCAATCTAGTTTGGAAGATGTTTAGGTGTCTCCTCAGTACTTGCAAGGGATTACAGAAGAATGTTTCTGTGATGGTGTGACTTGAGATCCGCAGAGCACAACGACCCCTGTGCGAGGCTAGGACCGCCACCGCAGACTAAGCTCTAACAAGTAGTGCTGTGATGCCACTTGAAGACCTTCGTTTTCATGCCAGGACCGGCCCCTGGTTTCCAGTCCCAACGGTGCACCTGCGTGTACACTTCAAAGGAAACACTGATGCCAATGTAACCATTTCTCCAACTCGATAAGGGTTGAGCTTTGAAAGTCTACGTTTGTCTAAATTACTCAATGTTACCTGAACAACAGGAATTTGAACTTGTGAATCAGTGCTCTGGGAGATACTACAAGCAGTTGTAGACAGCAGTGATAAAAATAGCTCTGAACGTTACGAGAGGGGAGACTGAAACACTCGGGGTGGCCTCTGGCTCTCATGAGTGGGAAGGTTATAGCAGGCACACCTAGACAATGATCTCAAGACAACACAAGACTGCAGAATGCAGGGCCGTGATGGGGAGCAAGGTCAGGTGTGTGGCCTCCTGAAATGCTGGCTCAAAGCATAGAAAGGGGCTGTGTGTAAGGGGAAGATGGGGGGGTCAGAGAAGGCAGAGGTGTCCACCATTCACAGCCGTTCTTGCCTTAAGAGGGGTTGTGGCTTCAGGGTTTTGTTGTTGTTTCTTGTTTGTTTGTTTGTTTGTCTTTTTATAAAAGAGAAGGACAGAACAGGCCTCTAGATTTCTGAGCTGAATTCGAATCTGGGGGATTCTCCAGGAAAATGATGGTGGTGAACTGTGGTGACATGTCAAAGAACATAGTAAAACTTTTGCTATACAACTCATCCTCTTTAGCCAGGGACACCATTCACTGAGAGAAGAGGGGCTGAGCCTTATGCTAAAGGGAGGTGAAGGGAGTGGACCAGAAACGGTGTCCCCCAGATAACTTAAAAGAGATCTATAAGGATGACCCCAACTAAAAACCTGAGCAATAGTGGAGAGACTACCTTAAATGCCCTTCCCTGGTAATGAAATTGATGTCTAACTTATATGCTATCATACAGCCCTCATCTAGTAGTTAATGGAAACAGAAGCAGACACCCACAGCTAAACACTGAGCAGAACTCCTGGAATCTAGTTGCAGAGAGGGAGGAGTGATAAGAAAAGGTGTCAAGACCAGGCTGGAGAAACCCACAGAGACAGCTGACCTGAACAAGGGGGAGCTCATGGATCCTAGACTGATTGTACTGATTCAGACTCCCTGAATGTGGGTCTCAGTTAGAAGGCCTGGGCAGCCTAAGGTACCTCTGACAGTAGAACCAGGATGTATCCCTGGTTCAGGAAAGGACTTTGGAGGGACACTCCCTTAACCTAGAGGCAAGCAAGAAGGGGCTAGGCCCTACTCCAAATGACTTGACAGATTTTGATGATCCCTCCCGGAAGGCATCACCCTCCCTGTGGAGTAGGGGTGAATGGGACGGGAGGGGTGGTCAGGGGGCATGAGAGGAAGAGGGAACTGGGATTGATATGAAAAGTAAGAAAAAATTATATATATGTATAAAGTTTGAGTGTATGACTCAATATAAAGAAATATGAAGGTACAACACCGTTCCAAGAAGCATTACTTATTTAATTACTAACTTATTCATTTATTATTCCTCTATGTAGGAAACTCCTTATTTCTGAAAGAGCTAGTGCTTTTGTAGTACTTTAGCATTCTTTCCACAAATGTAAAGAACTGTAGTCCTTTCTGAGTGTGTGGGGGTGTGGGGAGGGAGAGAGAGAGAGTCATTATATAAAAATGTTTTTCAAAGGCAAGAAGTTAGGCACTTGAAACCCTGCTGAGAGGATATATCACCATCCTTAGGGGTGGAACCATCTTCCTACTCAGTAATGCACAGCAGTGAACTAAATGTAAAAGTTCACCATGACCTGTGGAAAGCCAGGGAAGTGATTCATAAAAACAAGATTCACAGGCACTGAAAAGACCAGAGAGCTTCTACATCATTTTTAGGATGAGAACAGTCACTGGAGCAGATAGGAACAAACAACCATTACCAGAATCTATGTCCTGACATGTCAAAACCATATTTCTTCTGACATTGCCCATAGGATTTTACTAAATCCTGGGCAGGGTTCTCCTCTCATATTTCACTTTTATTCAAAAGTCTGATATGAAATGAGGAACCTTGGGAAGGAGGAACAAATGTAACTGGAGAAAGAGAGGGAGGGACGCAGGGAGGAGAGGAAGGAAGGAAGGAAGAAAGGAAGGAAGGGAGGGAGGGAGGAAGGGAGGAAGGAAGGGAGGAAGGGAGGAAGGAAGGAGGAGGATTTCAGGCTCCTTCTTTAGCAGAGTGTGAGCAGTGATTTCTTCCACTGAATTCTCCTCTTACTGTGAAGGAAACCAGCTCTGAACTACCCAGATGTCAATCAAAAGTGGACATCTTCTACAGCCCACAAGTACAGCCCCCTCTACTCCTGAAACTTGAATTGAATTTAAACTGTGTTGACACTGAATCTAGTCCTTTGCCCTAATGAACTTCTTTCTGGGTGACAGAGGCTATTTGTCCTGAAGATTCCTGTCAATAACTCTCAGAAAGGTCAACTGTGTTTGAACCTCAGGATACCCAAGTGCACTGACACTTCTTTCTGATGAGCTGTATAGATCCACTAATGATATCACTAGATAGGTCATGGCTGTATTTCTAGTCTTCATATGTCCTTGGACCACCCCTGTATTTCAATGAATCTATCTAATATATAGCCCTGAAATATCCTATTTTTTTAATCCCCAAACTATCTTTCTAAAAATGTTCTGTGCCTGGTATGGAAACCTAGCTCACTACTCACTGCTAGGGAAATCATAGTTATTGAAGAAGAATCTGCAACCACTCACTTACTAAGCCAGCATAGTCCATAGCAGCAATATAGCAACATTTGTCTTTATGCCCATAGATAGGTGTAGGAAACTTCTCTTTGCAAACAGACAGAGAGCATTGTAGTAAACCTCAGACAACCAAAATGCAGTTGCAGAGCCCAGTCTCAGTGGGTAATCTACAACTCACTCCCACACCTAAGGCTCAGGGAACATTGCACATGAAGGGCCAGAAAGGCTGTGAGAGCCAGAGGATTGGGAGTTTGCTGGGAGGCTGTGCCTCTTAGTAACATCAGATGCTACTCCCATAAAGTCCCATCAACATGACTTTGCAAACATGAGATGCACAAAGATGACATCAGCGAACATGACAAACTGGATGGGGGGAAACCACAACCTCAGCCGTACATAAAGAATTATGGGAAACTGGAGGAAGCTGGGAGTAGGAGAGCTTTCTCCCAACTCCCCAGGGAAGAGCACACCAATTGGTCCTGATGCCAAATGGTCATCCCTGAAAACGTACATACAATTAACACTACTTAGACTCAACAGGTTATATTTAGGAATACATATGTATATATATATATATATATATATATATATATATATATGCATACAATAACACTTAATAACAAAAGAGACCATGAACTTGAAGGAGAGCAGGGGGGCAACTTCGAGGGAGGAAAGGCAAGGGGAGACATTGCAATTAAAACACAAACTCAAAGACAAACGAACCAAAATGTATTGTATTAGTCCGCATGACCCATTCACACTATGAAACTCAGTTATTTTGAGGACAACATGTTGTTTTGAAAGATAAACTAAGTTGAAACAACTTTGATCAGTGGTAGCCCAGAACATTGTTGGAAACTTCTGTTGTTTTGTTTTTTTAAGGAGGAAATATAGTATGCGTTTAATTATTCCTGGGATAAGGCTAGAGTAAGCAGTGGAGACTACTTAGGGGCATATTTTAAATACCACCTTAAAGCATTAATCCCCCTCTTTAATCTACACATCCTTATTTAATTGAATTTATGCATTACATATGATGTAACAAAGCTCTTACTATTTCATCTATATCACCAAGAGACTACCTGTTTGTTTTGGCCACTTTACATTTTTACATTAGGAAAGTGGAGAACCAACCTACATGCCAGCATAAAAGTTCCCATTTATATCCCTTGTCACATTTTAAATATTAATAGTTTCCCTTCAGTCTCAAAGACAGTTCACTGACAGAGACATGTTCTGCAAAGGGATTAACTTCTGTGTGATTTCGGAAGATCCGGGACACAGGATGGCAATCAGAAACAGGAGTCGGTGAGAGGCAAACAGAAGCAGAGACAAGAAAGTTCGCCAACAGGCTCCTAGCTCAGTGTGTGTCTCTGAGCTGCCAGGTTGCAGCCATTGGGCTATGAACTGTTGGATCCTATCATAAAACAAGTTGAAGCAACTGTAACAGGTCTCCTCCAAGTTGACCTTGCCTTTTGTCTGGGGCTATTTTGGTATGTACCCACAGTAAGTAAGCCATGCTCTGGGTCCCTTCTTTCCCACTTTTAGACCTCTTGAGACCAGGCTGCAGGCAGAATATGATACACTCCTGGCTCCTCCACATCTCCCCATGCTCTCCAGACTCAGATCCACATCTCTTACAATTCAATTATCTCAGTAGAGATCACACCATTCTGCAAGTTGGAGCAACAGGAACAGCTCTAAGTAGGGTGTGTAGCACACTACAGAAACCATATTCATCTAATCCATTCTTTCCCTGGAGGAGTGAAATAAACTGTTTTGGGCAGTATCTTGAATGTGCATTTAAGCTGTTTGGAATATGTTTACTCACTTTAGGAAAGTTATCACTATCACACTCAGTTTCAGAAATAGCCCTGATTAGGAAATAGCTAAGTCAAACGAAGATGTGATGCAGAGCAAGGCTCAGGGGCAAGCTGTCTGCTCCATACTCACGCATCTATCCACCTGTTGAACATTGTTCGCAGACGACTTTGTACTTAGGCGTGTGTGTCACTTACCCCACTGCAGAGGACAAGCCCCATGAGGGATGGAGTTTGTGAGACAGTGTCTGCTATAGCCCCCAGAGCATGCCAAGTAGGCTGGGCTGTCTGCCCATCAAACCCAGTGATGTGTTGACCCTAGAACCAGAATCACCTTGCCCAGACTTTCTGAAAAGGTGAGTTCTGGATAACAAGCTCTGTGTCCTCCTGCTTCCAAGACAAGCATTGTGCACAGGGAGAGATTTTACTCTCTGCTGTTATCAAAAAGAAGGAGAGAGAAGACTGAAGGGGCAGGCAGGAAGAAAAAGCATTAGGAAGGAAGAGAAAAGAAGTCAGGAGATAGAGCAACCGATGCTCAAACAGCGGCCCTGTAGAACTGAAAATGCAGTGGTGATTATGGAGGTAATAGTGTGTGGCTTGAATAATGTGGTAAACGGACATGATGTTTGTATAGAGATGGCATTGAAAGATTATACATCTTGGATGACAGGGCAAAACCCAAGAACATTATAAGACAGCACAAGATTAGACCTACGTCATCAGACATCCTCTGAAGATGCTTCCTAGAACGCTGTTTCTAATCTGTGGTCAAAAGGAAGAATCCTTTAAAGTTACTTGGGAAAGAATCCTAGATGTAAGTTCCCGATGAACGGGTGACCCAATCTCCAGTGGATGGATGAGCCCACACCCATTAGTATGTGGGCTCTGCAAACTAGACTTTGCACTCTGCCAGTTATTATTTTAAAGGAGGGGGAGAGGGAGAGAAGGAGCGAACACGAAGCTGGGTAAGGAGGTGAGGGGTGGATCTAGGAGGAGTTGGGGAGTAGTGGGAGTTCAATATGATCAAAATCCATTATGAAATTCTCAGAGAATTGATAAAACTGTTATTATCTGGATGGAAGTGATTGTTGCATTAGAAATCCCAGTCTTCTCTTTGGCAATCAATCATGCCATAGAAAAAAACAGTGATGGAGACAGGGGGTGGCCAGATCATCTCCAGGTTCTTCTTGTAGCTCCAACACAAATATGTGTAACTTGTGGGGAAGTCCCACAAACTGTAGGAGATCATGAAGACTTGTGAGGATGAAGTAGAACAGGAAACAGGAGGACACTGAGGTGCAGGACTTGAGAAGTCCTGAAAAGTGGGTGTATTGATGTAGTCCCTGCCCTCTGAGCACCTCCCCAACCAGGCATTGTATGGACACATTTGAGACTTGGGCGTTGACTTGGGGAAAATGGTGTCTAATCTGAAACCATAAAATACTAGCAATGCTGCAACTCAGTGAATTGTTGCAGCTCAGCAAAGTGGCCAGCGTGTTGAATGGGTATTAATTTTGCCCGAGAACATTGGCAAAAATTTTAGGGAGGAAATAACACTTGGGTGAGGTTTTAAATTTGAAGAATATTGATCTAAAAATAACATTTCCCAAAGGAAGAAATGTGGAACACCGAGGGAACACAAGCAAGCTTGCTTTAGGCGGCTCCAGGAAGAAAGCTTTTAATCTCATCGTGCAATGTGTGCCTCATTGTGCTTTTGACAGATTAATTCACACACAAAGCTGATTCCTAGACATTCTTGTATAGGATTTGATGTCCCTCTCCCAGTGGAATGACACTGGGTCTATCAGCCACACTCCATGACAGGCCTTGTGCTCAGGAGGAGTCTGGATCCCATGGAATTTTATTCTTAAGAGAGGGAAAAAGAGGGAGGGAGGAAAAGGTAGACATTGTAGGGGTAGGGAGGTGAGGGGAAATCTGGAAAGTGTCACTGAGGGAACAGATATGATCAAAATATATGAAATTCTCAAATAGTTACAGTCTGACTCTATTATGTTCCTGTGTATGTGTGTGAGAGCATGTGTGTGTACACGTGTTCATGCGTTCTTGTGCATGTTGTTGTGGAGCCTAGAGGACAGCCATGGGTGTCATTCCTGTCTTCTCTAGTGAGACAGTGTTTGCTAACACCCTTGGAGCTTGCCAAGTAGGCTAGACTGACTGGCCACCAACTCTCAGTGACATTTTGGTCTTTATCTCTGTAGAACTTGGGTCATAAGTCAGTGTTACGGTTACCGTATCCAGCCTTTTAAAAAAGGTGGCCTTTAGAGATCAAACTCAAGTACTCATGTTTGAAAGACAAGCATTTTACTATGTCTCCAGCCCATGACTTTAATATGTTTCATTGTGTGTGTGTGTGTGTGTGTGTGTGCATGCATGCATGCATGTGCATGTGCGTGTGTGTGTGTGTACGTGTGCATGTGCATGCAGGAGCACACACACAGGCACACATATAGCATGTTGCACATATGAGGAATAGACTAAAACTTTGGGAAGTTGATTTTCCCCTCCTACCACATGGGCTCTGGAGTTTGAACTGGAGTCATTAGTTCAATGACTATCTCATCTGCCAGGTTCAACTTTAATGCATTTGCTATCAAAAGTGATAGAGAATCTAATAACAAAATTATAAACAGGGAGTTACTACCACACGTTCATGAAATGGATTCTTAGTGCATGGTGGTAAGCGTGGTTAGTTTGTCAAGGCTTAACCTGCATCTCACAAAGTTGCAGAATCAGGTTCTGAGCATAAAGAGACCTCTGATCTCTTATTCTACAGTTATGGAGCCTGCTGTTCTTGAAGGGTTGGCGAATTATTTAAAATCGCACAAGTCATAAGCAGCAGAGCCTACTACCCATACTACCCAAAGACAGGCATTACCATAAAGTCTACTAACACACAGCCTAAACTTATGGCAGTTCCTCTTCCAACAGAATTTAGCATGCTGGAAGTCTACAGCCCTGACAGGATTGCATTGTTGGTTGCTTCAAATGTGAGTAGGGATGGTCACCACCAATAAACAAGAACAAATAAGAATAAAGATGAATAAAAATGGATTCTTCCGACTCAGTGTTATAAGACAAATATAAGATATTCTACTCCTGATATACTATTGATGAAAACACCAACGTTACCTCCAAGGACCATGCCAGCCTGACAGCACTTTCTCAGACGACATGCTGGGCAATTTTTTCTGCGGATTTTGTCAACAATGCAGTCATTTCTTCCAGCACATAAATAGTTATGTTGCCCTAAAAAAATGAAAAAAAAATACAAGTTATTCACAAGTTCTAAAGACTCCAAGTCAAAGGGTAGACAGGGCATTAGGTTAATGGTCCCGACAGCCAGTCCTGCTGGCCACCACTGCATCCAGGAAATGAGACAGACCAATGAGACAGACGTCTCCTGTGACTTCAGAGCCTAAATGACATGATGGTGAGTGCTAGAAACATTTAAACAACTGTTCACACCTATATGAGGAAGCCATGATTGTCAAATTAAATACAGTTTTTATGTCAAGATAGGCAAAGAGCTGCCTAGTCCAGCATTTAAATTCCAGTGGAAAGGTCATTTCTGATAGCTGATCACACTGACATAAAGTTGAAACTTTAAGGGGTTGACCTAACCCACATCACTTGTCATGTGTCACTCCAACGGGAACCCATAGAAGATTAGAATGGATGTATAAATGGTCTAAATGGTTCCATAATATCTGGGAGCTCATTCTGTTCTAAATTATGATCATCTTTGGAAATAGCTGCTGGGCCATCAGAACAGTGAAGCAGACACAGCATAACTTAAGGTAGTTGCAGGTTAATCTCTATGCAGTTTGTTTGGCTAAAGGAGCATGACAGTTATACAGACCCAGCTACTACTGAGCAGAAAGCCTGTCCTGGAGTGGTTTATATAACCAGCGTAACTCTGCTGCCTGTCCTAGAGTGGTTGAAATACCAGGCATCACTCTGCTGCCTGTCCTGGAGTGGTTGATTTATCCAGCATCACTCTGCTGGAGAAAACTGACTGTTCTTCTCCCAGGAGGTATAAATGACAATTCAGTGTTAGCCTTTACCCTGGGGGCCAGATTTCCATCCATCCATCCATCCATCCATCCATCCATCCATCCATCTATCCATTCACTCAAAAAATATAACAAAATAAACACAGTAAGATAAAACAAAAGCTATTATATTGAAATTGTACAAGATAAACCAAAGAAACAAAAGTTCCCAAGAGAAGGCACTAGAATTAGAGGCCCACTCTTCGAACATGTAGGAAGTGTGAGGGAAGAGGGAGCTGTGGAAGGGAATATGGGAAAGACAGCTAAAATTAAGTAGGGTGGCATTGAGGGGTAGTATGGAAACTAATACAATAGAAACTTCTTAAAGTGTGTGTGTGTGTGTGTGTGTGTGTGTGTGTGTGTGTGTGTGTGTGTGATCTAAATGAAATTGCCAAATAATGGTGGAGAAAGAATCTTTACTGACCATCTCTTGTCATCCAATTTTCCTGTACTGGGATTGGATTACATCTAATTAAATTGTTGACTGAAGGGACCCATGGGTATCTCCAACAACCCAGGCTGTTGCCAAAACAACAGGGTTGCCCTCCACAAACTGATACACAAGGCCCCATTGCTGAAGACAATGCCTATATTGAACATGATGTTCAGGTGGTGCCTACATAGAGCCTCCATCTCTGTGTTCCAGGCTCTTCAGTACAGGATGGCGTTCTGAATGCTATCAAAAGAGTAATGTAAATACCAAGGCAACCACATACCTTTCTTCTACAGGGTGTTTATGCTAGTACAATGGTGGCACAAAGTCGGTGAAAGTAACCAAGCAATAACTGATTTCACTAAAGGCCCACCCTATCAGATGTACTCCACACCAAGTACTGTTTGAGTGACCGAGAACCTCAGGCTGGATAGCCCAGGAACTTAGGGGAAACCCAAATAATACTGCTCTAAAAGAAGGGGGGAAATACTGATAAGCTTACTCCTAATGACATTCTGCTGTACTCAAAGATTAATGCCTTGTTCAGCTGTTAGCAGGGAAGCCTTCTCCTGCACAAGATGGAAACAAACATAGAGAGCCACAGTCAGGTATTACACAGAGGGTGAGAGACCTCGGAACACTCAGCTCAAAATGAGAAGTCTCCATCAAGTCCTTCATCAGAGAACCCCTAGAAAGAGGAGGCGGAAAGACTTTAAGAGCCGGAGGGAAAGGAAGACACCAAGAAAGCAAATCCCTCTAAATATGAGACCGAGGCAGCGTGCAGAGACATGCAGAGAGAGAGGAGAGCATAAGGGAGGGTGGTAGGGAGTTGAGAATCTGAGAAGAGTTGGAGGAGGGAAAAAACATGAATACACGTTTAGAGGAAAAACAAAAACATGGATGAGCGGCTAAGACCTGACATAACCTGGCAGGCTTAAAAGAAAAGATTAAAATTGAACTCTGTTTAAAGGTTTGCTACTTTAGCTGGGACAACAGGGTTAGAAAACACAGAAAGCCAATGAGTCACAGATGAGTGCAAACATTGGATGAGAAGGCAAATTGTCTATAAGTAAAACCAAGACAAACAAACTAAGATCTCAGTTACAACTGGAGGTGAGGCTCTAAGCAGTGGCTGGGTAGCTGGAAGTAAAGGCTGCGTATAACTTCTCCTGGCCCTTCCTTTCTGTTTCTTTCAAGTGAAGGGAAAACTTCCTTATGTGTTCCTGCTTTCAGAATTTTGTTCCCAACTTGGGCAAAATTTCCATGTGCCGAGCCCTCCAAAACTGTGAGCCAAAGCACGCCATTCTTCCCCTAAGTCATTCTGGCAGTTACTTGGTCACAGCTGTGCAAACCAGTAACAATACAATATTTATTTTTGGTTTTTCGAGACAAGGTTTCTCTGTATAGCTTTGGAGGCTGTCCTGGAACGCCCTCTGTAGACCAGGCTGGCCTCAAACTCACAGAGATCTACCTGCCTCTGCCTCCCGAGTGCTGGGATTAAAGCTATTTGCCACCAACAACCCGCTCAATACAGTGTTTATTTTACTGGTACTAGAAATATAGAAATTTACCACTAATTTCTAACTAAAGAATATTTTGTAGAATTTAAAAGATGTATGCAATTTTAAGAGAAACCAGGGCAGGTAGAGGCATTTTTTTCTCAAGCCTGTTCAAGACATTCCACAACAGATAAATTTTAATTGATACTTAGGTAGTTGTTTCCAGAATCTTGACACTCCTCCAGGCATCTTACAATGGACAGAGAATACATCACAACAACCCCCCCCCAATATCTGTAGGATAGCATTGTGAAATCATGGTATACATTCTTGGCTCCCTCACTGTTTCAAACAAAATTTTGTAGAACTGCCCAGTGTTGGCTGCAACAGATATGAGGAGTCAGAGTATTCAAAGCTATTTCTTTCATCCTAAATAAACTGCATCCCTTTAGGAAACTGCTGATAAAGTAGTGTACAGGGAAAGGGATGACCTCTTGTGGAAGAGAATCGAACTTTATGGAAGGCTGAGAAGATTGTCAAAGCCATGCTGATGATCATTGCCACAGAGGGAGAGTAAGAGGGAAAAGCAGGTGGGGTGGTGATTAGAGCTTTGTCATCAGAGTGGGTGAACCCTTGAGTGTCATTGATGGCTTGGGTGACAGTAACTTTGAGAGTTACATCAGGAGAGGATCTGCGATAACACCAGCTTTCTAGGTCTCGGTTCAGCTCCTTGTCTCAATTTGTGTCCTTCACTGCCTCAGGACTCAGAAACCAAGAAGGAACTAGGTACGTCCCCTCAACCAGGACCAGAACCACAGGCTAGAAATAGATCCCTTTCCCTCGTAACTCACCCGGCCTGTGTATTGTGTTGTTAGCAACAGAAAATGAACTAAGACACCGATTAAAGTTAATTTACAGAAATTCAAGTGACTAAAACACATTGGAAGTATAAACAAAGTGATAATGTAAAAAGAAACAAGTGAGAGAAAGACACAAAACTCACTGGAAAACTCTAAAAGTTTCTAGGATGCGCACTGTGTGCCTTGAAAATTGATAATTAAACTTTAAAAATTGCCCAGCTCAAGATTGCCATTATAAGTTGTATTTAAAAATAGAAAATTCCCTTTTGGAAGAAAGAAACATGAAAATGATTTGTGGCAGATAAAATCAGAAAGGATAATAAAAGTAGAAAAGCATCCTTGTGCAGTCTCTAAAGAAATGACCTCCACTTGGGATGCCTAAACAGACCATCAAAACACTCATCCATCTTACAATTGTGTGTGTTTGTGCAGCCACCTCTTCATGGGCTTCAACCAACCCAGTGGAGTGAATGTGCGCACACACAAGAGACTCCAACTCTCTTCTATGTAGGACAATATTAAAATTACTTCCAAACTTGTAAAACAATGTCATTCTTCTTTTGGTTTATGAATATATCTTAGTTTCATTTAGGGATAACAAGTAGGATTTGCTGTGCATGCATACCGTCAGAGATTCACGAAACTTGAACGAAACAATTATACTAATAATAAGAGACACAATCATAATTTCATTCGCCATTCTTGTCACTGAATTTCTGGCTTAGAAAATTAATATCAGGTGGGGTTATTATTTTTAAAACATGGAAGTCAAAGTGTTAAAGTTACACTGTCATGTGGCTGGAGAAATGGTTAAGGGTGACTTTTCCTCTTCCGGAGGAGCAGAGATGAGTTTCCCACACCCACAAGTCAGTTCAGCTTCAGGGAACCGGTGGCCTCTGGTGACCGCCCAGGCACTGCGTGCACGCGCGCGCGCGCACAACACACACACACACACACACACACACACACACACACACACACACACATTTGTGAGTTGCCAGAGGCATGAGGGCATTGGGATATAATCTATCCTATGGTTGAATACCAGATGCTTTTGAGCACGGAACCATCACTCCAACATTGTAATATCAATTTTCATATCTAATATGGTCAGCATTCTGCATAATCTGTGTACACACAAGATCTTTGGGGGGGTTTAGTAATTTTAAATTTCCTAAGACACCCTAAGTCCCATTGCTCTTCTAAATATAATTTGTTAAGCTTACTTCTGCTATCCAAATTCCAATTCTCCCACTAATTAGATCCATGGCCTCAGATAACTCACTTAATCTCTTATGCTTTCATTTTATTATCTAGAAAAATAGCAGTTCAGTGGACAATGATGTAAATAAAACCTGCAACACTTCAGCAGACACAGTCCAAACGTTCATTAGTTAGTAAATCAACGGTTCAATAATAAATACTTATTTTCTGTCTACTGTATAATGCTAATTGAAAATCTGCCAGAAGTTTATTTTCTATAACCACTGAATGCTTTTAGTGGATTTGTTTATTATCTTCTTCTTATTTAATGAGTTAAATGTTGACTTTCTGTTCACCAGATTTGTTATCACACTACAAATTGCAAACATCATTCATCACAGTCAAATAGATTACCACTCAAATTCAGTCCAATATCTACCCCTTAAGAAAATGATCTGTTCGGTCTGTTTTCTGTATGCACGTAGAGATGAAGATGAATGCTGCACACAGCCTCTGTATTGAGGAGAGGAGCTCAGTGAGAGAGGACTATCACAATGCCTGATAAGTAGCATAAGCAAGAAGTTATGACGCGATTTCTGGCAGTCCGTTTGGGGCCACCTTCTGCTCTTTCTGGCTCCCAGTACAGATTGTGATTTCAAGGCTTGGGCCTTGCTGTTTTATTTCTCTTATCTAAGTTTGCCTTTTCTCTTCATCCAGTTCTTTTTTTCTGACAGTAATTCTTGCTTCTCAGATGCTGTTCTCGTTTATAGCAATCTGAAGGTTAGTCTTGACATTTTCCCTCTGTTTCCTCCATTTAATGCATTTTAAGTATGCCTTTCTAAGACCTAATGTGCTGATTACCAGAAAAAGAGCTAAAATACATAATCTACTAACATGACACGCGGAAGACTAGAGGTCACCAAAACCTGACACCTTTCAGTACACACATTTGAACTGGTACCCAGAATGAGCTGGATGAGAGGGAGATGCTGAGGAGAGAAACTAGACAAGGCAGAATGACCTAACACTTGAGATGATGAGACACACCCATGGTTGTTCAAGGAAGCCTGAGAGGCTGCCAGGGAGGACAGCAACGGCTGTCAGAGAGAAGGAACAGCGGATCTGAAAGGGAGACTACCGGAGGAGCCAGGGTCCACTGTCTATCAGCAGAAGCAGAGTGCATGGGCATGGGATGGGCTTGAGGAGAGGAATAACATGTTCTGACTTCTATTTAAATAACATGACGTTGGCATCTAAGATGGGAACAGAACCTCGCAGGCAGAATGGAGATGAGACCATCTCAAGCTGTCATGACGAGCCCTAAGTATAATCATGGGAGACTACAGCAAAGGGTTCAGTTGCGTGGTTAGAACAAAGGGAGGCTTGGGACACATGCTGAGGGAAGGTGGGGTCATTTACAGAAATCTATTTGGTAGCACATGCCAGCATTTTACATTTTATGTAGCAGTTAGCCCTCTCTGTGGAGGAAGGGAGGGGAGGGAGTCTCCCAGAGAACATGGAGAATGAACGGACTGCTAACAGGGAAAGCTCCTTAGTTAAGATACCGATTTTAATTATCTCCTCCCGTTTAGCCAATGGTTCCTTCTAAATACTGAGTTCTCCAATCTGTACTTTCCTTGACATCAGTGACTTTTCATTATGGATGGTGATGCACACTAGACACTAGCAGATGGGCAAGAAGTAACATAATGGGAGACCAGGCTCTGGCTCCCACCTCAGCTCTGCCACTTCACCCACTGTTTGCCTGATAAACTTCCTGGCATGTAGGAGGTATTTAATAAATGCCACCATTGTTAAAGTTTGTCATAACCTACTTGTTGAACTCCTCTGCAGATTAACAATCGAGAATGTCTGTTTCCAAGTGTTTAAGGGTATAACCATGGGCACTTGGTCTTTAAACATCTTGAGGAATCATGCCCAGGTGCTTTTCAAAGCCTTCTCCATATAACAAAGATGACTCCCAATGGAGAGGTAACTTATTTTTTATTTTTTCTATCAAAAATATTATGCTTCTCTCCAAGCCATACTGTGCGTGCCATCTGCCCAGCATCTGTCACTCTGTTGGAAAGGCTGCCTTCATAGAAAAGGTAGATGTCCTTCTACCAAGGATAGCACAAAACCTGACTTTAAGTTGAAAAGCTATTTTTAAGCAGGATGGTGGTGGCACATGCTTTTAAGCTCAGCAGTCTGGAGGCAGAGGCAGGCAGACCTCTTCGAGTTTGAGACCAGCCTGGTCCACAGATAGGCTCCAAAGCTACACAGAGAAAAAAAAAGTACGTCTAACAGCTATGTTTTGCTTATGTAATAAGATGTAATGAATGTTCTCTTCCATGTTCTCTCTTACTTGGAGAACTTGGTTGACATGAGTCCTGGCCCACTTACCTCTGAAATTGGAATGGTAAAGTCTGTTGAAGAATTGTTGTGAAGGATAAAAGACATAATTAATCCAAAGTACTTAGCATAGTTTCGATCATATAAAGACAGTATGTTAATCATTTGAGCTTTCTATTTCTACTGACTGCTCTTCAAGTCTCCCTTCCACCCAACGGAAGTGCTGATTGTTAATTGCCACTACCCATGCACTCTAATCTCTTTAGCAAGGAGGAGGACTGTGTCATCTATTGAAGAGCCAGTACCCAGCAGAGCGTGAGTTCTCCTGGAGGGAAATCAGCTCTGCTGTTCCTTAATGCCATCTTTATATGAAGGAAAAGGGAGCCCACTTCACAGTCTACTGTGGTGGCTAACCATGCATTAGCCCATAGAGCAGATCAGAAGAGTCCCTCCATTAATAAAACTAGTGATAATCATTATTTCTTTTATGTTGTCTACATGATCTTTTATGTTGTCCCTTGGTTGTGAAACAGTAGGGAAAATGAAAGGCCTATGTATGTTTCCCTGAGGACAATATGATTATACTGCATAATATGCCACGAGAAAACGGTGACTAATGAAGATACGTCAAGGGAAGAGCAGATGTCGGAGAAATTGAGATGGAATGAATTTAAAACTAACTTAATAGCATGTTAAAGATTGTGAGCATGAAAATTTGCTTCTTTAGTCTATAGAAATTGGAAGAAAGGGAGAGAGAGAGAGAGGAGGGAGGGAGGGGAGGGAGAGAGGAGAGAGGAGAGAGGGAAGGATGGAGGAAGAAAGGAAGGAAAAAAGACTGGTTTTATAAGAATCATCGTATTGTAAAATCACATAGAACATTCACTGAAAAGGACAAGCTTCCAAAAGAGAGATAAAAATGGAGCATGAGTCCTATATTTAATTGCACAAACACATCCAGTAACGCTGGATATTGCATTCTGCTCCCTTCGATAAATTGTTAGGTAGATACAGAACAAATATAGAATATAGACTTACTTCTTTTAGAAAACAGGGCCTTGCTTTGTAGATTAGGATGGCTTTAACCTTGTGGTTTTCCCGCTTTAATCTCCTTGAGGCTGGGATTACAGGGGTACACAGTCACTTTCCTATGTGGCTTTCAAATGATGGCAGGGTTTAATAGCCAAAAGAAGTGACCATGTGCTCATTTTAAAGTGTCTCTTAATTAAGATCCTTGGGGGTTTTGTTTGTTTGTTTGTTTGTTTGACAAAAGAGACAGGCAGCTATATGTCTCAGGCATGGTTTGCATGTGTCAGTGTTGATGTGATACTGGACTATGGGGCATTCTGATGATAAATCTTGACAAATGATGTCCTCTTACCTGCTCCCAGATGATAACAATGTCTTTACAGTTTAAGTTCTGCCCAGGATTTGCTCTGGTACTACTAATCACTCCATTGAGACCTTAGGATTTCCCGTCACAGAAGATTGTGCTTGTGTGTGTTAGCTTGGAATTATTTGTTTAAATAAACTTTGGAGTAGAAGCATAAATCAAATAAGCAGCACAATTTAGAGCTGTGAGCAGAAAAAGGATTAGGACTGATTTGAGGAGTACCTCCCTAACTCCAGCTCCAGGGGGAGGACACGTTTGCTTCTGAAAATGTAATTAATGTTTGTCCAAATGCAAAATAATCTGGTGAGACATCAGAGAAGTAGGAGTTAAAAGACAGAGACAGACCTTAGAGTTAGATTTAATAGGAAGTGGTAATTCTCTGTGTATTTCTTGCTAAAATTCAGATATACTATAGTGCTTCTACCGCATTGTAGTTACATTTGTTAGACTGCTGTGCAGGCAGAGTGTGTCAGATGAGCAAACTCCTTGTGTAACCTCAGTTGTGCCAGTGGGACATCTGCACCCCCCCTGGACTCCTGCAATGTAGTGTTGTCTCCTACAGCTCCAAGATATCCCATACCAAAGCATTCTCATTTCCCTTCCATGTAATGATGTGTGTGTGTACACATGTCTACATGTGCATGTGAATGCCTGCATAGGTATGCATATGTATACATGGACACGTATGAATGGACATGTGTAAATACCTATGTGTGTCTGTGTGGAAGTAGACCTTAATGTATAGATGCATACATATGTATGTGCCTGTGTTTGTGCAGATATATGTATGCTTGTATCAAATCATTAATACATTCAAGGCGCGCGCGCGTGTGTGTGTGTGTGTGTGTGTGTGTGTGTGTGTGTGTATGTGTGTGTGTGTGCCCAGGAAACTAGATTTTCTTGTTGTTGTATTTGAGTTTCCTCTTCTTATTTTTGCAGTGGTTGAAGGCAGAGATTATATATATATATATATATATATATATATATATATATATATTCTTCTCTCTAGTCACAGTACAATCCATCTTTAAAAATAGCAAAAGTAGATAACTTTGAAATGAACAAATGAGTGGTGAATGAAATAGTGTTGGCAGCAGGATTTAAATCATGGAGAATGGAGTAGGCTTACCAAGTACAAGAAGTGCAATACCTACAAAGAAGAAATTTTATCCTATGAAGCATTAGAGAAAGCTTAAAGACCAAGTTAGAACTATACTCATACACTCATGCATGTATCCTCACATGCATGCACAACACATACAGCACACAAAGCATAAACACATATGTATGTGTGTGCGCATACACATGAACTTCAACCCATACACATGCATGAACTCACACAGGCACACACACACATATACATACACATCCTTCCATATGTATTCATGCACAAGTCCACACATAAACATGTATACACAAACACCATGCATCAATGAATGAAAGCACACGTTTGTACACATATATGGGGATGAACATACACTATGGTGGCTTGAATATGAAATGCTCATTTGTTTGAATGCTTAGTCATCAGAGAGTACCACTACTTGGGAGGGTTGAGGACCTGTGACCTTGTTGGAATAAGTGTGTCAATGGGGGTGGGTTTTGGGATTTCAAGTGCTCAAGCCAGACCCATCGTCTCCATCTTGCTGCTGCCTTTGAATTCAGGTGTACAACCCTCAGCTACCACATCTGCCTGTATACCACTGAGCTCCCCACCATGACAATAATGGACTAAACTTCTGGGCTGTAAGCCAGCCCCAGTTAAATGTTTTCTTTTACAAGAGTTGCCATGGTCATGCTGTCTCTTCACAGCAACAGGACAGTGACTAAGACACACATGCATACATGCACATGCACAAATACAAGCACATACACAAGTATGTATACACACATGGACCTTCACTCCCACACAGGGAAACACATGTACACACACATTCATATAGAAGCAAGCAAACATCCATGCATATACATGCACACATAAGACTTAGGCTTTATCAATAATGTTTTACTTTTTGAGCATATTGCCCTGCCATGTTCCTTGGGCAGTTAAGAAGAAAATTCAGGACTCAGTGGTCCCAGCAGGAGCACAGCAGCTGCCACAGTTAGCATGGATGGCTGTGAGCATTGCTTTTCTTGGTACAATGCTGTTAATGGCATGCAGGTGCCAAAGGGCCATTAAGAATGGCCACACATATGCCACCCAATGTGACCTTTCCTCCTTACTTTGGTGTGCCATAGCACTGGGCATGTTCACTGGTCTTCAGTGTTACACAGAATGACCTGCAGCTTAAGAAGAGATTGTGTGTAGAGTATGGAAATGAAGTCCAAGGATTTACTACACATTTGTTTTTAGGGTAACAGGAAAGCTCACAAAGGGTGAACTCTTTCTAAGAGCACATAAACCCAATAAGATGATTGGTGAATTATCTTCTCAAGAGCCCAAATGCTAATGATGTAAATAATAGTAAATAAATAAAAATTGTTGGGTAAGTTTTTGAACTACAGAAGGTAAACTATTACTGAACTTTAAAGGCAGAGAAAATACAGCTAATGCAGTTGTTAGTGGACATACTTCTGTCTATCGTTTCTCTACATAATACCATAGTAAGGAAACAAATCAATTTAAGTCAGTCTTATTTAAAAGATCAAGCATTCTCACTAGTTGAAAGAAATATTTTATTAATAAAAACAATTGTACCTATGTTGCGTTTCCATGTTTCTTCCCTAATTCAGCAATTTTCTAAATGCCCTTATACTGATAAGGGGTCAATGTTTCAGGTAGTCAACCACTGCATGAATACATCATTATATGTGTAATTACTTATGATAATGTATTGGTGGCATGTCCTTTTCTGAATGTCACTGCTAAAGCAGTGGCCAGCTGTATGTATTCTGATTTATTAATCTCTCTCCAGTACACATCATTAGCCTTGGCATGATAGGTACTCAGTAAGTTCCTGCATGAGCTAATGTGCTTCAGGTAATTAATTCATGGATTAATTAAAATGATATTACATTACAAAACAATAAAAATACATCCACGCTACATAGTCTTATAAATAATACAATTCAGTTATGTTATAGTATTTGCTCAATCATAGCACAATTAATGTCTATACCATCAATGTTGTTACTAAGTAAAACTCCCAAATAATGAGAATGTAGCATAATTACTTATGACAACCATTTTGTACAGCAAAGTATTTATTGACTTAATGGGTAGTATTTTTGTGGTCATTGTGCACAGAGTTAGCCAATAAGAACTGCTTCCTTCTCCCACGACCTGGTTGCTGGCTTGCACTAGCAGAACTTGGGGGTGTTTTTCTTTTTCATCTCTCTAATAGACTTTGTGTGATTTCTGCCCATTTCCTGGTTCATCCTGTCCCTGTCGGAGTGTTGGTAAAGGAGTGTAATAGGCTTTGCAACCACTCAGCTTAAGGAAGGCCATTTCTCCTCACTCCCAGTCTCTATTACCTGACTGTATTTTTCTCCTCTCTTCTTTCTTCCATGTAAAACCAGTTGTCCTAGGTGACTGTCTCCCATTCTTAATGTGGATGAGGAAACATCAGAACAACCTTCCAGCAGCACCCGGGATGCCTTTTCTTTGGGGGGGTCTTCACCTGACGTGATGAACATCTTCCTACCACACATTGCTGATCGCCCCAGCTTTATATCCTCTTCGTATTTTTGTTTAGCATTCTAGATGTGTCCTCACTTGACAAACATGTTTGACTGTGTTTTCTCTTAGGAGAAAGGAAGCGCTGTGGTTAAGGGCTGAGATCTGGAGAACACATCAGGTTGGATCCTGTCTTTACCACTTCCTAACTGTCATGAAGGCAGCCTGGCTCCCCCCGAGTAAGGAGGGAGTAACACTTGCCTTGGTGTGGGGATGAGGTGAACCCAGCAGAGCCTGCAACACTTAGTTACCAGGATGTAGGAAGCACTCTGCAATGCCAGGGTTGCATTCACACCTTTGGTTCAGTTAACTGGCCTGCCTTTCCCTTTCTGGTCTTGCTGACTTATACATAGCCCTCTGCCTTGAACGAACTCACAGTCCAGCTCTGTTGTGATTTCTACCCAGCCACTAAAGTTTTGGCTATCTCTCATTTATGGAAACTTCTAGCTTCTATTTACTCACTTGTATTTGCTCACTGATTCCCAATTCACCCTAATTCTCTGCCTTCCCTGAGTGTGTGTGCCTCACAGCTCTCCTCAGCTCAGTGCTTAGAAATCTCTTTGCCCATTAGCCAACAGATGCTTATCTGTTCTCTGCAGCCTCTCTTTATTATTCTAGAACCTACAAATCCCAGCTTTCACGCCAGCAATATGGCTCAGCAGTTACAATGCTTGATGTGCAAACCCTACAGTGCAAAAGTCAGATCAGAGGACTGACTCCACAAGTGGTCCTCTCCCTCCCTCCCTCCCTCCCTCCCTCCCTCCTTTCCTCCCTCCCTCCCTTCCTACCTCCACCTCTCTGTCTCTGTCTCTCTCCCTCTCTCCCACTCTCTCCTCTCTCTCCCTCTCTTCTCTCTTTCTCTCCCACTCTCTCCCTCTCTCCCCACACCACACACACACACACACACACACACACACACACACACACATGCAAAGTTGAAAAAGAAACAAAAGAGTGTAGCTCTCAAGTCCCTCCCCTCTGATCCCACATTAAACTATACAAATCTCCTAAATTTACTGGGTACTTAATGAGAATATTTATTGAAATGTTTTAATTTTTTGTATATGGTAATCCTTCAGCTGTATTACAAGCTTCTTCAAGATGAAAAATTATCTATCACTATCACCCCCGTTTTGTATTCAGGACACAGGGAAATGAAATCATAGAAGAGTGCCTTTAGCATAAATCTAAATATAGGAAGCACACAACAACTGTTACATGAATGGGTTACCCACAGAGTATTACAACCTTGCTCTAACATCACAAATGATTTATAAATAACTATTTTTAGTTGTTCCTTAAGTATTGCTGAATAAGGGACTTGGTTTCTGCTACTTCATTTTAAAATAGGGTCTTACCAATGCCACTGCAATGATAATGGCAGGTAGGCGACCCTCATTCTGTGCATGTACTCGGTGGGGTAACTTCTGCAAAGCTAACACTCATGTTGTGGATACCATCTAACTTAAAGCATCGCGGTTAAAAGCATATATATGTAGTGGGATATTCACTTTGTCTCCTTCTGTGGCATTGACCACACCCATTGTGGGGGTGGAGCCAGGGGTGGAAGTGACCTAGGGAACTAAGTCAGAGGAGGCATGTATGGGAGAGTGCTCTCTTGCAAGCCTAACAGGGGCAGGAGGACTTCCAGAGGAATTCTTGGAAAGAGGAACCTGTTGGTGTTCTCCTGTCTATGTTGAGAGTTATTTCTCCCTGAATAAACATCTGTTCGGCCTAATTGTTTATTCTGACTCTTATTAAACCGTGATATATATATATATATATATATATATATATATATATATATATATATATATCTCCAGACTTGTGTCTTTGAGACTTGCTTACCTGTAAAACATAAATGGGCTAGAATAATTGCCCTTTGGAGGACCCAAAAGGAACTGCTCCGTTATAAGTTTGTTCTACTCAAGGACACTATAGAATACTGGGGGTCCTAACAGGGAAGGAGTATTCAGGACTCCACTAACAAGTCTGTAAAGTTAAGGATCTCTTGCTTGCCCTAGATGTGCTGGTGTATGATGCCACGGTGAACCAGGGGGCCTTCGAAGCTGAATGTGTTTCATATCACTTAAATAATTTATGAACAAAAACCTTCTAAAAGTGAACAAAAGACATGTATTTTCATATAGAGCCCTGCTGGCAGCCCCTAAAATATTAATGCCCCAGTTCCTCCTTGGCTGCTCCTAACTGGGGGTTGTTAAACTCAGACCCTCAGAAGCAGGAAGAGCAGACAGCTAATGTGCAATCCTCAGCCTCTGCCCACATGTGACCTTGGCCCTCTGTGTCAGCTTATTAGAAAATGCATCAAAATGTGACATGATCTTTAAATATATTCTTATCTTCAAAAGCAAACATGTTTAACTTGGCATTTATTAAGTTGGAAGAAATTTTAAAATGTTTCTATAGAAGATAACTAAGATGTTCTTTAAAAATATGCAAGTTTTACTTAAAGCAAGATAGTCCTGGAGAAAGGTGTTACTGTGAGGTTCAGGTTGCCTATTTATTCCAAGCAATTACTTCTGTCCCCTTGAACACATAAGGCTATGCTAAACAAATAAGGAAATGAACTTTTGATTAGAATTACTGTACATATATCAATATATATTTACAGAAAAGACAGAGAGTTTGCAATTGTATCAGATATTCTCTCTGAATATGTGTGTGTGTGTGTGTGTGTGTGTGTGAGTGATGCATTTGTAACCACACTCTGAATGTATGCTCATGTATATAAATTGCCCAGATGTGTAACTTTAATTACTGTAAGTTTTCTTTTGATGAAAAGACGGTGTTTTGTTTACGTAGTAGATACATATGACCACTCACTAGGGAAAGCCGTGTATTGACAGGAGAGAATCTCCCAAATGCCAGCACAGTCCCCATTGTCAGGACCTGAGAGTACTGTTGAAAGTATGAGTCACAACATGAAGTTACAATAGTCAACCACATTCACTCTTGGGTGTTGTAGGCAGCACATACTATTAAAATAGCATGACATTTTAAGATGCAAATAAATGTTACCATTTCTTAGAAACAATGGATAATTAAAATGTATAAAGTATTGGGTGATCTCCATGGCAACGTAATGGAGAGAAGGAATGAGGAAGATGCTACCTACCTTCCATCGCCCTCTTAAAGAAGACCTTGCAGCTCCCACAGGTGAGCACGCCATAGTGACAGCCAGAGGCTTCATCCCCACAGATTAAACAGATCTTCTGAGGTAAGGAATCAAAGCCATACTGTGGGCTCTGGCTGGCTTCTGAATCTGGCCTTGAAATACAAAGCAGGCTCCATTTAGTTTTAGATTCACTGCTATCTGATAAACAGCGCTTTCCTAAACTGGCATTGATGACAATGAAGATTTGTTACAAAGAATCATATTATTTATTTGTTTTTCATTTGTGTTTTAGTATTTTGATAAATATCTCATATAGCCAGATTGGCTTTAAACTTGCCACATTCCAGAAACTGCACTTGAACTCATGAACTTTCAGACCCCAGCTTCTATGTGCTGGGAATAGAACTCTGGATTTAGTGTATGATAGTTAAGTACCTTTCTAGGAATGAAGCCACATCCCCAGCTCCCAGGACCAAACACACACACACACACACACACACACACACACACACACACCAGGTGAACTAAACTTGCTACTTGATATCATGAACTACCTGTAACAGATTCATTGGACATACAAATTATTAACCATTCTTTAACAGTATTAAAAGAAGAACCAGTGCATGCTTCCATGTTCAAAAACGCTAGACATTTTTATTTAAAAAGAGCTCCCTATACAGAAGTGATTTTGCCTTTGGTGGGTGAAATATGACATCCTTCCTGAGTGCTGGGTCACAACAAACACCGTTGAGCTTTGGGAGTTAAAGTCAAGTTAGCAGTGGTTCCGTTTTGAAAACACAGCCCTGTTAGGACCGGTGGCTCCAACACATAAATAGAGACGTTATGTTATTTTAAGCTGTCGTTAACACACTGAGTTTATTTTACCTAGTCACTGCAGGGAAACTACAAACCCGAGCATCTTCTTCTTCTTCTTTAACTTTTATATGACGTTAAACTTTTTTTTTTGAAAATACATATGAGTAAAGTAGGGGTGTCTGAAACAATACAAGAATGCTATTCTTGGACTGCCCTGCCCTTGAGTTTTTAAACCCAGGGTCCAAACACTTCCCTCCTGCAGTTTACTTCCCTCCTCAGAGTCCTAGGAAAATTAGGCCAGAGACCTGCCCAGATCCCTAAGGTGTTTCTGCTTTCAGTTCCAAAGCCATAGTTAGCCCCCCCCCCCACACACACACACACGCACGCACGGTCCATGCTCTCCTTTATAAAGCCCCCACCCACTAGACAGTATCCGGGCACCCCATCCTCAGGATAATCAGAGGTCCTAGAGTGGCTCCGCAGGTTTTTGACCAGGGTGGTCCTGCTTCTGAAAGTTTTCAGTGTTTGGGGGAGTGTGAGAAACAAAGCTACGTGCATGTCCCTTACACCCCCCAGAAAACATAAGAAGGGAGTCACATGCCAGAGGGTGTGGGGTCTCCAAGGCCCAGACCCCCAGTGGGCACCCTGCCTCCTTGAGCTGCCACAGGGGTGGAGCCGGGCAGGGCCCCGCAGGTGCTCACCTCAAGTAGTTGAGATAGGGTGGGTAGACCTGCGGCAGGCTGTCCTTGATCACTGCGGTCTGGTAGCCCAGCTGCGGGAGCCCGTTGAGGCCGAGAGGCGGGTAGATGGCGGGGGCTGCCGAGGCAGCCTGGGGTGCGGGAAGGCTGTCGCGAGGGAGCAGGCAAGAGCCGGAGGCAGGGGGCTTGCAGGGCAGCGGCGGGAACGGGCCCTGGGTGGGCGGCGCGCCCTCTGCTTTGTACAGGATGCACTCCAGCGCGGACCCCGAAGAGGACGCGGGCGACACCGCGGAGCTGCCGGGACCACCGGCCACCGCCGCCTCTCCGGGCCTGGAGGAGTGCGCCCGTGGCGGCGCCGGCGCCAGCGGGAAATCGGGAAAGGTGGCGGCGCTGGCTCCGGCCACCAGGTAGGGGCGCGGCGAGCGCGCAGCGGCAGCTGCTTCTGCGCCTTCCTCCTCCTCCTTGATCTTCAAGCCCGGCGGTTGGAAGTCGCCGTAAAGGGGGAACGCGTCCTCTTTGGGGTCGCCGTCTTGAGGGTAGGTGCAGTCTGGGAAGTCGCCGCAGGGCACCGGCGTGGATGGCGCGGAGGGCGAGCCTCGAGGAGCGGCAAACGAGCCCTGGGCCGAGGCCCCGCCGTCGTAGCTGTCCCCCTCCAGCAGCTGCCGGGTGCGGGCAGCCAGGAGCGCGTGGTTGAGAGGCAGGATGGGCACGTGGATGAAATCCACCACTGTGGTGGCCAGTGGGGAGCGCCCGGGCGCCACGGAGGCGTCCTGCTCCAAGGAGCCTCTGGGAGCAGAAAATCGGGAATCTTCCTTGGGAACCAGGGTGACTCCTCCTGGGACCGCCGCGGGCGCGCTGGCTGCAACTCCTCCGCTACCCGTGCCTTCCAGTGCTCGAGGTTTGCTCTTCAGAAGCGGACCCGTGGGGCTCTCAGTCTCTAGGTCACAATCCTCCTCCACTTCCAAGGCAGGTGGCTGCGGAGACGGCTTCACCCCTGACCCGGGCCAATGAGTACTCCCTGAGGTCGGGAGCAGGAGCTGCCTGGGTGGTGACAGCCCCTTGGGCAGCACCTTCTGCCCTGCTCCTGTCCCGGAGCTGTCACCAGCCTTGCTCTCTGCCCGGTTCATGAGCGGGGATAACAACCCCTTGGTAGCAGGGACACTGCGGGGGTCTTCTGGAAGCTCTGATCCAAAGAGACACCAAGATGTGATGACCTCGCAGGCTGGAGGGCTGGCGTGGCTCTGCTCGGAATCCGAAGGCGCCAGCAGAGTGTCTAAGACACTGTCTAAAAGTCTGCTATCCTTTTCCGGGGCTCGGGGATTGCTGCCTCCTGCCTCACGAGTGGCTTCGACTCCAGGGAATGATCCCTCCACGTCGGACAGCGACTGCTGGTCCTGTGCTTTTCCTCCTGGAAGCGCCAGACCCTGGCAGGGCCGAGGGAAGAGCAGCCTGTCGTCCAGGGAGATGGATACAGGCGAGACTACAGACGACGCGTCCGAGGGCTGGTTCCCCTGGAAGGGACAAGGGTCCAAGCGTCCAAGCAAGGGGGATCCGGCGTGGGTGGGGGAGGGAGCCGCTCCAGACGCGTGGGGTGCCCGCGGGTCCTTTGCCTGCAGCTCAGTCATGACGACCCGAGCTCCCCTTTTCTCCTCCCCTGTCTCCAGGGAGGAGGGAAAAGGGAAGGAGGGGGTGCCCGTGATATAGGGGCAGAGGGAGGGGAAAGTGGATGTTGAATCGCAGGGTGGGATCTCCACCTCCTGGTCGGGAGGGCGGTGCTGGTCAGCTCCTGTCCTTACCCTTCTCCCAGACACAGAGGAAGGGTGGCAGTCTCCTTGTCTCGGTGGTGGGGTGAGGGCAGGAAGAAGTAGCTAGAGCAAGCTGTTCTCTGAACTGGGAGAGTTCTTCAAAAGACTTTTGTCGTGTCTGTCCGGGTGTGCACACATCCTGCACTGGAGTGGCCCGTGCTGCAAAAAGGGCTCCTGCTGTTTGCGGACTTGTTCCCTTGGTAGAAACCCGATCTAAGAAGTTTGCATCACAGTCCTCACGAAAACCCTGAGGCTGTTTGCAGCTCCTTCTTAGTCATCCTTCTGCTGCAGCGACAGCTTCTAAAGCTCCCTGGGTTCTCTTGAGTGCCCGCAATCTGTGGTTTCAGGAGCCTCTGGAAAGCCCACGGGAAACGAGCTCTCTTTGGGTTCGGAACCCTCACAATGGCAGATACTACAAAGGCTAAGAGATAGTGACAGTCTAGACTGGCTCCATAGCTTTCTAGCAAGCCTCCTGCTCTAGGAAGGCCCGCCCAAAGCCCCTCCCTAGCCAATCAGCAGCTAGATCCAGAACTCTGGAGTTGGCATTCTTGCCACCCACTAATCTGTTTTCCACTTGGAGTATCAAATGCTCTGGGCAGAAACCTCCCAAGCATTTCAGACTTTAGACCATCAGTTAAGTATGCCAGTCCCAGTGATATATGCTATCAAAAGCAAAATTGTTGTAAGGATTTCAAAGTTTGAAATTTGTAAAGATTCTACAGAGAATGATATTTGGTGACACCATCTTTCAAAATAAACATATAGAAAACGATCCCAAATATTTTAATTGTTTTTACATGTATGTGCCTTTGTGAGTGTTCTCCACATTGTACTCAGAGGCCAGAAGAGACCAGGAGGGGGTGGGCTCCAAGGTGGAGCTTCGGGTGGTTGTGAAGGGTCTGGTGTGGGTCCTGGGAGCTAAGCTGGGGCCCTGTGAGAGAGCAGCAAGTGCTCTGGTGTGTATGTGTGTATATTACTGATGGTCTGTCTAACCAGCTCCTAAACATAAGAAACATACTCAAATTATTCTTATGACAAGTGGATCATACTTTTTGAGGGTGATCCATGTGACTTATCGTTACGGTAGTGGAAGACAGCTGGAAACACATCTCTACCTGCATGGGGAGTTTGGATGTTGAGTGTCATATTTGGCTTGTTCTATGCATCTTTATATTTTTATAAGGTTCCCTTTAGCCCTAACCAAATACCCTGTATCACATTTTAAGATGTCCAGTGCAAAGGCTAAACAATAGTTTCTCTGCCCAATGTTTCTCCAGTCTTAAAATAATGTTCATTGCGCTTCTGAGGTAGTCATTTGGAAAATTACCTGGAGTGTGTCTATGTCCTATTTATGCTGATGCTTTTCAGTTATTCTCACCCAGGTCTGGAAGATATGAGAAAGACTCCAAAAACGCCAGGGCAGGTGGGGCTGCCAGATGCACAGAACCTGAATGCCCGAATCACTAGGGAGCCACTACACTGGGCCACTGGGCTTGGGCGTTGACGATTTCAGCAATGAGTTATTGCTGACTAATTTAGATGTGAGAGAATTAGGAAGGCAGAAGAGAATTCAAGGAAGCAGTTATTGTATGTCCTCAAGGCATCAAATGGTAAAATGGAGTGTGTGAACCACAGTGGGCATTAGGGACAGCACATGAAGTAAGCGTGGGAAGGAAAGAAATTAGGCTAGTAGATGGCCTCCTATAGGTGCGTATGCATGCATGAACGCATGCATGCGTGCAGGATGATGCATTTGGGGAGCCTAGACCACAGCAAAGTGAGCTGTAGAACCTTTGCCTCCTGCGGCGCGCTCACTCTCTTTAAAATCGCTTCATTCTGTCTTTTCTCTCTTCTCCCTTGTGGTATCACTGCCCACCCTGGTAAGTGGTGATCTGCCCTGGCTAGCACATGAGGGCTTCTACAGAGTCCTACCTCATTCACTAAGTTTTATGTTAGATTATTCTCTATGTCTTATATAGGAGTTGTTTTAGGACTTTTACTAACAGGACTTCCTCTTTGGAATAGTTGTAGATTTATAGCAGAATAAAGAGTAAGCGTGTGGCTTCCTGTACACTGCTGCACAAAGCATGCTGCCATTAGTGAGTGCAGGCTGCTGCATGGCTATCAACTAGGACCCAGAGTATATGCAGTTTTCCTTTATTTTTTGCCACCCAGGACACCTTCCTTTGTTGTAATGGTTTCTCAGGCTCTCCTGGGCTAGGATGGCTTCTCTTCTCTTGTATTTCATGAACTTGGTAGTCCTGGGAACCCTTTTAGGATGACATTCTCTAAGCAGTCGAAGCTCATGGGTTTGGGGAAGAACGTCAACATTGGCACATGCTCTTTTCACTACTTTGTATGTGATGTTGGTCTTGAGTACCCGTGTGAAGCCATGTGTCTCAAGGTCCCTCATGTGCTTACTGTTTGCATCTTTGGAAGGAAGTCACTATGAACCATTTGTGGGAATTGTGGGTATAGGAAGTTATGTCCTCTCTCCATTAAGGCAGAGTAACCAACTGGAAGCTTTATTTGTAATTCTGCCTGGAGAGCATCCTTCACCCTTATTACTTATTTTGCCTTTCATGTATATCACTACGGATGCATTTTGTTCCTCAAGGTTTTTCAGCTTTGAGTATTGGGACTCCATCAGTTGTCCTTTGTGTCCATTGACAGATTTCACCATTACATGTGGTCAAGTTGAACCAGTGTGCATTGGACTGCTCTGAGCACGTTTTTGGCTCTCTAGAATTATAAGCTTCTCCAGACTTGTTTTGCTTATCACCTGTACACTCCTCAAATAAGCCATTCCTATGGAAGTTCACTCCATTTATTTGCAAAATATATGGTAATATAAAGATTTCCATTCCAGTTTATATAATGTGCTCTGTGTTAGCTTTTTATGTCTTCTTAGATTTTTTTATATAATACTTGAATTTCACTCTATTATAGCATGTATCAATAGTTTGCTCTCTGTTGCTGGGTAGAAATCCAATGCATGAATATACTATGGTGTGTTTGCTTATGCACCTGCTGTTGTATGATTTATAAGATTTGCTAGAAATTTACTACCACAATGTGTATGCAAATCTTTGTGTACATAATTTTTCTTGGATGGGTGCTTAGAAATAAAATAGCTAGATATATTCATGTGTTCTGTGGTCTGCTTGTGATTTCCATGGAATTCATACGTTGACTCTGTGTTGCCAGTGTGACTATCCTTAGAGGTGGGGCTGTTGGGAGATCAATGTGCTGTGGACAGCCTCCTGGTCCCTCTCACCGCATGGGGACATGGTGAGAAGCTCTGCCTGGGAATCAGGGAGAAGGTTACCACCAAATATTGGATTAGTGCAAGATGAATTCCTGTTGCACCTAAGCTACCCAGTGAATGTGTGGCATCTGTGATAGCAGCTCCAAGGACCAGCACAGTAGGCGTACACAGAACTGTCAAACCACTTCCCACAGTGGCTGCACCATTTTTCATTTTCGTTAAGGTGTCAGAGTTCTAATTATGCCACAACCTGAAAGACAGTTGGTGAATATTTGTAATTTCAGAAAACGGAAGAAGTGGGTGATGGGATGATGTGTTACCGGATTTCTCGCCCAGTTCTGCAAACAACTTGCCCCAAATGAACACTAAGAAACTTATATTATTTATAATACTGTTGGCTGGTGGATAAGGCTTCTTATTGGCTAGCTCTGTCTGTCTTCCTAGGCTCACATCGTGGCTCCCCTCTGCCTACACTTCCCAGAATTCTCCTCCTCTGGTAGCCCCGCCCATCCTTCCTGCCTGGCCACTAGCCACACACTGTTTTATTCATACACAGAAGGAAAACCCCATCAATCATGGGGTTCTGGTTTTTCTTTTCCTGTGTTTCTTCTTCCACATATCTCTGGGTCTGATGACGTCATTCTTTTTTTTTTTTTTTTAAATTGCCCTCTTAAAATGCTGAGAATAAGTGACGAACTTCTTGTATGGAATGGGAAGGAGCTCATAAGGCCCCTCTCCTAGCTAGGGGCTGTTAGCAGTTGGCAGCTACTTGGTAAAGGCCAGTCATTTGAGGTGGGGTATTGCCATTGGTAGGTTACTCACGATCCAGTGGTTGGCCCTACACTATGTACATGTGGGAAGCACCAACTGTGCTCACTGCATTTAAAACTAAAGAAGAGACCATGAAGCCTGGAGGGGAATTTGTTGGAGAATGCCAGGGAGAGTAAGAGGAAGTTTAAAGGAGAGCGGTGTGTGTACGGATATTATCAAGTACTTTGTATACATTTCTCAAATGGCAAATAAAACGTTTTAAAACATCTGCTAATATAAATTTTAGTTTATTGATGTGAATAAGACTGGGGAATACTACCTCCACGCATGTTCACCATTAACTTGTCATAACTGTATATGCGACATTTTCTTAATTTGTAATTGTTGTATGAGGACCCAGCCCACTCTAGGAGGCACCATCCTTAGGCAGGTGAGCCTAGCCTATGTAAGAAATGTAGCAGAGGATGAGCATAGCACAAGCCAGTAAGCAGCATTGGTCTGTGGTTTCTGATTCGGTCCCTGCCTTGGTTAGCCTCAATGGTGGAGTACAACCCTTAAGATGTAAAAAGCCTTTTCCTCCCCAATGTTGCTTTGGGTCAGTGTTTTATGACAGCAGCAGCGGATCAGCCTTGAGCAAGCACTACCATTTAGAGGTGGGTCTTCTAGTGGGTATTTTGATATGTCTTGTGACTTGAAGTCATTCCACGATTCTGTCATTTGCTGTGGGTTCCAAACACATCGGGTTTTCTGCAAGGCCTCGCCACAGGTTTTGCTTGTAACAGTATTTGTGCAAACTGTAGCTTGGAGGAGTAGTCTGACTTCTGGCTTTCCTGAAAATTAATTGTTCGTGTTATTTTATCCTTTTTATTCCCTTCCATATGATTTAGTGGCATGATTCATAGCAAATCTTAAATCAACATCTTGATGGGAGCTATAATATCATTGCAGCCTTTCTTTTCCTTATTACATGGCTAGTTTTTTAAATATGTCAAGCCAAATTTTACTTATTGCCAAAGAGGAATATTTAATATCTGTTAAGATGCTGTGGGAGCACACTATTGAGCACACTGAACTTAGTGTAACGTTGGTAAGGTGGTAGGTGCATGCATTTGCCTGAATGTGTCCTCTCCATGTCCATAGGTTAAAATCCTGAAACCTTCACCCACAATGTGACTGGATTGAGTGCTCTCTTGTGTGTACTCTCTGCCATCCAGTCACAACCTCTCTCTCTCTCTCTCTCTCTCTCTCTCTCTCTCTCTCTCTCTTACTCTCCCCATCTGTGTTTGAGAGAGAGAGAGAGAGAGAGAGAGAGAGGAGAGAGAGCTGCAAAGTTCATACTGAGAAGGTTGATATATGCAATTCAGGAAGTGAAGCCTCCTAGTAACCAAACCCTAGCACCATGACCCTAGATTTGCAACCTCCAAAACCTGTGAGATACACAAGAACAGTGGGTTAATCATCTGGTCTGGAGTATTTTGTTACAGTAACTCAAACAGTGCTCACTCTCGATTATAATTTGCTAATAAAAATGAAATTGACAATGATCCAAGGAGTCCATGCCTTCCTGAAAGAGAAGCAGAAGGCTTTATTTTGAGTTGATAGGGAGGGGAATCTAAACCTCCTCTTCAGCTATGCGATTGCATCCTTGCACTGAATAGATTTACAGATATTTGTTTCCATACAGCAATAAACCAAGTCATCATGGATACATACAGTTATTTAGCATTTGTAGCTAGTTGCCATGGACAGAAATCCTGTGTATCCCACAAATGCATTTGCTGAAATGTCCTCATCAACATGGAGTCAACAGGAGGTGGCACTTGTGCTGGCAGAACTTTAGGTTAGGGATGGGTTTATTGTCCTTGTAAAAGAGACTGAGGAAATTTCATTACTCCTGCATTACTCCTGCCCTGTGCATAAACAGCTAGCAGGTCCATCTATCAGGACACAAGCTCTCAACAATGACATTCTACTGCCTTATCTTGAACTTGCTTCCATAACCATGACAAACTAATTTCTGTGATTTGCATACCACTCTGTTTAGAGTGTCTTGTTATAGAGCATCCTGAGACTGAGATGCTCTCCTTATGTATGCTGTTACGACTGTCATCTGAGTCACAGAGCCCTGTGCTATTGTTCTGAGGTTTTGGATGCAAGAGGGAGGAAGAGAAGGAAGAAAAGCAGGGCAGGGAGAAAAAAAAGGAGGAAGAGGAAAAGGAAAGAGGAAGGAGGGGAATCTGTACAACTAGGAAGAGGTTAACAATGAGTTTCTCCAGTGTCTCTGAATGTTAGGAGTTAAGTTTGCTCTTCCGATCCTTAATCCATCATTAGAAGGCTTTTCCTAAATGTTTCTGTTTCTCTGTGCATTTCCACATCTGAAGATAAAGCAAGAAATTTTATCCAAACAGAGCAACTAGAGTACAGAACTCCTAGACTGTATATCACACATGTAGATCTATATAGGTGTGTGTGTGCGCACGTGTGTGTATACATATTTTAAAGCAAGTCTAAATAGTTTGTGTCATATCACTTTCTGAGCTTATGCCGCTGATTTAAATTTCATGTGTGTAGGAGACAATAGTGTCAAATAAAGCAAAGAAACCACATAAGACAAAGACTAAAATTTTTTCACTGAATTTGGTGTTCACAAGATGCTTTGTGATTTTGGTAATGCTGACTTATACCAAGGTGAGCTGGCTTGACCTCCTGAGGTCTGAAAGCAAGATGAGAATGTGTAGAAAACATTCCCTTCTACTCTCTGTCTCCCTGGTAAATATCCAACTTTTCACTTTTGTCTTATTCCCTGGGTTTTTCACAGAAGGACAGACACTGGGGAAAAGGTCCTGTTGTAGATAAACACAACAGAAGAGACTCCCAAGCACCCAAAAGGCACTTAACCTCCAATCCACAGGGAAGGAGGGAGGGTCAGCAGTCCACTTCTGGAAGGGTTTGTTGAGGAGAGAGGATACTAATAACTGGAGGGGTTTATGTTACTTTTCTTGGAAGAAGAGAGACACTGGAAAATATGAAGAGTAAAGGAAAGAACCCATGGAGACAAGACATTGGAAATATAAGAGGAAGGAAAACTAAACCCTGGTAGATATGGGAACAATATGTTACAACTAATTCAGTATAAACTGAATGTCAGTTTATACTCTTGAGGTTTGTGCAAACTTATCCTTATTAAACTCACCTAGGTTTTATTCTCTCAAGTTTATCCTCCTCCAAAACCAGTAAGAAGCCAAGATTTCCTTGTGCTTGTAGCATGTAATTACCATGAGTGTACTCTTTTGGAATTCTTATTTTTCTTCCCTATCTACCTGTCATCTAGCAAAGTCATCAGCATACACTGGGATCAATAAAAGCATGTGTTGAGTTTGAGAAATGGTTTCCTTGCCCCCTTTACTTCCCCTTGAAGGCCCCTCTTTCTACTTTTGGTTGCAACTGCATCTTCATCCCACACCCTCCAGGGTTTTTGCACGGTGGACCCTGTTTTCACTTGTTCATTTTGAAAGTTTCAAGTGGAACCTCCACTCCATGCTGGGATGCGCACACGGTAATCCCATCATTTCTGCTTTCTCCCTGGCCTGACTTGAAATGAACACATTTTCTAGCTCTGGCTACTCTGATCCTCAGGCAGCCCTAGAGATGGAAGTGTGTTGGCTGAGCACCCCATGCGAGGGGTCACTGGAAGGCATCTGGGGCTAGAACTTACTCTTTTCTGAACCGAGGACAATCTCACTAGGCATCTGTTTTCTTCTACTATAAAATTTTGAAATAAAGGTGAATCACTGCCAAAGCAAAGTAAGAAGAATGATGTGGTGCTAACATCATCCTCTGATTACCTGTGTGTTTAACTGCACAGTTTCCTACGTATGTAGAGGGGCTTTTGCCTGGATGAGACTATCAATGTGACTAAGTGAACAATAAACGTCAAGAAAAAAATCCAATCATTTAAATAGTGCACAAGATATTATAGGGAGGGATAATCAGGTAAAGGTGACTGGTACCAAACCTGCTACTTAAGTTCAGTCCTCGGGACCCCTTGGGTGAACAAAAAAGAACTGACTCGTGCAAGCCGTCCTATGACCTCCACTCATGTTCCATGGTACACGCATAGAACACACACATACTCAAAGACAGAGAGAGAGAGAAGTATATAGAAATGTAGCCAATCTATATTAGTGTTTTCTGTTCCCTTGGAATGGTCTGTAAGGGCCGAGAGAAGAAGACATTCATTAGCTTGACTTGGAATAAGGAAACTCATTTCTCACCCATGAAGATCCTTTGTCATGTGGAGGGGGAGAAGAGAGGCTCTGCCTGGCGGCAGTCATCCTGGCTCCTACATCCCTTTCTACACAACGATGTGTATGAATGCTGTGAGTATCCTGTACTGTACTTAAGCTAACTTTGGTGTTTGCTTTTGTGTGATACATCAAGATTTGGGACAAGTTGCAATGCAATGCTTTCAGAACTACATATCTCTTTTTTGTTGTTGGTATTGGCTTGTTTTATTAATTTTTCTTAGGAGTTAAGAACAAAATAAATACACACATTTTTGACACATGTCGAAAGAGTATTTTACACTTGGCATAAGGAACTTAAACCATTCCTTTATCTCTTCCAAAGCTTTTATGGTGGGTATACACAGGTAGCAATCTTCTTCTAATTGTTGCAAAGCTGATCATATGTTATGAAAATTAATCAGTATAAAAACTTCAATAGATGCATCAACCAGTTTTCACACATACCTTTAATATAACTGATAGTCTTTAAATTATATACCGATGCATTCCTGCCATGTATATGTCTGGGATGACTTTGAAGTAAATCCTACATTTCGCATCATAAGAGTGAGGCTGGTGACAATCTATAATGAAATTAGAGTCCTCCTTTAAACCAGACAGGAAAATCTACTCAAAATATATCAGAGATACAAGCATAAGAACAAGTCATAACACCCTCAGAAGAGAAGTTTCACACCTTGGCTTGCATGACAATATTCTAAGGGTAAGTTTGGCTTCGTCACAACTGAGAACTTTTGTTCTTTGAAGTATACACTCAGGGCAGTGCACAGACAGGTGAAAAAGTGGGGAAGAACATTTTCAAATCATATAAGGGTTTATTAATCAGAATCTACAAGATGTCTTTCAATTCAACGAAGACTAATACCCCAATTAAAACTTCGAAGAGGATTTGGTCTGACTTATCTGAATTCAAAATATACTAAGCTCAAAATCATTAGTTGCTAAATAGATCGAATAAAAATAAGATACAACTTACTATTCACTTGGGTGATGCATTTGTTCCTTTGTTTGTCTGTTTCTGTGATACAATTTCTAACACAAACCACTTAAGGAAGGGAAGATCTCTTAGGATTGTGAGGGTATACAATCCATTGTGGTTGGGAAGACATCTTGTCAGGAATGGGGACTGGCCGGCTACACTGCTGGAATTAAAGGTGTGTGCCACCACTGCCCGGCTATTTATTTTTCTCTTGTAACCAAGTATCCTTTTTATTTTCTCCCCCAACACATTGAGAAATCCTTTTAGGTTTTACTTTATCTGTATCTGTCTTTACTGTATATCTCTACATTTTTTTTTCTAGCTGCAAATCTTACATCTGCTAAAGAGCATTGCTGAAATGAAAGAGGCGGCTTTTTTGGCTGCTGGCTTTCCAATATGGCAGGGGTACATTGCTGCCAGAACTGAGAGCTGTGCTCACTTCCTTGGTCTACACTGCCATCCAGCAGCATGCTGATGGCTTGGAGATGTGGTCACTGCCAGCTCTCCTACACAACATTCAGTTGTTAGCAGGGTCTCTTAAAAGTGTCCTTTTATTTTTTATTTTTTTTTTTTTAACTTACGGTGAGTCAGGAAACCTCCCTTAAAGGAGCTGCCCCAGTCTCTGCTTGTCTCCAGCAAAACAGAGCCCACCCAATAAAAATGCTGCTACCAAGAAGATTTGCTTGTCTCTGTTCTTTTGCTTTTAAAATCCCTTTTAAAGCTTTTTATTTATTTATTTATTTATTTATTTATTTAATATAACCAAGTCCATTTAAATGAAAACAAACATTTGTAGACAATATTTAGGAATTTGGGCGTCGTTCTTTCCAAACTACTTCCTGCTGGTAAGGGGCGCTGTCATGGGGGATTCTAAGAAGATGCAGAAATCCTGGTTGTAGTCTGTAAGGCTGCTTTGTCCAGCTGTTTTGAATGTAGGATCACCTTGTACTCTGTTTCAGGAGGTCTGGCTTGATCAAACCACATTAGTATGGAAGGAATCCACAGCTTTTCATTTTCTGTGGAAACAAAAATAGAAGTTCTTTTCCCCAGTAACTTGTCCTTGAACTTAAATTTTGGAGTCAAAGCATTTTTTTTAAAAATTTAATTTATTATTTTACATGTCGATCCCAGTTCCTTCTCCCTCCCTCCCTCCCTCCCTCTCTCTTCTTCCCTCCCTCCTTCCTTCCCTCCCTTTTACCCTCTCTGCCCTCTCACATGCACTCTAACCACCATCCCCTCCCATCCCCCCACCCCAATTCCATATGTAGGGCAATGCCATCCAGATGGGGTCATGTAAATCTGTCAAGTCATTTGAAGTAGGCACTAGGGCTTCTCTCCTATCTCTAGGTTAAGACAGTTATCCCTCCATGGGGGATGTGTCCTCAAGGCTCCATTTTGTTAAAAGCACTTTCCCTCCAGTCTGGTTCCAGAGCTTCTTCAGTCCTAAAATAACACACAGAGACTTTATTAGTTATCAAGCTGTTGGTCAATGGTTAGAGCTTCTTATTGGCTAGCTCTGTCTTAGGTATTAACCCATAATTACTAATATATGTATTTCTACATGGTCTTATCTTATCAAGAATGCCAAACTCTCGTCCTCTCTTCCTGAGATCACATGTGACTCTACTACATTTCCCAGAATTCTCCACTTCTCCTAGTCCCACTTTTCTTGCTTTCCTATTGGCCAACAGTGTTTTATTCATTAGCCAATAAGAGAAACATATTTACAGCATGACATCTCCCATTAATGTGGGCTTGGTGAAAATGGTTTCCCATTTTGTAGGCTGCCAATATTTCTTGTTGACCATGTCCTTTGCCTTATAGAAGCTTCTCAGTTTTGGTAGGTCACATTTATTAATTGTTGCTCTCACTGTCTTTGCTACTGGTATTATATTTAGGAAGTAATCTCCTGTGCCAATGTGTTCAAGGCCACTTCCTACTTTCACTTCTGTGAGGCTCAGTGTGGTTCAATTTACATTGAGGTCTTTGATCCACTTGGACTGGAGTTTTGTGCATGGCGATAGATATGGATTTATTTTCATTCTACATGTTGACCTCCAGTTCTGCCAGCACCATTTGTTGAAAATGCTTTCATTTTTCCTTTTTAAAACTTTAGCTTCTTTATCAAAAATCAGGTGTTCATAGGTGTGTGGATTGATATCAGGGTCTTCAATTGGATTCCACTGGTCCACCTGTCTGTTTTAATGCCAATACCAAGCTGTGCTCATTACTTTATCTCTATAATAGAGCTTGAAGTCAGGGATGGTGATGCCTCCAGAAGTTCCTTTGTTGAATAGGGTTGCTTTGGCTCTCATAGGTTTTCTGTTTTTCCATATAAAGTTGAATATTGTTCTTTTGATGTCTCTGAAGAATCGTGTTGGGATTTTGATGAGGATTGCATTGAATCTGTAGATGGCTTTTTTGTAAGATTGCCATTTTTACTATGCTAATTTTACCTATCCAAGGGCATGGGAGATCTATCCATTTTCTGATATCCTCTTCAATTTCATTCTTCAAAGACTTAAATTTTTTGTCATACAGGTTTTTTGCTTGTTTGGTTAGAGTTTCCTCAAGATATTTTATGTTGATTGTGGCTACTGTGAAGAGTGTTTGTTTCTCTGATTTCTTTCTCAGCCCATTTAGCATCTGTATACAGGAAGACTACTCATTTCCTTTTTAGTTAATATTGTCTCCTGCCACATGACTTAAGGTGTTTATCAATTATAGGAACTCCCTGGTAGAATTTTTGGGGTCACTTATGTATACAATCATACCATCAGGAAATAGTGAAAGTTTTACTTCTTTCTTGATCTCCTTTTGTTGTCTTAGCTAGAATTTTGAGTATTATATTGAATAGATATGGAGACAATGGACAGCCTTGTCTTGCTCCTGATTTCAGTGGGATCATTTTGAATTTCTCTCCATTTAGTTTGATGTTTGATGTTGGCTTGCTGTATATAGACTTTATTATGTTTAGGTGTGTTCCTTGTATTCCTGATCTGTACAAGACCTTTATCATGAAGGGGTATTGGATTTTCTTAAAGGCTTTTCAACACCTAGTGAGATGATCAGATGTTTTTTTTTTTTTCCTTTTGGTTGGTTTACATGGTGGATTACATTGACAACCTTTAATATGCTGAACCATCCCTTCACATCTGACATGAAGCCTGCTTAATTATGGTGGATGGTTTCTCTGATGTGTTCTTGGATTCGGTTTGCCAGTATTTTATTGACTACTTTTGCATTATTGTTCATGGGGGACATTTCTCTGTAGTTTTGTTCTTAGTTGTGTCCTTATGTGGTTTGGGTATCAGGGTAATTGTAGCCTCTTAAAAAGAGTCTGGCAGTGTTCCTTCTGTTTCTATTGTGTGGAAAACTTTGAGAAGTATTGGTAGTAGCTCTTTATTTTTGCAATTCTACTCTGAACCCACCTGGTCCTGGGCTTTTTTGTTTGGGAGATTTTTTTTTGATGAGTGTTTCTATTTCCTTAGGAGTTACAGGTGCATTTAAATTGTTTTTGTATCTTGATTTAAATTTTGGAATGGTACTTATCCAGAAATTTGTGCATTTCCTTTAAATTTTTCAATTTTGTGTAGTACAGCTTTTTTTTTTTTAAGTTAAGACATGATGAGTGCATTTCCTCAGTGTCCTTTGTTATGAATCCCATTTCATTTCTGATTTTTGTTAATTTGGATATTCTCTCTCTGCCTTTTTGGTTAGTTTAAATAGTCTTGTTGGTTTTCTCAAAGAACTGACTCTTTGTTTCATTGGTTTTATTGTTTTTCTTTGTTTCTATTTTATTGATTTCAGCCCTCAATTTAGTTATTTCTAACCTTCTACTCTTCCTGGGTGAGTTTTCTTCTTTTTGTTCTAAAGGCTTCAGCTGTGCTGTTAATTCACTAAAGTGATTTCTCAAGCTTCTTTATGTAAGCATTTAGTGCTATGAACTTTCCTCTTAGAGCTGTTCCATTGTGTTTCCCAAGTTTGGGTATGTTGTCCTGTCGCTTTCACTGAATATTAGGAAGTCTTTCATTTCTTTCTTTATTTCTTTCTTTTCCCAGTTGTGATTTAGTTGAACATTATTCAGTTTCCATGAGTTTGTGGGCTTTCTGTAGTTAGTGTTGCTGAATTCAAACTTAAGCCATGGCAGTCCAAAAAGTTATAATTGTTTTTGTATCTGGAGAGGTTTGCTTTGTTATAGAGTATGTGTTCAATTTTAGAGTAGGTTCCAAGAAGTGATAGGAAGAAGGTATACCCTTTTGTGTTTGGATGGAATATTCTATAGTTCATTTGAGTCATATTATCTTTTAGTTCATTAATTTCTCTGTTAAGTTTCTGTCTGGAAGACCTGCCCAGTGGTGAGAGTTGGGTGTTGAAGTCTCCTGCTATTAATATGTGTGGGTTGATGTGTGATTTAAGCTTTAGTAATGTTTCTTTAAGAAATGTGTGTGCCCTTGTATTTGCAGGATTGAGACTTCATCTTGATCGATTTTTCCTGCTATGAATACAAAATAGCCTTCTTCATCTCTTTTGATTACTTTTAGTTTGAAGTCTATTTTGTTAGATAATGGCAACAGAAGAAGCAACAGAAGCGTCTTTCTTATGTCCATTTGATTGGAAATCCTTTCTCAACCCTTTACTGTGAGGTAATGTCTGTCTTTGAAGTTGAGGTGTGTCTCTTGTATGCAGCAGAAGGATGGATTCTGTTTTCATATCCAATATGTTAGCCTGTGTCTTTTTATAGGTGAATTGAATCTATGGATATTAAGGGATATTAATGACCAGTGATTTATAGTTCTTGTTACTTTTGTTTTTGATGGTGGTATTGCGAGTGCATTTCCCTTCCTGGGGATCTGCTGGGATTATCTCTTGACTGTGTTTTTGTGGGTGTAGGTAACTTCCTTGGGATGGAGTTTTCCTTCTACTACTTCTGTAGAGCTGGATTTGTAGATAGGTATTTTTTAAATATGGTTTGTCATAGAATATCTTGTTTTCTCTGTCTATGATGATTGAAAGTTTTTCTGGGAATAGTAATCTGAGATGGTATCCATTGTTAGGAACTAGCAGCCTGCTGACCCCGCCCCCAACGATGGGCGGGACGCTCATGGCCATGTTACCACTATGTCAGGCTTTACCTGGCTGCCAGAGGATTCAGTTATGCATGTGCAAGCCCCCCTTTTAAAGCAAGCATGCCAAGCGCGCTTCTCTCTTGCTCTCTCTCTCCCTCTCTCTCCCCTGCTTTCGGTTGGCCACCAGCTACCCCCCTTTCTCTCACCTCTCTCAATAATCTCCACATAGGTGCTGAGTCTCGTATTTGTATTTTATAGGCATTAGCTGCAGCAAAAGAACAACATCCATGATTTCTTAGTGTCTGAGTAATGCCTCTCCAGGACCTTCTGGCTTTCATTGTTTCCATTGAGGTTCAGAGGTAATTCTGGTAGGTCTGCCTTTATATGTTACTTGGTCTTTTTCCTTTGTTGCTCTTAAATTTTTTCTTTATTCTGTATTTTTAATGCTTTGATTATTATGCAGACAGGAAACTTTTTTTTTTCTTTTTGGTCTAGTCTATTTGGTGTTCTATAGGCTTCTTGTATTTTCATAGGCATGTCCTTCTTTAGGTTGGCAAACTTTTCGTCTATTTTGTTGAATATATTTTCTGGGCTTTGAGCTGGACTTCTCCTTCTCTCCCTATTATTCTTGGCTTTGATTTTTCCATAGTGTCCCGGATTTTCTGGATGTTTTGTGTTAACGATTTGTTAAATTTAACACTTTTGACCAATAAATCTATTTCCTCTATTGTATCTTCAACACCCGAGATTCTCTCTTTCATCTCTTATATTCTGTTGTTTATGCTTGCATCTGTAGTTCCTGATCATTTATCCAGATTTTCCATTTCCAGGATTTCCTCAGTTTGTGTTTTCTTTATTGATTCTACTTCAGTTTTTAAGTCTTGAACCATTTCCTTCACTTGTTTGTTTTCTTTTTCTGTAGGGAATTGCTTTATTTCTTCCAGTTTTTTGTTTGATTTTTTATCTTTTCCTCCACTTCTATAAGGTAATTTTTCATTTTTCTCTCTAAGTTATTCTTAAGATCGCTTTCTTCTACTTCAGCTGCAATGGGATGTTCCTGTTGTAGAACTACTAATTTCTGGTGGTGCCCTATTACTCTTTATGTTGTTGAGTGTATTCTTATACTGTTGTCTACCCATCTGTTCCTCCAATCGGTACAAATGGAGCCTGTGCTTCAGGGAGTCCTTCTTCCTCCAACTGGTGCAGTTCGTAGCTGTGGCTTCACTGGTAGCTCCTTCTTGTGCCGACTAGCCCAAAGCTCAGGAGGTCACTCCTCCAGATGTAGGCAAAGCCTTGGATCTGGTGATTATTCCTCTAGGTGCAGGCAGGTCTGAGGCTCTGGAGGGTGCTGATGAGGAGGGGTATCTTGTACAGAGGGTGTCACTGGATGCTATCTGGGACATGGGTGCTCTTGCCCAGAGGAGGCTGCTGCTGTTCATGCTTCTGGGTTTCCCACTACTGTATCACTCTCTCCATCTTCTTCTTTTATGAAGTATGTATTATGTATGTATGTATGTATTTCTTGCTGATGATTGATTTCATGGCCTTGTGCTCACATTATATGTATTTCTACTAACACAAAAAACTTTATGAACTATTTTAGTTTTTATGTCAAACACATAGAGGAAATCTGGGCTGTGTTCATAACTAAATTCAGAAGTTATTGAAGATTTTAACATAATAAAGAAGATAGTCTTTCTTTACTAATACCAGCTTCCAAGGATCTGGTGTTTCTTTTATCCCTTCCATTTCCTCAATAATCTGATTTTTCTTTTAACCAAAGAATCTCAAGACTTTGAGATAAACAATGAGGAATATGTTATAGAAAAACTCAAGATGGACCTTCAGAATGAAGATGTTGCTGCCTTGCTTGGCTGAAAGACTAGAAGACCTACTTTGACATGCAGCCACAAAATGCAGACCCCTCTGGGAAGCAGTTGGCAGAAATGAAACAGGAGACGTGGGTGGATTTTCATGGGCTTTGTTGCAAATGTACCTTCAAGGGCCTTGAGCCTTTTCTTCTGTGGCTTGCTTCTGCTAGTAGAAGTAGGCATTTTAAAGAGTCATTTGTAATAAGAAATGTGATGTTATGTCCTGCCTGTAAGTCTTATTACTTTGGCTAAATGAGATTTTCATAATTATGAGTATTGTGAGAAAATAATGACCCATCCTCGATGTACAGACTCATAATTTTAAAAGTTAGGTAGTTTCCCCAAAATCTAGTAAATAGTAGATTCTAAATATTTTTGTAAATAATGTGTCTGGCATTGGAGTTGAAAGAATGCATGATTAATCCAATCTAATTAATCTAACACTGTGCTTCTACATCTCTTTCTCCTTATAACTACTACTGAGGACAGCACCATATTTCCCCTTGCCAGGTAACAGAAGCATGTGCACATTCGTACACATGGAAAATGAGTAAATATCAGTTTCATAAGAATCCTACACAGGGCAGAAAACTCTAGAAAAGCACTGACTAGGCACACATTTTAAAGAGACCATGACCCAGAGTTAAATGAAATGTACCCAGTTCAGTTTACACAGGACTTCAGTACTGGAGTCCTCATTGCCAATGTCCTTATCTTGGGAAAACGTCCCTCTAAATATAAATGTTGTCAAATTGGCCACTATTGTCTCTGATTAATGCATTTCAATAGGCACCTTCATCCACCCTCAATCAATTTCACGGGTCCATTTTACTTCAAGACTCTTCCCCTGACTTTCCTTTTTATTTAAATATATTTTAATATTCTTATGTACCCATTCCAGTTTCCTCTCCCTCTATCCCTCTCAGGCTTCCTGACCCCCACTCCCATCCCATCCCCCCCCCACTCCACAGGGAGGGTGAGGCCTTCCAGGAGGGATCATCAAAATCCATCAAGTCATTTGGAGTAGGGGCCCTCCCTCCTGCCTCTAGGTTAAGGGAGTGTCCCTCCATGGGGAATGTGCTCCCAAAGTCCTTTCATGCACCAGGGACACATCCTGGTTCCACTGTCAGAGGTCCCTTAGACTGCTCAGGCCTTCTAACTGAGACCCATGTTCAGGGGGCCTGAGTTGGTCCGATGCTGGTTTCCCAGCTATCAGTCTGGGGGTCCATGAGCTCCCCCTTGTTCAGATCAGCTATGTCTGTGGGTCTTTGTAGCCTGGTCTTGGCACCTTTTCTTATCACTCCTCCCTCTCTGAAACTGGATTCCAGGAGTTCAGCTCATTGTTTAGCTGTGGGTGTCTGCTTCTATTTCTAACAGCTACTATATGAAGGTCCTAGTATGGCATATAAGTTAGTCATCAATCTCATTATCAGGAAAGGGTGTGTAAGGTCCTCTCCACTTCTGCTCATATTGTCAGCTGGGTCATCCTTGTAGGTCTCGGGACATTTCTCTAGAGTCAGTTTTCTCTTCAAACCTATAATGGCTCCCTCCATTATGGTATCTCTTTTTTTGCTCTCTTCTATTCCTCCCTGACTCAATCTTCCTGGTCCCACATGTTCTCCTCTCCTCCCCTTCTCTTTCTCCCAACTCCCTCTCCATTCACTGCCTCCCACTCCCAATAGCTCAGGGACCTTGTATCCTAGTAAAATATTACTCTTTCTGGTTTGAGAGATATGGTTTATGTTTCTTTTCCCAATGGATGCTGTTATAGTCCTTGAATCCTTTTATTATACATGTGACCTTTAGAACACCAGGAAAATGCTTTTACTACAAAGAAGCCACCAAATTCTAGGTGTTCTCCAACTAAACTCACTCTCACTAGAAGTCCATTCATCATGGACAGTGTCCCTCATGCCTATCTGGACACAATCGCCTGGTACCTTGGGATAAACTCTATCCTCCAGAGGACTTGAACTCTGGACTTAACCTCTGGATAAGGAAAGTGAACACTTTTATATGGACCATGCCTGTAAAAAGGGCTTATCCTTTACACTCAGCTTACACCACTCAAAGTTTAGCTACTTGGTCAAACCCAACTGTAGTGCAGGCTGGGAAAAATGGTCTAGTCAAGACTCCAAGAAAACTAGCTCATAAGTTTGGCAGACTTTGTAAATAGCCATGACACTGTGCTTTCTCTCTTTTTTTTATTTTCTTCTTTTGTGAATGGATTTTCCTTTCTTTTAATTTAGCAGTGTATTAAATCAACAGACAATTAATGGATACACACTACTAGCTATGTCCATGCCTGTGATGTAGGCAATTGTGAAGCAAGGGTGAGTGTTTTCAACTATCTGAAGTCTGTCTAGCATCAAATCAAGCTTCTGTGTCCCCTGTGGCCTTCGCTGTTGAATTTTCATCACAGATAAACTTCTGACTTCTTCTTCCTATCCCTGTCAAGGTACTAAGAACTCCTTAAAGGCAGCCTTTGGGCCTCAGTTAGAAGGACTGAGCAGTCTAAGGAAACTCTGAGAGTGGAACCAGAATGTATCCCTGCTGCACAAAAGCACTTTGGGAGCACATTCCCCATGGAGGGACACTCCCTTAGCCTAGAGGCAGGAGGGAGGGCCTAGTCCCTACTCCAAATGACTTGACAGATTTGATGATCCTTCCTGGAAGGCATCACCCTCCCTGTGTAGTGGGGAGAAATGGGATGAGAAGGTGGTCCTGGATTATGGGACGGAGGACGGGAGGGAGGGAGGGAGAAAGGGAGGGAGCTGGAATTGATATGTAAAATAAGAAAAAAAGACAGTCTTTCTAAAACACCTCCTTTCATATCCACAACTGTGCTATGAAAAGGCAGATTTCTGGAAAGTTGGCTTTTGGGTAAGATCATTTGATATCTGGATGTGAAGTCACCCCATCACTGGAGTTGGGTGGAACTCTTTCCTGAGTGTGTGGCAGTGATCTACTGGTTAAAATTCCTTATTGTGGGGAGTTAAAGTCATAAATTTATAGAAGGGAAAACGAAGCTCTTGCCTTACACCAACCATCTAAAAGAGAGAAGGGGGGATTACAAGGGCATTGAAGGGAAATGTCTCTTGCCAAGCTCCTTCAGTGTGCTGGTACTCTGGAAAAATGGGAAATGCCTAAGACCAACTCAGTCAGTTGAAGTCCAGCTTTGGAGCATAACGAGTTGAGTTCTTCAATGCCAGAAGAGACAGATCCAAATCAGACATAGAACATAGAACATAACCTTGACCGGAATTTTGATGAAGACACAAAAGAATGTGACATACGTAATGTAAAGACATGGATTGTGATTGGAGACAGTTTCAGTTCCCTAAGCGTCCACGATCCTCTAAGCCACAGAGTCGTCTGGTGTCATCTCGATGCTGCATTTGCTATGCTGCTTTTATGTAAAATGCTGACGTGCATTGCAAGGTGCCCTGTGCAATACTGCACTTTGTCAGAAAGCTATTGCCTACTGATTACACCCAAAGCCACAGACTGTGACGTCACGAAAGTTTATGGGGACAGCAACACTGAGCTCAACTGCAACTAAACCTGCACATGTACCAAAGTGTCTTTCTTTCTAAAAGCTATTATTGATTTATTTATTATTTACTTGTTTTATGTATTTCTGCCTGCATGTGTGTCTAATCCCCTGGAACTGGATACAGACAGTTGTGAGCTACCATGTGGGTGCTGGGAATTGAACCCAGGTCTCCTGGGGGAGCAGCCATTGCTCTTAACCACTGAGACATCTCTCCAGCTCCCCATCAAGTATCTTTTAAAGATGTGTTGTACTAGTCTTTACTACAAAAGCCATGCTACAAAGTTGGTGAAAACAACAGATCATCAGAGGATTGCAAGAAGTATGAACACAAAAACAACAACAAAAACCAAGGCAAGTTGATGCCGCCCAAGGAGCACTACTTCTCAGACCCCAAAGTGGGGAGAAATGGAGTAACTACATGATAAAAATAAAAACAATGAGGCCAGCATTGGTGGTGCATCCCTTTAATCGCACTCGGGAGGCAGAGGCAGGTGGATCTCTGTGAGTTCGAGGCCTGTCTGGTCTACAGAGCGAGTTCCAGGACAGGCTCCAAAGTGACACAGAGAAACCCTGTCTCGAAAAACAAAACAAAACAAAAAAATTCAAAACAATGATTATAAGGAAACTCGATGATCTGCACTGAGAAGATAGCCATTTCAAATAAATTAGGAAGATAATGCACAACACAAACAAGAAACTTGGCTCTGAGATCGAGATCATGAGAAACAGCCAAACAGAAGTCCTGGAGAGGAAGAATTCAAAATCTTAGTCAATGAAATATTGCCAAACTTCCCATCTTATGAAAAAGATATGGACGTCTTGATCTATTAGGCTTGGAAGACCTCAGGAGACTTGACAGAAAATAATAACAGGGCCTTTGTAGGCCACAAAGTACTTCAAACCATCCATAGTCTAAGACAGAGAAAAAATTTCTAAGCATAGGAAAAATGCCAAGTCACACATACAAAAATCCCCACTAAAGCCAAAGAGTATTTTTCAGGAGATAACAAGATGGGATTGTCAGAGCCCTGAAATGTAAGAAGGGAGAATATCTATGCAACCCAGGGGGCTGAATTGAGCAAAGCTCTCCTTTAGAAATAAAGCAAGAGATACAGTCTTCTCAGGTATATAAATGGATTGATTCCTACTGGACCAGCTTTAAGATATTTGAGGCAGCCCTGTGTTCAGAAGCAAGAAGACATTACTACCCAGCACAAATGCATGCAATGCCCCTAGAAAATGGGCATGCACAAGAAAAAAGGAAGCAAACATTAGCCCACAATGCCACTGCATTACAGAGACAAGCAAGAGAAGAAGAAAGTGAGGGACACATAAAAAGCATAGATATAAACGAGCAATGTAGGACCTAAAAATATAACCTTGAACATAAACAGAATGTCCTAATCAAAAAGTGTAGGCTGAATGAATAAATGACATAAACTTCTCTCTCTATCATCTTTCATCATATGCAAAATCAACTCATGAGCCAAAGATCTACATCATGAATACAAAATCATGAAGCAACTGGAAGACATTATGTGCTTTAAGAACAATATGAAAAATAATTTTTAACAAAGAATCAGAAAGTATAGACACCAAGTACAAAACACGTGGTACTATATCAACCCATGAAGTTGCTGTACAATTTAAGAAACAACCGAACAACCATGCCAAGAGGCTGCCAATAAGATGAGGAAAGCATAATGACACTTGACAAGGGATTAACATGTTCATATGAGGATGTCTTGACAATTGTTTTTTCTGACAACCACAGACAGCCAACAATGTGATTCTACATGCTTGCCAACAGCCACTGTAGAACATTTCTCCATCTCATGTCTTAGATTTTAGTTATGTAGATTCATTTGAAGAGAGTATGCATATTACACTTTGAGTACTCAGTGGGATCTCCAAACACCACACAGATATTTTCTTGATGAGACATATATTTTTATATGATCACATTACTGTTTCAGAAATTGCTTTTAAAAGCCTCTCTCTTCCCATCTGTTATGCATTCTAAACTTGGCTGGCACAAATTCCACCTGTGTTAAGGCCAACAGAATGGTGTTATTTCTGCCGTAAATATGGTTTAACAGCACAGTTCATGTCCACATGGCTACATTTGCTCTTGTTCCAAACCCACTCATTATAATTTGTCTGCATAGTTTCTGTGTTATTAATAAAAGGTTGATGTTGTTTTAAGTTTTTACAGTTTTTGTTTGTTTGAGAGTTTTCAAACATGTGTTTACGTCATTGCCACCCCTCCCTCTCTCCCTGAAATTCCTCCTGTATCCCATTCAAGCTTATGCCTCTTTAATTATTGTCACTCACCCATATGTACACAAATGTAGTTTATTCCTTCTATTTAACATTAATTGTCTTATGTATTTGTTTAAGGCTGACCCCTTGTGAAGTTGATATATATAAAGGAATGTATTTTCCTGACTACACTCGTTCTAAGACTAATCATCACAATTATATTTAAGTTAAAGTTAAACATTTTTCTAAAATGTTATCAGTCAGGTCCCCCACACCCCCTTCAACAAATATGGCTTGATTAAATGAGAACCTTGGCTTAACTTAATCTCATAAACGTCAGAGACTTAACATTTGGCCCTGAGACAATGTTATCATTTGTAGGCCATGTTTTGTGTTTGTTTTTTGAATTTCCATGTCCTCTGTTAGTAATCTGGAAAAGCTGGTTTCTTGATGCAATAAATGGCTCTGCACTGATCATGCAGCCCTAGCATCCTGATGACTGCACCACACTAGCTAACATGGCATCATTTACCGCGACCTTACAGAGTCTTTCATATGCCTACAATATTTCAAGAACTCACATTTGTCACTTTGCTTCTGCCAGTTTGCTGCTTCCCAGGGCTCAGATCTCTGAGGCAGCTGACGGCGGTTTGAGCATCCCGAGGCTTTGCTGTACAGTCTGTGGAGAAGTTCTCAAGAGTGGCATCTTCCCACTACGCCCATAAGAGCTCTGTAAAATGAGCACAGCCGTATGGAATGCTTTCTTTCAATGCCACCCTTCTCCCTGCTTCATTGCCTGATTATAGCATGATTTCCAGCACCAGTATCCTGGTGTCAGCATCTCTGCCTGTATTCTCCCTACTTACATTTCCTTCTCTGCATAAATGTCATGATAGCTTCTTCAAACATGATAATTAGGCCGCTGCTTTATCAGCTGCATGGAGATGGCTTGTTTAAATACTCTCTTTATTTGTGCGTGTGTGTGTGGGGGGGTGTCCATGCATACATGTATGTCATGGTCAGTGCATGAAAGATGAAAGTCGAGAACAAATTTGGGGAGTCCCAGAGATTGAACCCAGGTAGTCAGTCTTGGCGATGCACCATTGCCTGCCGAGTCATCTAGCAGCCCAAGATATATCTTCTTTTGTAGTGAGAAACTTTTCCAGCCCCCATTGTAGAGCACTTTAGTGATGGGCTGCTCCAGGCCATCCTGTTCTATCATTTCTTACAGATCTACATGACTTCTTAGTTACCAGTCAATCCATTTTTCATTTAGTTTCTTCACTTTGTGTTGTCTCTAGCTTAGTCATTCCAGGACTTCCCAATTTAATCACTCCCCATGCTATTCCTTAATAGTTACAATTAGTACTAGTCTGGGGAGAGCTGAATTTACAAAGATATTTGTGTCTCTCAAAAATTAATAGAGAAGTTCATATTTTATATCCACTCCAGGGAACTCAAATTTTGAAATGACCTCAATAGAAATTACTCTTGTTGAGAAACCAAAGACATCTACTTAAAGAGTGAAGTCCTTAAGGGAGTTTTCCCTCTTAATGTAAAGCTTCTGTTCTTAGTTTCCACGTGTGAATTGTGATTACATTATCATCAAAATTAGTTTTAAAGCACATTTCATCTTAAACATTCATTTGGAGAAATTAAATTTAGTTGTTGCAGTTTTATTACATATTGTTTACATGTTGCCTGGAGCTGTGATGTGAATGTTAGTGTGATGGTAATGTATAGGGCATCAGTGTAATTACATAATTACAGCAGAGTCCTCACTGATGGGGAAAGGAGCTTTGTCAAAAAAGGTATGGGGACTGTCTTGCTTCTGCACAATGAGGAGGCACCAAGAGAGAGTGGCCCAAGGTGTAGAGCTCGTTCAGAACAGAGAGAGGGGTGGGATGACTTGAGTGGCACCCTATCCGTAATGTGCCCTGAAGTATTAACTGACCAACTATGCTTTGGCTGAATATGAAAGGAGGCATTCCTGGATTCCTGGGGCCATTGCTGTGACTGCTCAGTGTGTAAAGGCCTTTGATGCCTTGCCTAATGATGAGTTTGATCCCCAGGACCAATGTGGCACAAGGAGATCTTGAGTTTCCAGTGTCGAGATCAGTAAGAACCACATTCCTTTTGTTCTGGTTCAGGTTTTGCAATCACTTGATGGCGAGTATCTTACATTCTTATTTTGTCACCCTGTTGGCTTGTTCATTTTGTACCAATGTTAGCAATGTTGTCATCCATTCAGTGACCCTCAAGGCATCGCTTTCACCTAACTCAGCGTTAGTCTTTTCTACTACAGTGTGCCTCTCTTGGGGCTAAGGTTAAAATGCATATTCACCATTGTATACTGCTGAACACAGCACTAAGAATATGGACACTAACCAATAAATAGTTAAATCAATTAATTAAAACACTCCTTATGATGGCTACCTTTAATTATCAACTCAACACACCTGGTCATCTGGTAAGCAAGCCTCAATGGAAGGTTGCCTACATTTAGTTAGCCTGTGAGCTAGGTCTGTAGGAAAATTATTGTAGGAGGTTAGCTAATGGTGTGGGCAGCACCACTCCCGAAGCAAGAATTCTGAATAAATGAGTAGAGAAACCAAGCTGAGTCAAATAAGCAAGGGAGTGAGCACTCATGTACCCATTCCTCTCTACTCTTGATTGTGAATGTCACATGACCAGCTCCCACTTTGGTGTTTCCACAATGATGGACTATAACTTGAAATTGTAAGTCAAATATACCCTTTCTTCCATAAGTTGTTTTTCACCAGGACACTTTATCCCAGCAACGTAAACAAAACCGGAACACCCTTCCCTCAAGGGCGTCAGAGCTCTCCTCCTAAGTAGTTACTTAATAGGTTCCATCTTCTTACTCCTGTTATGCTCAGGTATACACTGCCTCTTATCCATACTGTTTAGATAGTTTCTAGCAATTTTAAATATTGTAATCATAGCAAATTGCCCACTTGAACTTGTACTTACCCAGGGAGTTGTGAGCTGACTGACATGGACGCTGTAAAACCAAGTCAGGTTCCTTTTAGAACAGCACATTCTCTTAACTACTGAGCCATCTCTCCAGTCACAAACTATACAAAACTCAGAATATTTGAAAAACAGTATTTCTGTTAGTCCTTTATAAGCTTGAGGAAGGTTGCAGCAGTTAAATCATATTTAAGTTACCACAATTTCAACTTAGGAAAAACTACTCTGAGCAAAGTCAGAATTGAAGTTAACAAATACAGACAACTCTGCTCAAGGCTTGAGTTTCCTAGTATGCTAAGAGCTCCCATAACCTAAGACCATGAAATCACAGAAGGATGGAGGAAGGGCCTGTGTTCATCTTCACAGAAGGTCAATATCCCCCCAAAGGAAATGATAACTAGTCCATAAGATGAAGATGCCATATTTTTTTTTTATCAGCAGAATTAAAATAAAGTATTTGGTAACTCTCTGTTAGCAAAGGTATGGAATGAGACTTTCTTTGGTGAAAGCATAAATTCTCCTCATCTAAAACTACCAAGGCATCATACTCCCTTTGGTCAGGATTGGAGATCTGAAATCCGTAGTGTGGATGGAATTGTGAGCATTCAGATGACACCAGGGTTGAAATACACACTTTAGAACTGCTTGTAGCTGTCAAGTATTAGAACCAAAGCAGTGAAATTATTTGGTTTCAGAAATACCTTATTATACAGTGGAATGTTCTTCAACACATAAACTATAGAGAATGTTAGCAAATAAAAATCCCCAAGGAAAAAGCTAAGGATGATTAGTACATTGTCATGTGAATAAATATTGAAACTATGTAATCGTATGTGTGCTTATTATTTTGTTACCTTTATTTATTAATTGTTATTTATTTGTGGGGGGCACATACATCACACACACACACACACACACACACACACACACACACAATGTCAGAGGGAAACATGGGAGAATTGGTTCTTTCCCTCCCATCAGGTAGGTTCTGAGGAGTGATCTCACACCCTCAGGATCAGCAGTGAGTGGTTTTTCCGGCTGCGTCATCTCATCAGTTCCTGTGTTTCTTATAAAATATTAAAAATATGTACACAAGCATTTTGGCAGCGTTTCTGGGAGGTACCTGGGACACGTAGTCATTCTGTATCTCTGCCATAGCTTTTGCATATTGCCAGAGCATGATCCATGAATGACGCTGGTAAGGAGAATTTTTGAGAACTTGTGAGAAACAAGGCAAAAGACTTGGTACCGCTGTATAACCTCTGTTTTTCCATAACGTAAGTTGATCTTGGAATATGCTTTTGTGGCCTCCACCCCCAGGGTGTAATAGTAGGGTGGGTTTACTTTAGATTATCCACTACTATGTAGATGATGTTTCCAAGCATGGGTTGCTTAACTTAGACTTATACAGTGTAATCTCATATGATCTTATCCTTGTGACCATATATAACTTGAACTCAAGTGAACTTTGCTCACATGACCTTGCCTAGTCTCATAATGCCCTCAGAGTATAAACTGTCTAATGCCCTGAATGAAGTTCCCTCTTGCATGAGACTTTAGTCCACCTCATTTTTAGGCCCCACACTCCCAGGTTTAAGCATGTTACCTGAGTCGTCCTGCGGTTGAAATGCCATGCTTCAGGACAAATGGTGGGCCCAGACATTTGTAAATTTCAAAATTAAAACTTGCAACGTTGCATATTGAGCATATTCTAATAATGTGTTTGGTGTATCTAACATTTTCAAAATCTAGTTACCCAGACTTCCTTCATGTTTTCTTTCATTCCAAATATATATTCTAGAAAGAACTGAAAACACTTGTATGGGTGGGGAGGGGTTATAACACAGTGGTAGAGTACCAGCATGTGAGGTTGTAGGTTAACTCTGTATAACTACCAATGACTAACTAACCAATTAGCCAGCTACATTCAAATAAAGTCATCAATGTTTTTACTATACCATCCAACCTCGTTCCCCAAGTTGTTTGACATATTTGATATTTCAGTACTATGTGGGGAAAATAAATGAATAATGCCTTTGGGAATAATAATGTGTATTTATTTGCCTGTTCCTACTAGTTCCTTTTATTTAAATGAGCCACGACTTTCAAGAAACATTTACCATATACATGAATTTTTAAAAATAAAGATTTAAGCCAGAGTAGGATGCAAGATTTTAAAGTGATGCTTGGAATTGCTCATGGGATCTAACATTTATGACTGCACAGGAGTTAGTAAGGCCCCAAGGATGTGGGGTGAGGACAGAGGGAGTAATGTATGTCAGAGGGAAATTTGCCCTGCTCAAAGACCTTGTGGATGTAGAAATACCAGCAGCAGTGACTTTGTTTTATTTGTGCCTCCCTGCACCCCACCCCTGAAAGCCTTGTCTTGGCTCTCAGTTCTTTCTGCTTCAGCCTGATGAATACAGGCATGGTCCTCGTTTTGGATGGGGGAGGTTACAAGAGTAATGTTGAGCCTCCTTGAAAACGGTGCATTGAGGACCACAAGCATATAGCAAAGGTAGTTAGTCTTTTATGCTCCTAGTAAGTGTAAATTTTGCCAGTGGGCAGGATTCAAGCAGCATACCTGGATCACTGCAAGATTGTGTGAGGATCACTGGTGTGGAGGTCGAGAGTTTCCTGAGGGTAGAGGGTGCTGGATGGTGTAGAGAACTTGAAGAATATTCTCTGTAGCATTTCAAAAGCTGGAGTTTGAGTCAGCCCAGAGCATCACCCTGATAAAGATAGGGAGTGTGTAATAGTGTTCCATGTAAATGCTGATGCCAAGATAAGCGGTGCTGCTCATCAGAGACACTGCAGAAAAGCCAGCATTTGCACGCAGCAAGGGAATCATGCCTCATATGCTTCATGGTTGCTTTGCTTTCCAAACAAGGTCAGCATTAGTGTAAGCAGATTAACTCACTCCAGTGTCCTTATCTCGAAGCAGCACAGAACAAAGATCCGAGAAGACCAGCTACTCTTATTTACTAAACATCAAACCCACTTATGTAAATGATACAGTTATGTCTCCAAATAGCAGTCATGAATGGGGGTATTAAAATCTTGTCAAGTACACAGTAAAGTGTACATAACATAAACTTTTCAGTTTTCTGAGGCATAATTTCCCAATTTTTCAAATTTTGTAATTCATCACAACTTCACTTCAACAATGAAATGTCTATTTTTCTCAAAATACAAATACACTGTAGACCAGGCTAGCCTCAAACTCATGGAAATCCACCTGACTTTTCCTCTTGAGTGGTGGGGTTAAAGGCATGCACTACCATTGCCCAGAGTGACTTATTTTTTTAAGTATAAATAATAATCACATTAACCATTATGTGGTGAGTTAAATAATTTAAGATATAAGAACATTAATATGAATACACTTGTAATCGGAATTATGGGTTGGCTACTTTTAAAAGGAAAATCTGGAAGTGTTCCTATGCCACATTTTTTTTTTAATTTATGAAATGTGATTTAAGTGTACTGTTGAAGAAATATTTTCCATTTTAGTAAATAAGTCATTAAATGATAGGAAATATTAGTGAAAAATAAACCTATTACCAACACATATGCTGCAGAAAGTATTGATAGTAGGAGCAAAGACTTAGTGGTTAGCATTTAGCAAAGGTGTGGAATATAACATTAAAACCTGCTTTGACACAGTTTTCAGAATTCCTTGGTGTCTGTTTGAGCTTGAGATGTCTCTCTGTCTGACCCTGAGTTAACTGTGCTCTGTATAAGCAGGGGCCTCCTTTGGGTCAGAGTATGAATCAAACACTAACATACATGCTTTCCTTGTCATAATGGCCAACTTTAGGTCATGATTATTGCATTCTTTGTTGAATATGCTAATTTTGTTTGGAGACAACATAACTGTCTTAGTCTTTGGAAACACAAATGAATAATGAATTACACCAAAACAAACATCTGAGTCATCTTTTATATTTTAATGGCCTTCAGGGTGGATTAAGCAGAGATAACATTTAAGCAAATTACACTGAAATTAGGAGAGAATTTACGGCACAGATTTAACCACATTCTGTTACACTCTGTTCCTGGGGAGTTTTATAGTTTTGTTTTCGAGGAGGAAGCTAGGAATTGCATCAGGGATACCAAAACTTGAGAAGCTGAGCAGTCTCAAATTACTGTTGTGGCCCAGCTACAAAGCATTGACCAGGTACTCCAAAAAAGGACTCTGAGCAAGAACTTTGGATTACAGATAGTAAGACTTAATGTGAGCCACACATATGAAAATGAAATTATCTCTCAAAGTGCTAAAGTCATCCTTGTGTGAATACAAAATAAAAGAATTATCTTGAAAAGGCAGAGGAAACGAATAATTCCCTTGAACTGTGAAATGGATCAGCCCTCTCTCCTGCTGTGCTCAGTTCTGGGTGTCAGAGCAGGACTGGTAAGCTGGAATTAGTTTGTGGGAAGGCAGGTAGGAATACAGGATGGCAAGGCACAACCTTGGAAATGCAAAAAGCCTTGGACCCAGTAAACAACCTCAGGAAGCAGACATACGGAGTTCATCACTGTCCCTGTCTTCAAAACATGTCCCGTCTGAGACCTAGGCATTTGGTAGATGCAAGGAAATGAACTAATTCATTTCAGAAAAGCTGTGCTTCAGGCCTTTCGTTAAGTACGGGTTGATTTGGATGACATGAATCACATGCTAACTCCAAAGGCTATAGTTACTTGTATAAACACATGTATATCATCACTCTGTATATTGACTTGTTTGAGCAGACAAATTCGATTCATTATGGAAAAATGTCAACTATAGTTAAATATACTTTGAAAGCAAGTAAAAGAAAAAGCAAAGAGCAAACTTGACCAAGGCTTCATCAATGTTTTTGAATGTGCTCTTAATTTTTTTAAACTTTATAGAAAATGTTTAAATAACTTTATTCTAAAACAAAAGCAAAAACAAAACAAGACTCACTTAAAACTCTGGATTACAGCTCTGTTTTTACCATGCCTGGCTTATGTGGTACTGGGCGTCAGAGCCAGGCTTTGCTATGTTCTTTCTCCTTCAATTCTTGTCTCCATTATGGTGCATATTTTAAATAGTAGAAGTTGGATTTTCCTTCTTTTCAAAGCTTAGGCATTATGAAGTTGAAAACGCATTTAAATGCAACATGACTAATAAAAGATAATGGCTACAAAGTCAAAGACCCTTATGTTCTGTGATGATGTAGAATCTGCCCTCAGGCACACTGGATGGAGATTCAAGTCATTGCCTGGGTTGGGATTAGGTAATTTTGTAGATGACCACGGGATTGGTAACTTTGTAGATAGCCATGCTAGAATATCTCTCCCATTCCTTGTGATCCATTGGACCGGATGGATTCCAACCTGCATGTTTTTTTTTTTTTTTCCATACTCTATTTAGGTATCAGAAAGAAGCATAAGGATTATGTGTAAGAAAATAATGTAGGCACACAAGCACCCACTCGGGAGTTATGAGTACATGGTAGACAGAAGGTAGAACAGGAGATGCTGTGGCAGTGGGGAGCAGGCCCATAGGAGGAGCCATGATGATGTTCAGGAGCCATGCTGCTGCTGGGGGCCATGCTGAAGTGAGTGGTCTGTGCTGTCACCTTAGGGCATGGTGATGTCCATGCCCGGGCTGACTCCAAGAGCCAGGTTCAGGTCCATGGCCCTCCTGCAGCCGGGGCCTGTGTTGATGTCTGTAGCCTGAGTTACTATTAAAGGCCATATAGTTGTCCATGACCTGGGCCACCACCTGAAGCCACGCTGATGTTTGCTGAGGGCCAAGCTGACCTGAGTAGCCTGTGCTGCCACCCGAAGTCATGGTGATGTGCTGCATGTGGGCAAGGGAGAGATGGCCCCATGCCCGCCACCTGCTGCACTCACTGGTGGTGCCAGTGCAAGAGAGGGGTCAGGCTGACCAACTCAGCTGCCACCCAGGCCCAGATCCAAGGTCTTGAGATGGCCACCCCAACATCTACTCTATCCGTGAACTGCTGGGACATGAAGGGGCTGGTCCCTCAGAACCAGAGCAGGATTTCCATGACACAGGGCAACAAACCGGTATCTGACAGGAATACTGGTGAGGATCCAATACTTTAGTGTAGCAGAATCCAGAGACCTCAAATCAGTTAGGTGACTCATTGCAACAAACACTGATACTGTGTTGCATGTCCTGACTCGTAACAGCTTCTATGGTGAGTGTCTTGCTGTTGTTTTGGGTTCCTTTGCTTTTTCCTTTTCTTTTCTTTAGGGGGAGATTGCAAGGGCAGATACAGCGGGACAAGGAGATGAGTGGGATCGGAGTGCACAATGTGACATTCACAAAGAATCAATACAAAGTTTTATTTAAAAAAAGAAAAAAATATATACAACACATATGATGATAAGGACTATATGTTTTTCGTGAATGTTTAACAAGCCAAGAATACCCTGGGTTTAGAAGTGAGTTCTAAACATTGTTGTTAGCATTGAAAAGTAGATTTCTGGTTTTGTAGTGTCTTATTAAATCTGTAAGCAAAGGGATGTTTGGGAAACGCTGGAACATCAACAAGGAAATCACCATCAATCTCCCTGCAATTTATTCCCCTTAAAAACAACATTAAGAGGAGAAAGCTGCTGTGTGCCATTTCTTCAGACTGAAGCCTAATGTCTGGGGTCAGAGGAAGCACTGGACTGCAACAATGCCACTCTACAATAGAACTGCATTTGTCCAAATTGCTCATATTCACAACAATGGAATGTGGGTTCCTGGATCATCTGGATTCTTAGAACACAGGGAACGCCCCTGTGCTGGCCTGTGAAAGGCAACACACTGTGGGCCAGAGTTTTATCTCACCCTGAGAGCTTACACAGTTCTGATACATTAGCTCATTTAAAATGTGTTGTCAAGTAAAAAATTAAATTCATTCTACGGTCTAAGTCTAAAGGAACTCAAGACCCACTTTAATACAGGCTAAAGCTATCGCTTTCCTTATCATCAGAGTGAATTTGAAGTACCTTGGAGCCATTCACTACAGAAGAATTATTTTATTAGATTTTAAACATTTTATTAACTTGTGAGTATGCACGCTTGGCCTGTATGTCTGTCTCTACAGACAGGAGGGTGTGGGATCCCCTGGAACTGGAGCTGCAAAGGACTTGAGCTGTCACATGGGTACCAAGAGAAGAAATAGGGACCTCTGGAAGAGCAGCAGGTGTCCTGAACCACTGAGCCATCTTTGCAGCCCTCAAATAAATATTTAAATAGATGTTTCCTGAAGTAATATCAAGCAGATTGTTTCTCTTACAGAATGAGATCTGTGTATGTGTAGAGAGGAAGAGAAGGAAGGAAGCAGATGACAATCTCTGTCTTTAGATAGATAAGAAGACAGAAAGAATCATGTATACACAGGCATATGCACATACGCGTGTGTGCACATGTGTATATGTTATGGAAGCATTCTATACACAGCCTATAACATGCATATAAACACAGCATTATGAGAGAAAAGCTGAAATATTTCAAAGAAACATGGATTGTAAATGTGTTATACTGACCAGCATTATCTATTGAAGAAGTTTTTGAGGAATGAAAAATAAGCTATAAACAAAATAAATTCAGCTTGCATTCTTGAGGACACATTGTGCTTTGTTTACTGCGGTTAATGTATTTCCTCCTGAATGAGTGGCTCTGCCTCCATTAGTGACCCTCTTAGGTGACGTGTGTGTGTGTGTGTGTGTGTGTGTGTGTGTGTGTGTGTGTATCTGCATTTGCACGTGATCAGGGCAGTTCATTAACTATAATTCTAGCTCAATTCTTAGATTCATATTTTCCTAACTCAGTGTGATGGTTTTTGAGACAGAGACGGGTTCCAATCTGGGCATTGTATAATATTAAGAAACTCCAGCCTCGGATGCCCAATGTGTGACCCACTGTGCCACTTATGGAAGCAGGGACAGCAGTGTTGGAAGGTATGCTTGCGAAGGTGCTTTCCAGTAAATTCTTCTAAAGTCACATCAAATCAGAGCAAATGATTTTTAAAAAATAGAATTGCTTCCTACATGTGACATAAGACATCTTCTTGCCAAATTTGTTATTCACCGTTTAAAGATTGCTAGCTGTGTGATCATTGCATGGAAAGCTGTATAGATCTTTGTAACGTGGGGTTGGCTGGCTCGACAGACCCATCTCCTCTTCAGCCCCAAATGAACATGCAGACGCTATGTTAATTATGAGACTGCTGGCTGGTGACTAGTGCTTCTTATTGGCTAGCTCTGTCTTACATATTAACTCAGTTCTATCAATCTAAGCATCTCTTACTTATCTTACTAGAGAAAGGGTCCACACCTTTACTCCTTTTAGTCCTACATCTTGACTGTTCAGTGTCTGTGCAGAGAAGAGTGCGATTTACTGTTTGTCTCTGCTTATATTCTGATTCTGCCCAGCTATGTCATTTCCTGCTTTTCTGTACAGACCTCCAGACCTCTATGTTTAGCTAGTGTCAGGTTTCTGCACAGCTACATCACTTCCTGGGATAACACGATGACTCCTCTCTGCCTACATTTCCCAGAATCCTCCTTGTCTCCTAGTCCTACCTCGCATCCTGCCTGGCCAATCAGTGCTTTATTCATCAACCAATAAGAGAAACCAATAAGACAGGACATTTCCCCCATCAGATCTTTCTGTGCATGCCCTTCCAGGAGTTTTTTCTAAGCCTATAATCTCTTCCGCATCCACTTATAATCAGCTACATTGAATATGTATTGCTATGTCATTTAAAGGGTAATTTATAAAAAAAAAAAAAAAAAAAAAAAAAAAAAAAAGACATCGAGCACGCTTCGTCAGCCAACAACACCTGGCTTCCTAGCACACTGTCAGATATTGGAATACTGTTACTGTATACTATAAAAAAAAGGCCTTGCAGATCCCACAAGAAATGGCTATTAGATGACAATAGTAGTTTTGAAATATTTAATGAATATGCTCCACATCTTTAGATTTTTGCTTTTTGGGAAAATGATCTGTCTTTGTCAGTGCTCTGTTACCACATAACTCCAGATAACCACTCTGATAGCCAATCTCTCCTTCCTCTCCCTCAGGATTATGCTTCAGGCATAATTCGTTCTTTAGCTTTGACGTTCAATTAAGCTAATAATTGTACACTTTCTTTCTTGAGTTTATGTGTCGTCTCCTTTGTTCTCATGTCAAGACAGGACTACTGCTCTCGGCCCACCCGTTTCTGTCCTTGTTCACTGCGCTGCTTTTCCGAAAGCTGTCCCTTGAGGATACTCAGGTACTCACTTAAGTGCTGAGGCCCTGGCTGCTGTCCTCAGCACCATGCAAGCCAAGCCTGTGTGTGTGCTGCCTGCAATCCCTCCCCTCGGAGGAGCAGGGTGAAGAACCCAAATTCAGTCTTTATGGACCGCATGGAACGTTCAAGGCCAGCATGGACAGCATGAAATCCTCTTTCAGGCGGTGGGATGGTGAGCTATTCCTTTACATTATAAAAACATAACATCGATTTACGATTCCACACAAGGTGTTTCTATTTTCAAACTTTGAACCACTCTGTTTCTACACCTCGGGGCTTCAGGGACTCCTACACACTGACTCCCTCACCGCCATACCCGTTTCAGCTACGGTGAAGCGCAATTTGATGCCCTTAGCAGCTATAGTTTGATACAGATTTGAGTGTCTCCCAAACTTTCATGTGTTCAAACAAATCACAAAGTATTAAAAACATGGAAACAACATGGCCAGGGTGTTTGGGGCAGAACCTGTGGCAAGTGCTTATGATTGGAAAAGAGTGAGACAGTCGCAATGGTTGGACCCTGGGGCTGTATAAGAGGGACAGAGCAGAGGACACACACACGGCCAGAGTCTCTATGTCTTGTTACATGATGTCCTGCACTGCCTTCAGAACCTCAGCAATAAAGCCATCCCCAAGTAAGGCACCTTGACCCCGTGCCTTCAGAACCATGAGACAAAACAAACCTGTCCTCTTCAGAAAGTGTTGCCCCCTTCAGAACCACGAGACAAAACAAACCTGTCCTCTTTAGAAAGTGTTGCCCCATGTGGCAACATTGCAGCAACAAAAGTGAGCAATACCTTTCTCATTTTAAAGTCTTTTTTTTTAAGATCCCTGTGTCTTAAGACAGACAGTCCAAAGACCTTTCGGGCATTTTATTATGGCCACAGCGAGCGTGTAGTTTGTGCTACTGTTACAGGTTCAATTCCAGCTGCCATGATAAAATACACTGATATCAACTTTTGGCAATAGTGTATTTTCATTCACAATTCCAGGACACAGCCCATCACTGCGGAGAAGCTGAGGTCACAGGGTCTTGGAGGCATGTGGGGGCAATTACACGCTTAGAGAAGAAGAGCAGGATGCATGTGTGCCATTGCTGACCTTGGTCTCTCCAAACTCAATGGGCCTGGGCTTCCCTGACTCAGCACAATCAGGACAAACCCACAGCAGTTAAACCCCGAGATTCTTCTTGGGTTGCTCTTTCCAAAACTGTTTTACTTGTGTATATGCTCAAATGTCTGAGCACAGCCACCTGTTCATGGGTGCCCCACAGACTGGAGGAGGGCGTTGGATCCCCTAGACCTGGAGTTACAGGGGATTTTAAGCAGCCCCACACAGGATCTAGGACTCACTCATGACCTCTAGAACAGGATGTACTTTTAACTGCTGTCAGTCATCTCTCCAGACCCAAACAATTCTAGACCATGTCAAGTTGACAGCTAAAACTCTCAATACATTCTACCTTTTCATTCCCTGTGCTCTTATTTGCAACTACATGGAGACCACTGAAGGGTCCTAGGCTGTCTCAGCCCTCGGCAGTTTTAGTCTTTGCGGCTTCGACCACCAGGCACCAGGCCATGAACGAACATGAAACTATGTGAACACCCAGGGTTTGAGATGTTTCTAAAGGACTGGGAGTGGGGGGTAGAAATGGTTCATCTGGGTATATGCCCAGTAGTGCTATCGCTAGGTCTTGAGGTAGATCAATTCCCAAATTTCTGAGAAACCACCATACTGGTTTCCAAAGTGGCTGTACAAGTTTGTGTTCCTACCATCAATGGAGGGGTTTTCCCCATTCTCCACATCCTCTCCACCATAAGCTTTCATTAACATTTTTGATCTGAGCCATTCTTAAAGGCTCAGAGATAGTATCTCAGAGTTGTATTGATTTGCATTTCCCTGATGGCTAAGGGTATTGGGCAGTTTCTTAAGTGTCTTTCCGCCATTTGAGCTTCCTCTGTTGAGAACTGTTTGTTTATATCTGCACCCCATTTTTAAATTAAATTATTTGGTGTTTTAGTATCTAGTTTTTTGAGTTCTCTGTATATTTTGGAGATCAGTCCTCTGTCAGATGTGGGGTTGGTGAAGATTTTCTCCCATTCTGTTGGTTGCTGTTTTGTCTTGTTGACTGTGTCTTTCACCTTACGGAAGCTTCTCAATATCAGGAGGTCCTGTAGCAGCACTATTTGTAATAGCCAGAACCTGGAAGCAATCTAGATGCCCCCAATCAACAAATGAATAAAAAAAATGGGTACATATACACAGTGGAGTACTACTCAACAGTAAAAAACAATGGCATCTTGAAATTCACAAGCATATGGATGGAACTAGAAGAAACCATCCTGAGTGAGGTAACCCAGTCACAGAAATAAAAACGGTACTCACTCATAAGTGAATATTAGACATAAATCAAAGTGTAACTAGCCTATATAATCTACCATCCCAGAGAAAATAGGAAACAAGGAGCAGCCCCCCCCCACATATATACAAGCCCAGAGAGGAGAAATGGACAAGCTCTCCTGAATAAATTTGAAGGATAGGGGAAGGAGGATGGAGGGAGGAGGGAGAGGAGAGGAGAAATGGACAAGCTCTCCTGAATAAATTTGAAGGATAGGGGAAGGAGGATGGAGGGAGGAGGGAGAGGAGAGGAGAAATGGACAAGCTCTCCTGAATAAATTTGAAGGATAGGGGGAAGGAGGATGGAGGGAGGAGGGAGAGGAGAGGAGAAATGGACAAGCTCTCCTGAATAAATTTGAAGGATAGGGGAAGGAGGATGGAGGGAGGAGGGAGAGGAGAGGAGAAATGGACAAGCTCTCCTGAATAAATTTGAAGGATAGGGGAAGGAGGATGGAGGGAGGAGGGAGAGGAGAGGAGAAGAGGAGTGGGGAGGAGAACATGAGGGATCTAGAAGCAAGAAGGTTGTGTTGGGGGAAGGACAAAGAGGGAGAGGAAAGAGACACCTTGATGCAGGAGCCATTATGGGGTTAATGAGAAACCTGGCACCAGGGAAATTCCCAGGAATCCATGAGGATGGCCCCAACTGAGAATCTAAGCCATAGTGGAGAGGCTACCCATAATGCCCTTCCCCTATAATGAGATTGATGACGACCTTACATGCCATCCTAGAGCCCTCATGCAGTAGCTGATGGAAGAAGGAACAGACACCCACAGCTAAGCCCTGGGCCGAGCTCCAGGCATCCAACTGTAGAGAGGGAGGAGTGGTGAGCAAACTTTATCAAGACTATGCTGGGGAAACCCACATTAACAGCCTGAGCAAGTGAGAGCTCCCTGACTCTAGACTGACAGCTGGGGATCCCACATAAGAACAAAGTGGGCCCCCTGAATGTGGGTGTTAATAGGGAGGCTTGGGAAGTCTATGGGGCTGCTGGCAGTGGAACCAGTATGTATCCCTCGTGCATGAACAGGCTCTTTGGAGCCCATTCCCTATGGAGCGATACCTTGCTCAGCCTAGATACAGGGAGGAGGGCCATAGTCCTGCCCCCAAATAATGTGACAGACTTTGCTGATCCCCTTGGAAGGCCTCACCATCTCTAAGGAGTAGATGATGGATGGTATGGGGAGGTGGTGGGGGGGGAGGACTGGAGGGAGAGGGAACTGGGAATGGATATAAAAGAAGATTGCTTTAAAAGTAAAAAATAAAGATTTAGAAAAAGAAATGGTCCATCTGACCAGGACATTAGTTACATTAATCACATAAGTTGATTTTCTTCATTTTTTTTCCATCCCTAAATGTAGCCCTGAATTTGTCCTTCTTGGGAGATGTGTTTTGAGAGATTGCTACAATGAAGAGGTCACCTTGGCATTTCCTGTTTAACATTTCTGAATTATTTAATGTAGTACTCAACAGTGTAACCTTTTGTTTCCATGGCTAGAGCATGAGAAAACAAAAAAACCACAGGTACAATGTGACTCTTCTAGTGGATGTCAGTATGTTTATGATGAATGGTTTCCCGTTTGCACCACTCCAGGTCATTACCTGCATGATCAGCGCAGCTCTTAGAATCGTTTCTACTAAGATGATTTTCTCACTCTGCTCTCTTAATATGGAACTTAGTGGCTACATGATTAGTAGCCATGGTGGAGCACAGCCAAGAGAAGTTTGGTGCCATAATTACATAATTGGAAGCTTTATTCCAGAAAGACACAGTGCTGAATGGAAATGTAACAATTACTGAATAGTGACTCTAACCTCACCTTCTGCCTCAAAGTACACACCATATCTGCCACTGAAAACTGGCTGAGTTTAAACTGTGCTCAGATTATCAGGATGAAAACGCAGATGGTTTGGAAATTGCATTTGTTTTTTTTTTTACCAGTACACCGAGACATTCTGAAAACAGTATTAAATGCTCTAAAAACAAAAGCAAAAAGCAATGTAAAGTGAATACAAAAGATAATCCTATCACATAAAAACAATATTATCATTCCAATAAAGACTGGTTTGTTACCCTGATCGCAGGCATGCCTCTGCTGTACCATGGGGCACACTTTGCCTGGCAGGTCTGTTCATCGCGTATTAATTCCTGAGAATGCAAAGATTAGAATCTGGAGAAGTTGCATGATCATGAGTTTTCTGCTTCTGTCCCAATATGTTGAAGGACAGTCTGCTATGATGTACAGGCTAAGGAGAACTCCGGAGTGAGATAAGAGGCATCTCCTCTGCCACCAACAACTACATCTAGTTCAAATCAACTAGATCTTAAATAAAACACCTTTCTGTAATTTTTTATGCTTTTCTATTACATTACTGAGCTCAAGAACAACCCAGGCCCAATATGAGATGAAGAAAATGTTAGAAAATAAGAACAGAGGACATGAAAGTAAAGGCAGCCTGTGCAGAGGCAACAGCTAAGAAATAATTAAATATGAATCCACACATAAGGGATATAAGCAAACACCAAGGAGTGCTGTGGGACGAATCTCTTTGTATACCCTGAGGATGTGTCGCAGTGATTGGTTTAGTAAACAAACAGACAGTCTGGCCAATCAGAAGAGAATAAGGTTAGTGGGATGCTGCAAAGGAAATGGGCAGTCACCAGCAAACACAGAGGGAGCAGGAGATGAATATGCTACGTTAACAGAGTTACTGCCACACGGCAGAGCATTGCACATGGAGATTTTTGTCCTGCCTGGCCTCACAGTTGCTTTGCACCAAATAAACACACAGAGACATATTAATTTACAAATTTTAGCCAGTGGCTAGGGCTTCTTACTGGCTAGCTCTGTCATAATTATTAACCCATTTCTATTGATCTATGTATTGCCATGAGGCTGTGGCTTACCTATAATGTGACATGTTACTCCTTGGGCAGCATGGCTTCTCTTCCTCACCTCCCTGTCTTCCTCTGCCTAGCCTTCTCCTGGTCTGGTAGCCCCATCTATCCTTCATGCCTGGCTACCAATAAGAGAAAAATATATACAGAAGGACATCCCCCATTATCTCCTCTTGTCTGTCTAAATAAAAAGAAAAGTTGTAACTTTAACATAGTAAAATTATATATAACAAAACAGTTGTCGATTAAGAACTGTAGTTATAATATTTAGTTCATTAACATTTGGCAAAATTTAAAGAAAATATTCTCTTATCTGTCCTATCTTTGTGAGCCTAAAGTTTTATATGTACCTTATCTTTTATCATAGCTAAGGAAAAACATAACCATAACTATCTGTCTTCAGACCTCAGAAGGATAATATATAAACTCTGGAATTGACAGAGACATCTTGCTGCCTGGTCAGTCATCCAAAGTTCTTCTGTAACGTTGGAGCATCCATCTTTAGCCCATAGGCCATAGTGTGTCTGGCAGATGTCTCGGGGAAGCAGGAAACTTTAAACTGTCCACATGTATTGGCAGTTTGTCAGTCATTTGTCTGTGTATCCGGCAGACTCATTCATGAAGCAGGAACCCTGAAGGACTGTCTCATCTTGTTTTTTCAAGTTCAGCAGTCACTTTTCTGTGGGTCCTGCATGTCCAGTTTGAACAGCACACAGTCAAACAGTCCAGGCAAGAGCAATTTCTTGCCCAAATGGCTAGTCTTGCCATATTGAAAGCAAACTCCATGAGAGTCTCTTCGATGCCCATCTTCCTCTCTGAAGTTATTGGTGTTGCCAGGAGCAGTTGTGTCTCACTGTCATTAAAAACCTTATGATGGGAGATGTCATTCTGTGTATGTTTCTCATACTGGTTAATAATAAAGCACTGTTGGCCAATAGGAAAGGAAGATAGGAGGGACTAGGAGACAAGGAGGAAATAGGAAGTAGGAAGGAGGAGTCAAGATGGAGAGTCTGAAGAAAGCAGTATGCCGCCGGCTCCCCGGTAAGAGAAATACATAGATCAGCAGAAATAGGTTAATAATTAAGGCAGAGCTAGCTGATAAGAAACAAGTAACTGGGCCAACAGCATTGTATCAAATACAGAGTATCTGTGTGTTATTTGGGGCTGGCGCAGCAGCAGGACAAGACCAGCTGTGGCAGGCAGAAAAACCGTACTTCTTACAACCTTAACCATTTTAAATGCCATATTCTATAGGTCTCTGAAAGGTTTTGAAAAATACCTACCCATTTGAAATATATGTTTGTATATCTGGAAAATTTAACTAACACAAGTTTTACCTATTATAGGTGACAATAATCTGTATTTAATTATACATTACATTTTTAAACGAGCTGTAAAAACATAATACCTAAATAAGTGCAGAAATATACATATAACAAAATTGACCTTAAATTTGTATCAATAAACCAAAATCCATACCAATGGAAAGTATTCATTTCTATATCAGAGCATAAATAAAGAATATGGGTTAACTTAAAATGTAAGGCCTAGTTAATAATAAGTCTGAGCTATTGGCTGAGCATTCGTAATTAATATCAGCCTCTGTGTTTATTTGAGAATGGCTATGGGACAGGAAAAATCTGCTTACAAGCTGCATCAGTGGGAAAGGAATTTCAACCCTTTCCATTTAGACATGAAACAACATAAAATCAAGTAGCCAGAGGCTAGGTGGGTCATCTCTAGAGGTGACGTTATAATCCAAGTAATAAAAGATCACTGAAGGACAGACAGATCATTGCAGACAGAAGGTTAGACAATTGGAGGATGTCAGGCTATGCTGGCAAGTGCCCCATTAAACACTGTCATTATGAAATAATAACTGAGTACTATATGATTTATAGAGTAAAAGGAATAATACCAATATAGCTATGTTACCTGGGAGGAGGCTGGATTGGGGTTTTTTGGTATCTTATACACATTTACTTGCAGATAATATTCTCACTTAGTGGCAGCATATTTACTTTGAAAACTTGGAGTGACTGCACATTATTTGTGGTTTGGCCATAGTAGGCTGTAGGTGCTCCAGTGAATGACCCCTCACCCATGCACATATGAGCAACACTAATTCACTCAGTGAATCACCGTATTTTAACAGAACATAAAGTTGGGAGGGAAGGTATTAGGAAGGATCTAGAAAACTGGAGGGAGGAAATGCGAGTGATTGTGAACGTATTTCTTTGTGCCTATATATGAAATCCTCAAAGAGTAAATTGAAGATAGAAACAGACCTCACTCAGATGTAGTTCATATGGATGGCCGTCACACATTGTCTTTCTCTCTTTCCCACCCTCTTCCCCCCTCTCTCTTATCTCCCTCCTCATCCCTCTCTGTCCCTTTCTGTGTGTTTGTCTGTCTCTCCTTGCCCCCCACACACACATCCATGACACAAATTTATTATCATAATTAGATTTCCCAAGAAAAGCAGAGGAGCTCCCAGACCTCCTACAGATGGCCTGGTAGTACCAGAAAAAGAAACTTACTTGGGATTTTATGATGGCTACAAGTGTGCCAGCCTGAGAGTTTCTACATGTGGTAATAAATCTCCACCCCACGGGCATCGAAGCTGAAAGCAACTTCCTTGTAATGGTTCGCACTCTGGCGTCTATGGGGTAGAAGTCAATATGAAGAATCAGAAAGCTTCAAATCTTGCAGAGTTTCTCGTTCTGGTTCCCCAAGGACGGCATTCTTGGGTCTTCACATTGTCACTTTCCCATCTTCTCTCTGTGTTCTCTGTGTCCCCAGATCTTCCTCGGGTGACGCTAATCATGTTGGTCTAGAGCCCTTGCATCTATCCTCACTCAATCTTCTTTGCCTCTTCTGAGTACCAGTAGTAGACTAAATTTTACAAAGGTCGTGCTACAAAACTTTATTCTTTATAAATGTGTTGTGCTATTTTGAAGGTGAACATAATTTTATAGAAAGACTATTGAGGTAGACTCAAACATCACCCAACTTTAAATATCATAACACGGGCTTGAAAGATAGCTGTGGGCAAAAATGCTTGCCTAAATTCCAAGTCTTAGGTTCAAATCACAAGAGCACAGGTAAAAGTCGGACTAAGAGTGTGAGCATCTGTAATCCCTGAACTCTTCTGAGGGGAAGGGAGAGGGAGACTGGGGGCTCTTTGGAAGCTCCAAAGCTGGAAATCCAGACATGCACAACAGGAAAAAATTAACCTGTCTCAGAGAAGTTGGGAGTCATGACTGACACGAGACATTGTCTTCTGACCTCCACACACATGCCAATTCACTTACATAGATGTACACGTGCATGTGAGCCAGCATATGCACACATCACACCCAGAAATAGTTTAGTGAACAGAATACACACACACTTGTAACTCATCAGTTGGATGGAGCCCACAACTTTAAAACAGGTCGGGCATACATGCATTAGCAGATGGAACCATTGTGTTAAAATTTCATAAGGCAATGTTAATTTTTCCAACTTTTTCAACAAGCCAGAAATAATGAGGAACATCACTGCTTTGCTGATTATGTCTTACAGTTTTAGCTAAGTTCTTCAGTTCCTAAGGAAGGATAGCCTCTAGGTCCTATTTAATATTTACACTGTAGATGCTAACTTTCTAATGTTAATTTGCTGCTTGTTGGATTAAGGTAGTGGATTTCCTGACCATGAGAAATTTGGGCAAGACAACATTTCCAATAATTAAGGTGGCAGTATTCTTCTGCCCCTATATTATGTCCCTACCTCCCTAAGGTGATAGTGCTGTCTACATTTAATGATATCTGCAGACTGGACTGCAATGTCAACTGCAGAGCATGGATGAAGACTACGGGTTTCATCAGCTTGTGCATCTCATCAGGTACTAAAGTTAGTTTACAGCTCATTTTCAAGAGGCTCAAAAGCTGATAAGAGTCTGGCAATCTTCTTGGAGTAGACTATTTAGTAAACAGTGGATTTCTAATTGGTTAGAATTGTACACGTGTTTTTAGGGGCTTCTAGAGTCTGTGTCATTTGACTAGTTTTACTGTGTCGTGTGTTTTCTTTCCTTTTCTCTTTCTGTTTATTTCCCCTCCTTCCCTCTTCCCTCCCTTTCTTCCTGCTTTCCTTCCTTCCTTCTGTCTTTCCTTCTTTCCTTCCTTTCTTCGTCCTAATGCTCACCGCTCACCATATTACTTTGGCGGACAGAAGTTGTCTCTACCCTGCTCATATTTTTCTCTTCTTCAAAGGGGCCACAAATGGTAATCATTCAGCGCTCTGTCCTTTCTCCTGATAGGAGAATGTGCATACCTCAGCTATGACAGGCATTCTCCAGGTATTTAGGTATTTCTCACATATTCTTGAACTCTGGATTGGTTTCTGTGGCTGGGCCATAGACTCAGGAGCACCAATGTCATTTTGTAAGATCATAATGAGTCATCTACATTTAGGAGTGTGATTTCTACATGCTACATAGTAACTGCTCTTCCACACCAGTGACTGCCCAATGGGCCATTGTATCTCACAGGGCATCAGGGTTTCTCCTGAATGCTCCAAGAGCAGAGCTAACACTGCCTGACACATTCAATTAGCAGCCCCAGAATAAGAGTGCTCTTATTAGCCCGGCATGACTTAGGCTGTACTTAAGATGCATAGCTTAATCTACAACACAAATAGGTCTGGGATGAAACATACAAATCAGGGTCACTTTATTGAGGCCTGTACTACTATACTATATCTAAATGTCAGTTATAACTTTTGACTTAGGCCATTCAATCTATACAAAACCTCAGTAGGTCTCAGCAAATGTATCACTAGACAATAGAACCCAAAGTTAAAGCTGTCCAGTAGCGAGAAATTCTGTTAACACAACATAGCTCTGATGAAAGAGCTACTGGATAGACATTCTATCCACGACACTACTGGCTGCATACTTCCTTCTTTGCCCTTGTAGTAGCTCCAGGTCAGTCTTCTGGCCTTTGTGAGACATATTGTAGCCTCTACAGTAGGACTTACCGAGTGACGCTATAAACATTTTAGACCTTAAGTAAATGTGTGGAATTTAGTCTGACTTGACATTAGAATGAGATTTTAGATGGGGTCCATCACCAGATGGACAGAGTCCATCCCATCCTGTCTAGCTATAGCTTAGTACCCACTGGTCATCCTTTCTTTCTCTTACTAATCTAAACACACTAGAAACATAGAGCATTATCTTCTTAGAATCCCCCATGACAGCGCCCTTTACCAGCAGAAAATAGTTTGGAAAGAATGATGCCCAAATTCCCAAATATTGTCTATTTTTGTTTTCATTTAAATGGACTTGGTTACAAAAAATAAATAAATAAAAAAGAAATATAGAGCATTGTGTCATCCAGAAACTCAGAGTTATAAAAAAAAACAGTGACTGCACATAAGAAAGGTGGTGGAGAATTTGAAATTTGAAAGTGAAATAATAAGACTGCTTCTGCATGGCAGAGGGCACCATCATTAGGTGAAAGAGCAGAATGGAAAAAAGATTTTCACAAACTTCACATCCAACAGAGGGCCAATATCCAAAAAAAATGTAAAGAACTCAAGAAATTAGATATTTAAAAACCACATAATCCAATTTAAAAATGGGGTATGGACCTAAAAATATTCTCAATAGAGGAATTAAAAATGGCTGAGAAACACTTGAAGACATGTTCAACATGCTTAGTCACCAGGGAAATGCAAATGGAATGACTCTAAGATTCCATCTTACACCTGTCAGAGTAACTAAGATCAATAAAACAAGTGACAGCTTATATTGGCAAGGATGTGGAGCAAGGGGAACTCTCCTCCATTGCTGAAAGGAGTGAAAACTTATACAGCCACCATGAAAATTAGTATGGTGTTTCCTCGGAAAAATTGGAATCAATTTACCTCAAGACCCAGCTATATCACTGTTGGGCATATACCCAAAAGACACTATATCCTACTACAAGGATAATTACTCAACTCCATTCATAGTGGCTTTATTCATAATAACCAGAAAATGAAAATGACCTTGATGTCCCTCAACCAAAGAATGGATAGAGAAAATGTGGTACATTTTATACAACAGAGTATTACTCAGCTATTAAAAAATTACATCATGAAATTCTCAGGAAAATGATGCAGCTAGAAAAAAAATGTCCTGAGTGAGGTAACTCAGACCCAGAAAGACAAATATGGCATGTATTCACTTATAAGTGGACATTAGCCGTTAAGTAAATGATAATCTGTTATAATTTAAGAAAAGTAGATAGGTAGAATAAACAGTAAAAATGGGAATCTTGCCAAAAGCAATACAATCCCCATCAAAATCCCAGCACAATTCTTCTGACCTTGAAAGGATAACGATCAACTTCATATGGAAAAACAAAAGATCCAGAATAGCCAAAAAAAAAAAAAAAAAAAAAAAAAAAAAAACCCTGTACAATAAAGGAACTTCAGAAGGCATCACCAGCCCCAACTTCTTCAAGCTCTACTATAGAGCTATAGTCATGAAAACAGCTTGGTATTGGCACAAAAATAGACAGGAAGACCAATGGAACCGAATTGAAAATCCTGATATTAACCCACACACCTATGAACACCTGATTTTTGACAAAACAACTAAAAGTATACAATGGAAGGAGGAAAGTACCTTCAACAAATGGTGCTGGCACAATTGGATGAGGGTGTGTAGAAGACTGCAGATATGCCCATGTCTATCGCCACGCACAAAACTCAAGTCCAAATGGATCAAAGACCTCAACATAAATCCAGCCACACTGAACCTCTTAGAAGAGAAAGTGGGAGGTACCCTTGAACAAATTGGTATAGGAGACCGCTTCCTGAACATAACACCAGGGGCACAGACACTGAGATTGACAATTAATAAATGAGACCTCCTCAATCTGTGAAGCTTCTGTAAGGCAAAGTATACAATTGACAAGACCAAACAGCAGCCCACAAACTGGGGAAAGATCTTAACTAACCCTACATCTGACAGAGGGCTGAGCTCCAAAATATACAAAGAACTCAAGAAACTAGTCACCAAAACTCCAAATAAGCCTATTTTAAAATGGGGAGCAGAACTCAAGAGAGAATTCTCAATAGAGGAAATCAAAAACGCTGGAAAGACACTTAAGAAAGTGCTCAACATCCTTAGGTATCAGGGAAATGCAAATCAAAACAACTCTGAGATACCATCTTACTCCTGCCAGAATGGCTAAAATTAGAAATACCAATGACAACTTATGCTGGAGAGGATGTGGAGAAAGGGGAACACTCCTCCACTGCTGGTGGGAGTGCAAACTTGTACAGCCATTTTGGAGATCAGTATGGCTGATCCTCCGGAAAATGGGGATCAGTCAACCACAGGACCCAGCATCCATGCACATCCATACAACAAAGACATCTGTTCAACTAAGTTCATAGCAGCATTATTTGCAATAGCAAGAATTTGGAAGTAACCTAGATGCCTCTTAACTGAAGAATGGATAAAGAAGATGTGGCACATCTACACAGTGGAATACTACTCTGCAGAAAAAAACAATGGAATCTTGAAATTTGCAGGCAATGGATGGCACTTGAAGAAACCATCCCAAATGAGGTAACCCAGTCACAAAAATAGGAACATGGTATGTAATCACTCATATATGGATTTTAGACATAGAGCAAAAGGATCTACAATGCACAACACCAGAGAAATTAGGATACAAGGAGGATTCTAAAAGATTCATACAAGCTCCCTCACAGAAGGGGAAAGGAAGAAAATCTCCTAAGCATATTGGGAGTTGGGGGGCAGTGAGTGGAGAGGGAGCTAGGAAAAAGAGAAGGGGAGGAAAGGAAAGCACATGGGACTAGGAAGATTGAGTTGGGGAGGAATAGCCGAGAGAGAGAGAGAGAGAGAGAGAGAGAGAGAGAGAGAGAGAGAGAGAGAGAGCATAAAAGAGGGAGCCATTATAGGTTTGAAGAGTAAATGGACTCTAGAGAAATATCCAGAAACCTACAAGACTGACCCCAACTAACAATCTGAGCAATAGTGGAAAGGCTACCTTAAATGCCCTTCCCTGATAATGAGATTGATGACTTACTTATCCACAATCATGGAGCCCTCATCTAATAGCTGATGGAAACAGAAGCAGACACCCACAGCTAGACACTGAGCAGAACTGGAATCCAGATGCAGAGAGGGAGGCAAGACCAGGCTACAGAAACCCACATAGACAGCTGACTTGAACAAGGAGGAGCCAGTGGGCCCCAGATTGATAGCTGGGAATCCAGCATGGGACTGAGTCAGGCCCCCTGAACATGGGTCTCAGTTAGAAGGACTGGGAAGTTTATGGGACCTCAGACAGTGGAACCAAGATGTATCCCTGGTGCATGAAAGGATTTTGGGAGCCCATTCCTCATGGAGGGACACTCCCTTAGCCTAGAGGCAGTGGGGATGGCTTAGACCTTACTCCAAATGACTTGACAGATTTTGTTGTCCCATCTTGGAAGGCATCAAACTCCCTGTGGAGGAGGGGGGGGATGGGATGGGAGGGTGGTTTGAGAGCATGGGAGGTTGAGAGAGAGGGAGAGGGAACTGGGATCGATATGTAAATTAAGAAAATAAAAAGAAAGAAAAGTGGTGTACAAGAGAAAGATACCATGTGACAGGGTTCAAGCGGAGGGGTTTTTATTTTTGTTAGGGAGAGGGGTCATGAAAGGGGGTTGGGGAGATAAGTCTCTGGAGAGAGGAGCAGCAGGAGAGAGGGGAACAGAAAAAGAGAGGCAGAGAGAGAGAGAGAGAGAGGAAGAGGAGGGGGGATGGGAGGTGGGCAGGGCGCTTTTAAAGGGGAACACAGTGAACATATACACAGGTGGTGCTCTTAGTGGCTGCAGCTCAGGGCGTTCCCTATCAGAACCCCACTGACAGGCCAGTACAGATGCATGAGTACTAACATAATCAAACACAATCCATAGACCCAAAGGGTATAGGTAAAGAGAAGAGCTCCAGGGGGTGTGTGGTTCTCCCTGGGAAGGGAAATAGAATAGGCTCTGTGGGCAAACTGTCATCGGGTTGGAATGGGAGTAGGAAGGATTGTGGGGGAATGTGTGTGAAGGAAGAGTTTAGGGAGAGACAGCTGGAATTGGGGAGGGGCTTTGGGAAGATGGTGTGGAAACATAGGGAGTTTATAAGGGTGAGCCTATAAGCATGCGTAGTAATGGAGCCTGAACTGGCTGTGTTTTATAGCCAGGCAAGGCTTCAAGTGATGGGAATGGGTTACATTCGGTTTAATTGTTGACCAAGGATGTCCTGTGGAGATCCCTAAGCAACCCAGGCTGAGGCTAGGACAGGTGGTCACTCTCTGAAAATCGACAGTGGGCTCCATTGCCTAGAGCAACTTCTGGCTCGTCTTGTGTCTTGTCTTGTCCTGTGTGGCTGTCATCTCTTGGACAGCTGCTCTTTTCTGAAGAGAAAATGGAGCGAGAGCGAATCTGTAAGAGAGGATAGGTACAGGGGAGCTAAGAGCAGTGGAGGGCGGAGAAACTGGCCAGGGTGTATTGTATGAGATAAGAATCTGTGCATTATTATGGATATGCGGATTTAACCATTGATCTGCCTTATCACCAACTGGAGTTCACTTCTCTGCATTTTGACTACCCGTGCTTTTCTGTGATGGTCTAATATTTATTGAAAGAAAAACAACCTTCTTTATTTAAGTAAGAGTTGTATTATCTGTGGATATAAGGGGAAACATTTAGAACGCAGATATAAATTGCCGTGGTTTAGGAAAGTGGCAGCAGTATATTCTCCTTTAGGCTCCATGAACTTAAATCCATGGGTAGCTTATAATATGAGGCATGGATTTCCTATGTGGTGAAACTTACAACCAATTAGACCTCTGTCGCTCACCCCAGGATATCAGTATCGCCAGTATGCCTTTGAGGCTAGTCATTGTGGTTCATAGGCCACAGCTGAGTAGGACTGTGGATTGCTTTGCTCGCTTAGAATCTTGCAACCTGTGTTTGAAAACCACAAGAGCTATAGTCCTCGGTGGAGGCTTACACCTGAGTGCTATCTATTCCTGCAAAGTGTGTGGTATCTATCCCTAAAATGGAATGACAGAGACTCATCCCATGCTTTTCAAGGGATTGTGTGTGTGAGTGTGTGTGTGTGTGAGTGTGTGTGTGTGTGAGTGTGTGTGTGAGTGTGTGAGTGTGTGTGAGTGTGGGTGTGTGTGAGAGTGTGTGAGTGTGAGTGTGAGTGTGTGTGTGAGTGTGGGTGTGCGTGAGTGTGAGTGTGAGTGTGTGAGTGAGTTTGTGTGAGTGTGTGTGAGTTGTGTGGGTGTGTGTGAGTGTGAGAGTGTGTGTGTGTGAGAGTGTGTGTGAGAGTGTGTGTGTGTGAGAGTGTGTGTGAGAGTGTGTGTGTGTGAGAGTGTGTGTGTGTGTGTGTGTGTGTGTGGTGTGGACATAAGTATTTTTTCCATCATATAAACTGAAAAAAAAATTTGACCACCTGCATCTTTTTTTTCTTTTTCTTTTTCTCACTTCAATATAGTGTCATGCATCTTCTCAGGCTGGCTTAATCTGCTGTGAATCCAAGGATGACCTTGAATGTCAGACCTCCTGCCTCCACGTCCTATGTTCTGGGACCACAGGTATTCACACCATGCCTGGGTTATTCAGGGTGGAGAATGAAACCCATTGTAAACAGTCTACCAACTGAGCCCAGCTCTGTCTGCTGTTAGTCTGACTTTGAGAGTTTCACTCACTAGGGGGTTTGATGACCTGGAACAAGCAGTTCAGCTTGTCAAAAGCTTGGAGGACTCAAATTGAAGAGAAATCAGGAAGAGTCCTGCATCCTGGCGTGTGCGATAAATACAACATTTTCAACTACCAGTTTAGACCCCTTATGATTTTGGCACACGATGTAAAGCTAAGCACTCACCCACCCTTTCTAATGTATTTTACAGATTTCATTTTCCCTATGGCTTACTTCTGTGAAGTCATGGTATAGGATCAGTGACTTCAAACTTGTCTGGTGATTTTTTAAAAATATAAATTGCCTAAAATATTTCTGTCCTTCTATGCCCTGGGTCACAATGTTCTTTCTGTTGAGTAAGTGTGGGTGCTGCAGCAGAGATCCAAACTTTTGCTTTCCTCTCTTCAGACACAGATTTTAGCAGAAATGCTTCCAATATATTGTCACAATATGCGGTCTGTGTTTCAAGCTTCATGCTAAAGCAAAAGATTATTTACCTAAAGGGCCTGGAAATTTTGGTAAGATGTATGAGGTGAATGAAAAAAATAAAAGAATATAATGAATGAATAAGCCTAAATAATATGCCTTATTGTTTGTAAGATTTATTTTTACTTTTTATTTGTGTGCGTGTGTGTGTGCGTGCGCATGTGTGAGAGGTGAAAATAGGGTGTCAGATCCCCTGAAGGAGGAGTTATAGGTGAATTCTGACCCTATAAAAGAGCACCCAGCACTCTTAGCTGCCAAGTCAACTCTCTAGCTCCTTCTTGACAGTTTTAAGGTATTGAGGTTCTTAAAGCTGTACTGGGGTGAACAACTTTCCCCAGGGACCATGTATGTCTCTCTTAGGGTCCTCTTTATTTCCTAGCTTTTCTGGTTACATGGATTGTAGGCTGGTGATCCTTTGCTCTATGTCTAAAATTTATAGATGAGTGAGGACATTCTGTGTTTGTCTTTTTGTGATAGTCTTTCAGCCTAAATATATGGGGGAGGGCCTGGGCCCTGACCCAAATGATATGACAGACTTTGAAGATCCCCCATGGAAGGCCTCACCCTCCCTGGGGAGCAGAAAGGAGATGGGATGGATGGGGTTTGCAGGGGAACAGGGGAGGATGGGAGGGTGCCGGAACTGGGATTGACATGTAAAGCAAGCTTGTTTCAAACAAATTTTTTAAAAAAATTGATTGTATCTGTTTGAACAATGAGTTAAGATCTACCCCTGTGTGTGTGTGTGTGTGTGTGTGTGTGTGTGTTTCACTTTTGTTAACTATGGTTTTCAATGTGTCTGCAGGTATCCTATATTTAGGACACTTCTCAATTAGTATCACCATATTTCAAGTTCCTCATAGCAGCCACGCACTCCTAGTGGCCAGTAGGAACTACACAGTTCTACCCATGGTCTTGGAGAACACGTGTGCCTGATCTCTGCAGGTAGTGGCACACACGTTTTTATTTTTCCCACCTTTAAGGTCTTTGACTTCATGCAGATGTATAATAAATTTTAGTCATTTTCTACGCAGTTCCCCTTCTTTATCCGCCCCCCCTCCACTGAGCTCTTTTTTCCTCTCAAGTCCTCTTACTTTGCTGCATCCTTTTGTCTATATTTTTATTTCACTCACCTTTTCAAATTCTGCCAACCTTTTTCTACCCCGGGCTACTCATTTCCAGAAAAATTTCATTGACTTTCCCATTAATCATGGGGTCTAAAACCAACTAAAGTAAATAAGGCCGCATGGAAACGTTCAACTGAATATTCTGGATGGTCACGTGGTCATAAAACTCACTTGCTAAGCACACTCATTCTAGCGTCTGCATGAACTCTCTGTGTGGCCGCAGTCCCTTAGTCTGTTTCTTCCCGATAGTTCTCACTGACGGTAGTGCCATCCATGCCCCACTGGATTGTTATTCCACATTCTGCCTAAGTAGTTTCTTTTTATGATGGGAAGGTAACTACCATTGGAATTGGAGCTGAACATCAATTCCCTATTATTTATGAAAACTCTAGATGCTGTGATGCTTCTATTACAGCAGCACTGAACACCAGCCTGGGACATTTTTGCCATTTTTATGGGGTATGGTGTAGTGAGATAGTTACTTTGTCTCCATCTGTGTCACTGACCACGCCCATTGGGGGTGGAGCCATGGGCGGAAGTGACCTGTGGAAGGAGGTCTGAGGAAGAACCAGGGAACGATCTTGCTGGCAGGACTCGGACAGGAGAGCATCCGGTGGAACTTGCTGGTGTTCATCTGTCTAGGTTGTAAGTTATTTCTCCCTGAATAAACATCTATTCAGCCTATTTGTTTATCCTGACCCTTATTTAACCGCAATAGTATGGCATAGGTCCATGTATTTATTGCTTCTCTATTACTGTGGAAGAATGTCCTGACTAAGAATGGAAAGAAGTCTTGATATTGGCTTACAGTTCCAGAAGGATGGAGTCCATCATGGCAGGAAGGCAGGACAACAACAGTCAGGGAAGGCAGGAACGTGTGTGATCACATCACACCTCCTCTAATGAAGCAGGAAAAAAACCTCAGAGTGATGCACATCTTCAGCAACACTCCACTGACGGTTGTGTAGTCTTCCCAAATAGCACCACTTATTGGAGAACAAGTGTTAAAATCACCTGAGCCTATGGTGCACATTACACATGCAAATCAAAGCAAGCTTTCAGATGTATTGTTTAATTTAACCCTTACACGGCAAAAATGATTTTGTCTTGTAGTTTTAAGCATGTAACAAAGAGATGTTTCACTTTTTAAAAAAGTTTTCCAGGGAAAAAAAAGCAGCAAAGTGGCCAACGAGAGAGATTGACATGTATTAAGAGTCCTGTTGCATGGAGACAGCTCATGCGTTCAGAGGTATAAGAAAAACAAAACAAATAAATGACCTATATACAAGAAACTTCAAGTACTTCAAGTGAGGAGTATGGGTGGTAATTTGATAAACATTTATATTAAGTAGAGACAGTGCTCATTCTGATAACCTGACAAATCACTCTACAAACGGGAGGGGAAGCTGAGCTTACTGTTCAGAAGTTAGTAGTGTCTTCATGTCTTCACATTTTCAAGTTGCATTTTAAAATATTCCTTCAGTTAAAAATTTAAAGAGTCTCCAGAAACTTTGTTTACTTTTTCTTTTACTATTATAAAAGAATTCCTAAGATACCTTACATGGCTCTTTCAAAAACTATATTGCCTGTTAGAAGCCAATTTGTTTTCTGAGAGACAGAAAAGAAGTGGATCCAGAAGGAAAGGATGGAGGAATAGGAGGAGTAAAGGGACATAAGCCATAATCAGAATATATTGTATGAAAAAATATCTCTAGCTTTAATAAAAGGGAAAATATTTTATATCATTTTTTCAAAATTAGCCATCCTAACTGGTAGTTTTAGTAGGACTCTGACTTATTATTCTCCTGTGAGATCTAGTAAAAATATATTAATAAAAAGTTTTATTAATAAATATCATTTTCTTGGTTTGAAGGACTGATGGTTTTGTCTTTAATAAGTCAAACTGGATTTGCTGCAGCAAAATAACCAAGTGAGATGAAGACAGGTAATTTGGAAGAATAGGAAGCATGTGGCTGGGGCTCTAATGTGAAAAGCAGGTGTTTCCCCTTGCTAGCTGGCTGCCTGATGTTCCTGGCTCACTAGCCTCACAGAGAATGGCAATTATTCTTAAATCTTAAGCAGCAGTAAGATGAACCACAATGCCAACTTTGGAAATAGCAATATCACTTATCTTCATTTCAGAATATTCATTTTTTTATTTAGTGACCTGACTTATTTCTAAACCATATTTGTTGACTTGAAAACAGTGTATACTTCTCTTCTTGGTGTATCCCTTCCTATGCATTGTTAAGTAGCTCTTACATATGTTTTCCACTATAATCCAATCTACACAGCTATGAATTCACTGGGTGTTAGAGAGGTCCACTGAGAAACTTTTGGGTATTTATTATCAAGCTCTCTATTCTGAGTTGTCAGAAAAGTTAGCACAATTTCAGGTTTTAAATAGTCTGGAAAATGTTTCTAAACATATCAGAAATAATCTGCTTTTTTAATCTCTGGAAATCAAGAAAGAATTCAGACTGTTGAAAATAAATTTATCCTGCATTTTAAAATAAAGTTAAAAATAAAACCATAAGAACAGCTTTTTAAAAATGACTTCAGCTACAATGGAGAGAGGATAAGAATCAATGAAAATGTGGACAAAGTTTGTTTTTGTTTTAATGTAAGAGGAGTCATGGATCATAGATTAAGAAGAATACTCTTTGTTTCTAGAGCATTGTACTGCCCAAGTCACTGTAATTACATGGATTAAATATACAAATTGCTTTCTTTTCTTCTCTGTAGACCCTAGTTATTCCCTTCTAGCTTTATTTTCATCATTGGGGCATGTGTTTAATAATCAATTAAAATTTCTCTAACAATTGATTCATCCTGTACCCTCAAAAATACAATCCTATCTGATAGTATTACAGAGATCATGTTTATTGATCTACCATGAAATTTCTGTTACTTTGTACCTGTCAGAAATGTAGACACCTTTAAAATACAACAAATGACAGATTAATGGAGTGAGCACCCTACTTACCTCTAGGATACCATTGATTGACCTTGTTTAATTTTCACCTACAATGTCATCTGAGAATTTCTGTCAGGGCCCTTAAACAAGAAGCAGTGTGATGACATCACAAAAGAAAATGTCAGAAGGAAATTCACTAGTTTGTAGTCTCACCCAAAAAGAACTTTTAAAAAAGAATTATTGTCAAATATTTTCACAATGAGTACTCTTATCCAACAAGAAATCTAAAGCATTTCATTATCTTTAATGTTTTAGCATAAAATGATTATGTCTTTTATCCTATATTAAGTGATTTAATACCAGAAAATAAAATTCCAGTCTATGTTTTAAACAGCAGTGTACCAGTTCCCAAGTTTGTGAGGAGACTGGTAGTGATGCATGCAATCTTGGTATATTTGATTGCTCTAAAGAATGAACCAGTGCTGTGAGCTATGTTAATGTCAGTAGCTGCAATCGAGTAGAAAGTGTGCCAAACCACTCACTATCATATCTGCCCTAACAGCTCTACATGTTAGAAGTCAAAGATGATGAAATTCTCTCTACACAGGCTTGGGACCCTCTGTCATCTCCATTGGTTGAATACATACAAGTGTCCCAGTAAGGGCATGCTAGTATTTGGAGAGGTTAGTGCTTTGTGCATAAGGACTATCCTTTGCACTGTAGGGTGTTCAACTTTCCCCCATTACCATCCTAAATGTTCAGTCCCTCAAAATTTTATTGTCCATGGAAACCAAAATCTGCCTACCATCACTTATGGACTGTAGGCATAATAAAAAGGTGCATTATGTCAATAATCATCTCCTTAAAGGTATGTATAAGATGCCTCATAAACCAGGCACTACACACACCCTGAACTACCAGGAATACTAGTAAGCATCAATTCTGGCTTGTGATAGATAATAATTAAAATTTATGGTTAAGTAAAATGCATAAAGATCAATGCTTTTATGAGTCCTGCATAACTCTTTATTTCTTTATTTATGTATTTTTTAATTTTTATTTACTATCTACAAAGCAACATGTCTCCCCAACCGTGTGTGTGTGTGTGTGTGTGTGTGTGTGTGTGTGTGTGTGTGTGTATTCCAAATATGAAGCAGGCAATCTGTTGGACTCCCACCATTACCATAAGGGTTTTTGAGGGCAAACTTAAGCAAATCATGATCAAGAAGAAATAGTGACTATTTCATGTTAATTAATTAATTTATTTATTATTTTACATGTCCATCCCAGTTCCCTCTCCCTCCCTCTTACCCTCTCTGCCCCCTCAAATGCACCCTGACCATGCTCCCGTCCTATTCCCCCACCCTAATTCCACATCTAGGGCAATGCCATCATGGGGGGAGGTCATGTAGATCTGTCAAGTCATTTGCAGTAGGGACTAGGACTTCTCTCCTGTCTCTAGGTTAAGGGAGTATCCCTCCATGGGGGATGTATTCACAAGGTCCTTTTGTGCACCAGGGATACATCCTGGCTCCACTGTCTGAGGTCCCTTAGACTGCTCAGTCTTCTGGCTGAGACCCATATTCAGGGGGGTCTGAGTCAGTCCCATGCTGGATTCCCAGCTATCAATCTGGGGGCCCATTATCTCCTCCTTGTTCAGATCAGCTGTCTCTATGTGTTTCTGCAACCCAGTCTTGTCCTCTCCATCTGCGTCGGTGTTTAGATATGGGTGTTTGCTTCTGTTTCCAACAGGCATTAGATGAGGGCTCCATGATGGTGGGTAAGTTACTTGTTGATCTCACTATCCGGGAAGGGCATTTATGGTAGCACCACAGCCACATAGTTTTCAAAGAAAGATGAGTAACTGCAATGAGAGAGAGAAGTATGTTTTATAAGGTTAATTCTAAAGTTGTAAAATGTCCAGAGGAAGGTAAAATCTAATGATGAACTAGAGCACATTGATTCTACCCCTCACTCATCCATGTTGCTTTAAATAGCTATTGTTGCTATGGTGAGAACATACATCATCACACAGCTCCCTGTCAGCTCTGGAGATGGCTGATTACAGTAACACAATTGCTGACATTTATGGAGTTCCGTGTGGAGCTCTGTAGTCCATTTGGCTGCCCTCCAGGGGGCCACCTCCAGTCCTGCTCTACCACAGCCTTGCTAGAAAGGCAACTCAGGACTCTTCAGCATTTCTCCTCAAAGCAAACTTGCATGGACCACTCACTGAACAAGTGTTCTGCAGAGCACACTTCTACCTCATGCCTTACAACAGAGCAGATTAATGTGCTTCCTTCATCACATTTGTTTTCAGCTAAAGTTCCTTTAGCATAAAACAAACAAACAAACAAAAAAACTAGCTTGTCCTTGCTTCTCTTTGCCTCTCATAGCTCCTCTGTTATGGCAAATAACACAGGTGTGCTTTTATAAATGTGTACAGTGCTTTACAAAATAAAAGGTCTTTGAGTTATCAAGGGCTTTGACTCTACAAAGCAGTTCAACAGCCATCTACTCATAGTCTAGCCATCTCTTGAGGTGCAGACAGTATTTCAAATTCCACCCTTAAAGCAGTTGATCTAAATATTCATCACTACTCAAAATGTGCTCACCTATTCCACAACAAAGAAAGAACAAGGAGTTTGGAATCCAAATCATGAAGTTTAATTCTGTAATAAGGCTATGCCTTTACTCAAGACTTGTCTGAGCCCCGGGTACTTCATTTAAACATTGCAAGAGGAAAAAAGGACACGCTACCTTAAACAGCAAAAGAACTTTATATAATGAGTTGCACAGAGGGTGTATTGTTCTCAGGGAAGTATAGGGACCAGCTCCAAGAAGTATAGCTGTTTGGAGTGCGACTCTATCCCAGATACTCTGATCTTAATCTAGTGCCCTTTGTCCTCTGCTGTTTCTCTTTGTTCACAGACAAATGATCATAGAAAGCAAAACTTGTCTTAGATTTGTTTTTTGTGTGCTTTCATTTTAACGTCAGAGGTAAAAGCCATCCTAGTACTAGGAGGGTAGCCTTCAAAGGTCATGAACCTAGACTTAACAGTGAGCTGAAACACCAAGCCTTAGAAAGAGGAACTAATCACCAAGTTCATTGGGTTAAGCATCTTTTCCTGTCATTCATTGTGTAGTGGGATGAATGAGAAAAGCAGGTTCCACCCTTTCATTACTAAGGCTTTTATTTATTTATTCTTCATTGTTTAGTTACTTGAACAGCACTCACCCAGTCCAAGAGACCAAACCCATTGTGCCATTCTTATCTCAATGTGTATTTAATGCCCTTATCTTGCACAAGTTCAATGATGATCTGCCATTTGGCTTCTGAAGGGAGCCCAGAAGACAGCTTGCTGAAGAATAGTGAAATACCTCACACAGGCAGAGATGAGAAAAGGGAAGAGGAGGATGTTGGGTTCCTTAGGGCAGATTTCCAGGAAGAAGAGCAGGATTTAAAAGTCTGATGGAGATGGGAGCCTATACCCCCACAGGAATCAAAGTCTTTTCTAGGATGTGCAGCTGACCAGTGATACTAATTCACAGGTTGTAGAAGAACCTATGAGGATGCCTGAGAAAGAGTCTGAAAGAGAAGAGAAGCACAGTAGATATCTCTCTCAGATATCTAATTATAACCTACATAATTATAATCTATTATAATCTAAAGGAAGTGGAAGCGAGTCTCAGGAATGCCCAGGAACCTGCAGCAACAGATTCAGAACCCTGTCTGTCATTTGTAGATCCCATCCCACCAACACATTCTCTCCTTTAAACTGGCCTAGTAACATTTCATGAAAAATGTGTCTCACCTGGTCTTGACCAGAGGCATGAAGTTTGAAGGCCAGAGTATGAAATTTCTACAGCAACCTGGTAACCTTCGCTTTGGTCGTTTTGACTTCCCTGACTTTAGCATGAAAAGTTCCTCCACTGGAGAACACTCTGGCTCTGAATCTGTTATGTCCGTTTTCTTGCTGGATGTCTCCACTTGGGTTGCACAAGAGCATCTCTATTGTAGCACTTCTAAAAGGAAACTCTATCTGCTCTTCTATAGTGGCAAGACCTCTTGAGTTGTTCTTACATCTCTATCAACACTTAGCAATACACAATCCTCTTTACCTGACCCACTGGCTGTACATGGGGTTTAATTAACAATTTCAAATTAATATTGACTGTTTTTGGCACATCTGTCTCCTAAATGAACTGTAAGTTTCCTGAATTCAAAGTCATGGGCTTTTTGCTTGCATTATTTCCATACTTTCTAAACAAGTGTGTGGAACATGCTCAGAATCAATAACCTTCTATTAGACAGTTAAATAGGTGAATGGACTCATCAGAGTCTCTGAGACCACTGAAAGAGAAATAACTGATTATTAAATAGAAATGTACATGTGTATTTAAGTAGAAATCCACTTCATGGATTTACATACGTATGTGTACATTTCAATTAATGTGATTTTTATATTTATTTTTACCTATGAAATTCTGGTTTAACCAATATTAAATCAAAAGACGCAGCCTCACCTCAGAAAGTTTTGCAAGGTTAGTTTTGACACTCCTTTGACGATATCTAAGCAAATTCAATTTTCATCTCAGTGTGTGGCAGAGTACAAAGAGCGTTTGGAGTCAGTTGTCTGTTTCTGCAGTGTGGCTCCGTCATGTGCTGAGTGCATGACTCAGGATAAATATTTTAAGCTGTGGGCAAAATAATGCTGTTTCGTGGAGTTAATTTTCATTGAATTTGGAAAGTATAGTATTTTGTAAGCTACTCATCCCTGCTTCTGGCATGTGGCATTCCAGATGGTAAATAAAAACTGTTACTATTTTTCCCGGAAGGGTTTGATAAAACTCGTAGGTGCACTTAAGATTGGATTTTCAGTTTTATTTTACATGAATCACCTTCAGAGAAAGAAGGCTACTGTCTGCTCCATGGTTCTGCTAGGCTAGTCATTGATTCCTGTCATGTCAAAATGACCGTTCATTGAGGGTGAACTATCATGCTGAAGAACTAGTATATGAGTCACAAGTTTATGATAGGAAAAGAATGAAAGAGTCTTTTATTGTGAAGCTTGATAACACTTTCTCATCCCAAAAAAGACAAAAGAAAGAAAATGTTTAAATAATCTGATGAGCATGGCTATGATTAACCCTGTGACTTACTTAGGTCAAATTTTATATATTTTATTTTTTGTCCATTGGACATTTCTTGTTCATTACTGTTGAAATGTTTTGTAAGAAATCACTTCATACTCAGTGACCAAAATTGACAAATGGTTTATTCTCACACCTACATTTGTTTTGACTAAACTTTGGCTAAAACAGACCCCTCTCATGTGGGCTTGGCTCCAAGCCACAGGCTGTGCCTGGGCCTACTCTGTCTATCTTATTCTCCTTAAATTCTGGTCTAGCTGTGGCATGCTGACTTCATGACAATAGCAGAGTGTATTACAGCAAGCTCAGGCACAAATACTTTGACAAGAAAAAGGTCATGTCTAATATAGTACTTCCCCTCACAATTCCAGTGCACTGTGTATCTTGGCAGAAAAGACATCTAGCCAGTTATACTGACATGCTCATCATTGTTTATGCTCATCATCCTCTCCACATGCATGCAGCTTAGGGTCCCCTGCCTCAGAGACAGTGCCATCCAAAGTGGACTGGGTCCTCCCACATCAATTCACATTAGCAACCAAGACAGTCTCCCACAGACATTCCCACAAGCCAGCCTGATCTGAACAGACCCTCCTTGAAGCTCTCCTCAGGAGATTCTAGATTATGTTAACAGTTAAAACAAACCCTTGCATGGTTAAACTGCAGGCATTTCCTTACTGAGTAGTGGCAAGGGTTACTGACCAGAGCTTGTTGTGTAGAAACCAAAAGGAAGAAAAAAAGCAAGCCGGCCAGCAAAACGTTTGAATAACTGTGGTAATTAAAAAAAAGGAAAAAAAAAAAAAGAAAAAAAAAAAAAAGGAAAAAACGAACCCAAAACCTAACCCAGTCTGTGGGTAACCTAACCCTAACACTAACCCTAACCCTAACCCTGAACTCTAACCCTAACCCTAACCCTAACGCTAACCCTAACCCTAACCCTAACCCTAACCCTAACCCTAACCCTAACCTAACCCTAACCCTAACCCTAACCCTAACCCTAACCCCCTAACCCTAACCCTAACCCTAACCTAACCCTAACCCCCTAACCCTAACCCTAACCCCCTAACCCTAACCCTAACCTAACCCTAAACCTAACCTAACCCTAACCTAACCCTAACCTAACCCTAACCTAACCTAACCTAACCCTAACCCTAACCCTAACCCTAACCCTAACCCTAACCCTAACCCTAACCCTAACCCTAACCTAACCCTAACCCTAACCCTGACGGGAGGTAAACCCTAACCCTAACCCTAACCCTAACCTAACCCTAGCCCTAACCCTAACCCTAACCCTAACCCTAACCCTAACCCTAACCCCCTACCCCTAACCCTAACCCCTAACCCTAACCCTAACCCTAACCACCTACCCCTAACCCTAACCCTAGCCCTAGCCCTGGCAGAAACCCTAACCCTAAAAAAAAGGGGGGGAAACAAAAAAACGCCCTAAAGGGGGCCTTGACCTTGAGATAATGGGAACTGAAGGAAAAAGAAAAAAAAAAAAAAAATTAGAGGAAAAAGAAAAGGGGGGGGGGGGGGGGGGGGGAAAAGGAACCGGACAAAAAAAAAAAAAAAGGAGACACCAACAACGAAGGAAAAAAAAAAAGAGGGGGAAAAAAAAAAAGAACAAAAAAAAGAGGAGAGGGGGGAGGGGGGCGGGGGACAAAAAAAATAAAAAAAATAAAAAGAGAGGACACAACCGGAAAACAAAATGGAGAAGAAGGGGAAGAGTGGAAAAGGGGGAGAAGGGGGCGGGAGACAAGGACTTGAATAGTCCACAAATACTATCGGCTGCAGCTGAAAAGGAATTAGAATGGGTAGAAAAGAGGATACTAGAGGCACATATGGATCATGTGGATCCAAACCTAGACTGTATTCTGGTTATATTACCATCTAGAGAATATCCTTCAGGGATTTGATGCAGAGAGAAGATATCATATTAGAATGGATATTCCTACTACATAAATAGAATAAAAAACTAAAAACTTATGTAGAAAAGATCTCTGACTTGATTATAAAAGGTAAATTAAGACTTTGCCAACAGGAATAGGGTATGGTTGGGAAAGATACGGTTTAGATGGGATATAGGTATATTAGCCTGTCTTCTTGTGAATTATTGACTAAGAATGAGATAATAGTATTGTACAGCTTACATTGTTATATATTCTTATTTGTGGTATTGTATATTATATTGTGTTATATTGTGTGAAATCTTTCCACTTGTGATGGTTTATGCACATTATTCTTACCATATTCTATGTATGTATGTATACTTTTACTTATGTTCAAGACATTTCATATATTGATACAATTTATGCACATTTATTCTTGCCATATTCTATGTATATATACTTTTCTTGTATTCAAGACATTTTATATATTGATACAATTTGGGATATTTATCATGCTGCCCTTTATAATTCTACCTCTTGTCTAGATATTTCTACTCTACCTCTATTTTAGGGATTTATATGTATGTATATGTACATAGTTATATTATTTAGGTATTTGTCCCTGCTTTACTCAGGGAAATTTCATTCAGTTTTTTAGCTAAGTTCCTGAGTAGTACAGATTATCTTCTCTTCACTCATGTTTCCTTTACCTATGAGATTAGTCAGACATAGATGCTTAATCTTCAATCACTTCATAGACGTGCAGAACATGGCATTTAAATGTTTTAATATTAGTACTCCATTGACATGAGACACTATTGCTCCTGACAGCACCGTGCACTTTCCCGAAAATATGTTGGACACTGTTGTTGCTCCTGCTGGAGTTCATCCTCGGTTTGGCTAATAGCCTCTTGGGCAAAGAATTGCCCCCATCTTGACCACTGATTTGGACATGCGGTCCTATGTGCTTATAGGAGACAAATATAGAAGACTGCTGAACCTTGCCAAGTCAGGGTAAGACAGCCTTTCTACCTCCCTGCTTTGTTGTGGTCTGTCAAGTACTCTTGGCCTTAGCCAAAACTTGGTGTTGCTGTGAGACCCTGGGTAACTGTCCAGGTAGCTTGCTGTTTCTGTCCTCACTGCACCTTTTGGAAGTTGCCTGTCCACACTTCCTGTCTACCCTAGTATCATTATTTTCCTTCTCAGGTCTTGATAAAGTTGAAGATTAAACTATCACAACTATTATTCTCTCTTTCTAGTTAGATATATTAGGTACTAGACTTAAGTTTTCCAGCTTAGGACAACTCTATTGTAAACTCCTTCACCCTAGGACTAGATATGTAGGTCGTTTTGTTCTTGATTTTCCTTTTCTTAGAGCATCCTTGTTATTCACTGTTTTGTATAGTTTTGTAGAAAGCCTAAATCTTTTCTTTAGACTAAAAGGGGAATTGTAGGGCGATATTCACTTTGTCTCCTTCTGTGGCACTGACCACGCCCATTGGGGGGTGGAGCCAGGGGTGGAAGTGACCTGGGGAACTAAGTCAGAGGAGGCTTGGGAGAGTACTCTCTTGCAAGCCCCATGGGGACAGGAGGACTTCCGGAGGAATTCTCAGAAGCAGGAACCTGTTGGTGTTCACCTGTCTATGTTGTGAGTTATTTTTCCCTGAATAAACATCTGTTTGGCCTAATTTGTTTATCCTGATCCGTATTAAACCGCGATAAAGAAATACAGAAAAAAGGGAAGAGCAAGAAGGACACTGGGTTGACTACACCTGCTCTCAGCATAGAGCATTTGAGAATAAAGCCGTCCACGTGCCAATGCTGTTGGTTTGCATGAATTCTCACCCTCTTCATAGGAGAGTTGTAGCTAAGCTATGTACCAGTACCTTCCCCAGGCCTGTTAGCATTACTTCACGAGACTAATGTCTCAGCGAAATATGAGCAGAGTTGTGAATGTCTCTCTTAGATTTTTCCTGTGTTCCATGATCCATGGGCTAAAACCATAATACCACAACTACCTTCCAAGTCAATTGTTGAAGAAAATCCATCATCTGTCAGTCCACCTAAAACTCTCTCTTCAGATTGTCTGATGAGAAAGAAATGAACTTTCAGAGTACTATTTTATCTTGGTTACTAATCATCTTAACCCAACTGAGATGCTGAAACAATGCACTACATACTGTCAGCTTATAAACAACACTAACATACTTTTCATCGTTCTGGATCTGGAGGATCAGTCAGGCCACTGACAGTGTTGGTATCTAGGGAGGATATGTCTCCATTCCTAGATGTCATGTTGTCACCAGATATATTCTCAGAGGACAAAAGTGTGATGCCTTTATGAAGCAGAAGGCACAGAAGGACCCGAGGGCATGAACTCTCTCAAGCCTCTTTCATAAGCACATTGATTCCTTCATGAGAGCCCAGACCTATTGACTCAATCACATCCATCTTGATGGAATTTGAGTGGGGAATAAATTTCATGTGAATTTTGGAAGAGCTACCACTATTCAAACCATTGGAAGAACAGCTTAAATCACGTTTAATATTTTATAGCACTATATTACTATATTCTGCAATCAGATAAATAAACAAATGAAAGTCTAAGTTGCTTGGAGAAGACTATGGTTAAAATAATCACTGCATAAGTAACAGGACCAGAGTTCTAATTCCCAGAACCCATGGATATGCTGGTGAGTGTGGGACCTTGTCTGTAATTCCAGCCTTAAAAGTTAGAGACAGGAGATACTTAAAGCAAGCTGGCTAGAGAGACCAGCCATACCATACCTTGCCTCAAAGAATAAGGTAGAAGAACAATGTAATAAGAATCCCAATCAATCTCAGGCCTCCATGCGCACTTTTCACACACATGTACACACACACACACACACACACATGATTATGTAGATGGAAGTTCCTGTCCTTCCCAGTCCTGCAGCCATTTAGTCCCAAATAAACACACAGAGGCTTATATTAATTATAAACTGTTTGGCTGATGGCTCAGGCTTCTTATTGGCTAGCTCTTTCTTAATTATTAACCCATTTCTATTAGTCCACATATCTCCATGGGGGTCTTGTCTTACTGGTGATGCCCGGGTCTTTTGCTTCCTTGGCAGTTATGGTATCCCCCTGATTGTGCCTACTACCATTTTATATCCCTATTAGGATTTTATGCCTGGTTAAATCCTGTCTTCCATTGGCCTAAACAGCTTTATTCACCCAACAAGAAGAGAAACATATACTCACAGCATACAGAAGGACAACTCCCATTCTCTGTCTAAATAAAAAGGAAGGTTTTAACTCTAACAGTAAAATTATATGTAGCAAAACAGTTATCAAGCAAGTATTAACAATTATGGGCACAGAGAGGGACCGTTACCACCCATGTCACTGTGCCAAGTACACGTCATGGCCCGACTCAGGGCCCAGGATAAGTCTGGTTTCTTCTGTGAAGGGTACGCAGTTACAGCCTGGATTTCCTGGATCTGGTAACATGGCAAGAGATGTGTGGTGTCTCTTGCAGCTGTCCACCCATCCACAGTGAACACACTTGGAAAGCAGCTTTGGCCAAAAACCTTTGGACAGTCCGGTGTCGATATCACACAGCAAGCGGGGATTGGTCCACCTTGGAGCCCCGCAGCATTAAACAGCATTGTGGTAGGAAGCCCACACACTCCCAACACTCACTTTGAGTCCCAGAAGCAGCCATCTGACTCCTCACCTTGGTCTACTGGGAAGAGGAACAGGAAAGGCGAGAAGAATGGTGAGGGCCTCCGGCACTTCTCTATGAAGGTGCGTGAGAAGGTGCAGAGGAAAGGGACCACCTCCTACAACGAGGTGGCTGGTGAGCTGGATTCAGAGTTCAGCGCTGCTGACATCCACATCCTACCAAATGAATCAGCTTATGACCAGAAGAATATTCGTGGGCATGTCTATGACGCCTTAAATGTGCTGATGCCCATGAACATCATCCCCAAGGAATAGAAGGAGATGTGGTGGATCGGCCTGCCCACCAACTCAGCTCAGGGGTGCCAGAACTTAGAGGTGGAGAGGCAGCGTAAGCTGGAGAGGATCAAGCAGAAGCAGTCACAGCTCCAGGAACTCATCCTACAGCAAATTGTCTTCAAGAACTTGGCGCAGAGGAAGCGCCGAGCCAAACAGCAGGCCACCTCCTCCCAACTGTCATCTGCTTGCCCTTCATCATGGTCAACACCAGCAGGAAGACTGTCATTGGCTGCAGCATCTCCAATGACAAATTTGAGTTTCTGTTTGGCAACACGTTTGAGATCCATGATGACATTGAGGCATTCATGCGCTTGGGCATGGCATGCAGCCTGGAATCGGGGAACTGCTCTGCTGAAGACCTCAAGGTGGCCAGAAGTTTGGTACCAAAAGCTCTAGAACCATACGTGACAGAAATGGCTCAGGGATCGATTGGTGGAATATTCGTCACAACAACAGGTTCTATATCCAATGGCACAAGGCTTTCTGCCAGTGATTTGAGCAATGATGAGATGAGATGCTGTCCACAAGCTCCAATGGGTCTCCATACAGCCGCTCCAGAGTGGAGACCCCTGTTTCATACATCGGGGAGAATGATGACGACGATGATGACTTTAATGAGAATGATGAGGAGGATTGATTGCTCAACATGTAGACCCCATCTCCCCTTCAAATTCAGCTTCAGGAAAAAAATGTCTATAGAAAAGAAAAACTTTTAAAGTGGAACTTTCTGTTCTTTTTAGCCTACTCCCAAGAAGGTACCTGTGAGTTGTGGAGTTAGATGTGCACCTCCAGTAAGGATGCGCCGGGTTGCAGATGTGTTTTGAAGCCAGTGTGATGATGCAGAGCCTGTATTCACTTTTTAGGAGTTTTGTTTTTTGTGCGCTCTCTCTCTCTCTCTCTCTCTCTCTCTCTCTCTCTCTCTCTCTCTCTCTCAAAGTTTGAAGTTTATTTTGCCCCTCAACAGTTGTTGCTGGGTTTGCTGAGAAAACTATGCTGTGCCAACATCAGTGACAATAATAAAATGTTATGCTGCTTAGACACCCGGCACCCAGTTTGTGGATGGCCAGGCTTTAGGATGAATTTTCTTCCCATTTGTTACATCATGCAGTGTCCAAAGAACCAAGCCAATAGCAAAGCTCTACTTTTTAAACATTAAGCGTCATACATCTTATTATGACTTTATTTTTCCTTAAATTATATTGTCTGTTTTAATTCCATCAAGTTTGTACACTTTCTCTATTGCAGCAACAAATTGCCAAGTAACTTTGTTTGTTTTTGTTTTGTTTGGAAGAAGTTTACTGCCATGCTGGTGCAGCTATGGAAATTGTCTAGAAAGTGTGCTTACGGTAAATTTGCCTGATTGCGTTCAGGCCACGTTTGGAAACTTTTTATTATATAGTTGTTTACATACTTACAAGTCTATCATTTAAGGGCATGTACTGAAACAAATGTTGTATTTGTTTCATAAGCATCTTCCTGTAGTCTATTATAAAGTTGAAACATGTTTTAACAGTTTTTTTAACTCAAAATTTGTGAATTATTTTTAATAGTTCTTTTTTTTATAAAAAGAAAAAGGAATTTAAGGACAGGCAATAGTCTCTTAAAATTTATTCACAAAAACTCATTAACTGCACAGTTGCTCTTAGCTGCTTGTTCTAAAATGATAGTCGTTTTATTGAAGCACAAATAAACTTTTTCTGTAACATTTTATGGAATATAGAGGCTTTGTTTGACTTGATTAACTTGGCACTATTAGTTTTTGTTAATAAAACGTGCATGGGCATTTAAAAATAGAATTATAATTATGATATTTAGTCCATTTACACTTAGCAAATTTTAAAGAAACTATTTTATCTACTCTACCTTTGAGTCTAAAGTTGTATATGTAATATTTTTTAATCATAACTAAGGAAAACCATAAATATAACTATCTACCTTCACCTCAATCAAAGATACCAGAAGGATATAATGCATACTCTAGAATTGATAGAGACATCTTGTTGCCTAGACAGTCACCCAAGTTTCCTCTGTAATGTTGGGGCATCCCTCTTCAGCCCCTAAACCCGAACATCTGGCAGACTTTTTCATGAAGCAGGAACCTTGAAGGACCATCCTGTCCCTTGGCAAGTTAAGCAGTCACTTTCCTTTCTAACCTGCTTTTCCAATTTGTACAGTGTGCTGTCAAGCAGTCTAGGCAAGAGCAGTTTCTTGCCCACGTGGCTGTCCCTGCTGTGTGGAAGGCAAACTCCAGTTTCTTCAGTGCCCATCTTCTTCTCTGATGTAACTGATGTTGCCAGGAGAAGTTGTGTGTAATAGTCACAATAAACTATAGTAACTCTAATAAACCATTTTAAATGCCTTATTCTGTAAGTCTTTAAAAGTTTTTGAAGAATACATACCCATTTGAAATACATATCTGTATATCTAGAAAACCTAACTAACATCTAATGTAAGTTTGGAATTATTATAGGTGACTATAATCTGCATTTAATTATACATTATATATATATATAATGTATATATATATACATTATATATACAAGAGTAGAAATAAACATATAAAAATTGACCTTAAATTTGTATCAATAAACCAAAATCCATACCAATGTGAAGTATTCATTTCTGTATCATATTCCCTTTTTTTTTTATTTAGAAAGAGATTGACTATGATCATTAACCATTTATGACCAACCCCATTTAAATGAAAATAAACATATATAAACAATATTTGGAAATTTGCACTCATTTCTCTTAAAACTGCTTTTTGATGTATGGGGGCACTGCCAATCCCAAGGGGATCCTGAGAAAAACGCAGAACCCTGAACAAATCCTGTCTGTAATGGTCTGTGAGGCTGCATGGTGTCAGCTGTTTTGGATGTTGGATCACCTGGGCTAGTGCTTCAGGGGGTCTTGCTTGATCAGGGGGTCTTGCTTGATCAAATGACATTAGTCTGGAAGGAATCTATAGCTTTTCATCTTCTGTGGAAACAAAAGCAGAACCTCTTTTCCAAAGTAACATGTCCTTAGACTTAAAGTTTGATGTGAAATGGAACCCTGCCCTGATACGGTTTGTAATCAGTTTGTGAGTATGTGATAGTTCTCAAACTAATAACAAGAATGAAAGTACTTGGTAACCTTAGCATCCACCATAGCAGGTTCTTGGCTTGTGCAGTAAGAGATAGCTTAGTCGAAGTCAGCAAATGGCTACTTCTTACCCTCCTGACCAACCTAGGAAATGAAAATAGGTCCACGGAGAAGATTCTCAGCAAAGTTGCCTTCTTACTGTTGCAGCTGGCTGGGGTTAGGGCTGCCAGTAATGACCCGGGGCTGTGGGGCTGTGGTGTCTAACACAGGTCGTTTTAGGATGCTAGATAGGTGGTGTACACTGAAAATGATGATATGTTCAACAAAGCCGCAGTCCAAGCCAGAGCTCTTTGGATGAATACAGGATCACCGGACCTTATTGCAAAGGCTGAGATATGGTGAAGTATCCGGGTTTTCTTTTTATTCTGGAAAGAAAGGCACGAGAAACAGTTGTGTTCTCATTAACTTTCACTTTGGGGCTTCATTCCCCCAGTGTCTATTATAATGGGGGTCATTCAGACCTCCCACAGAACATCACATTCACTTAGTAAAACTGATCATGTGCACAGAAATCCTCATGTCCAGAAGAGACTGTGAACTTGGATTCTGTGAGTTGAGGCTGTGTAGACTCCAGAGCCACAGTTAAGCTTCCTAACAAGTGGCCAAGAGCCACAGGTCACCCACAACAGCTGCAGCTCTGCCCCTCCCTATGTGTAGCCATATGGAGAGCCCAGCTGAGCAGGAAGCTATTGCTTGGCTTGCAAATGGGTCAGTGTGACATAAAGATGTAAGCTAAAAATTAATGGTGAGTGCTTTCAAGTCGCTTGATTCCACAGGGGAGGAATCGAACACTGGAAAGAGAAAGGGCTCCCGAAGTACAGATCTGAGAACATCCATTTGATGCTGGCACTCTGTGGTCTTCCGGACGCTGGACTTTGGCAGTGTGGAAATATGCATGGCAGCTGAAACAGACCAGGGGGTAGATAGCTTCCCTGTACTGTCCATCTCCCTCATACGCTGTTGCTACTGTGTGAGTAGACCCAAATTGAGTTTCGTGTCAAATGTATAGGATAGAAACCCCCATCCCATCTAATTTGAGGAAAAGAAAACCAACAAACCTTTCATAAACAACTCTACTGATAAGCCAGGACTATACATTTGTAGTATTCGCACCTGAATGAGACCCAAGGAAAATTCTCCTTACCTTCAGTTTCCATACTATAAGATGTTCTCAATTTCTCTCAAATAATTCCATGAGCTATATTTTTCTATATTCTCCACAACCCTTCACAAAACATGCTGCTAATATTTTTAGTACTAGAAAGGTAAAACTAATTTATGATCTTCTTCATAGTTTTCTAAGATGTGTGTGTGTGTGTGTGTGTGTGTGTGTGTGTGTGTGTGTGTGTGTGTGTGTGTGGAGAGAGAGAGAGAGAGAGCATGTATTTTGAGACTGATCTTCCTTTCAACTGAGTAAGTAGAATGCATGTCTCAAATCAGACACCCATGAGAGTTGAGTAAACTGATGGACAGAACCTGGAATGAATAGCAACTTTCCTCCTGGGACTCCTCTCCGGCAGCACACCTTGTCCTGAGTCCACATGTGCTTTGGTTCTGTGCTAGAAGCTACTGCCACTCTGTCCTCTGGGGACGCAGTGCATACCATCTCTGAGATGTTACCAGGTAGGCCCTGTGTAAAAATTGGTCTGGTTTTTTCCCCCACAAGAGAAGCAGCAGACAGTTATGGAATAAGCAGCAGCTGAATCTAGGTAAAATTAGGCAAAGCAGCCAGTGGTGGCCCTGTGATTACCACCAACCCTCCACACCGGCTTTGTCATTTGTAGAATGGGAATGGAAACACTTAGCTGGAAGGATGGAATATCTGGAAAAGCAACTGGTCCATATCAGTAAAAATTCGCTCAGCACAGTATCTCATTTAAAGACAATCGACAAATATGACTAAAAATGTGAGGGGCAGTCACACTCAGGAAAAAGTAATAATTTGAAAGCTCGCTATATGTTATGGTGAGCACCTTAAAATCATATCAAGCTCTTAAACACCACCATCACACAATTTTATAGTAGGAATTTGAAATACAGAGAAGGGCTTTCTATAATCATAGCAACCTACAAACCTAGAGGTCTGTTACACCTCCAGAACTTATGAAGATACATTGCCCTTTAACAAAACAAAAGCTAGGCTAGGCTTAGATTAGCTAAGCCACACAAACCTACATGGTGATTATTACTGCTTTTCTGACATTTCTATCAGTTCTTTAAGACTTTCATACAATATGTCTTGATCATATTCCCCTTTCTCCCAACTCCTCTCAGGTCGGCCACCCTTCCCTACACATCCTACTTCATGTATATTTGTTTCTTTCCTAAATCAAGTCCAATGCATGCTGCTCATATACTCTTGGGTGTATGGCTTTTCTCTGCAGCATGGCCAACTTGCTGGGGACCACACCCTGAAGGAAAACTGAGTCTTCTCCCTCCCTGCAGGTAACATCTGCCCATAGTCCCTCACCTGGGAGCAGGACTTCATGTCCACCCCATCACTCCGGTGGGGTGCTGAGGATTATTATTATTATTATTGATCCTAAATCAAATACATATTATATGGAAAGTTCCCCTTGACGTCCAAGAGGAATAAGAAAATTCATGAGGATAGGAGTCATGAGACATGGACAGATTATGGTTTTGACTCACACTATAAATCATTTAACATGCTGGGTTTTCACAGAGATAGGGACAACTGCTATCATACTTTACTGAGTGCACAGATATAGAACATGTCACAACCGCAATGCCTAACAGATAGTAGTTGTCGTTTCTAAGTACACATAATTATGTATCTTTTGAGAAATTAAAAATTGATGCTAAAATTACACTGATTTTTCTTTCCATTCTAATAGGGAACTGAAACAAATTATTTGGTTACTCTTTAATTTACAACATTCTACTAAGTAAAATGTTTAAACATACAATTTTCTAGTACTATAGTTTTTAGATTTATACTTTAAAAATTTCATACATATCTATATTGTAATTCTATCCATCCCCTTCTGCTTCCCTCTAACTCTTTCCTGAACTATCCCAACATTCCTCTCTCATAATATCATTTTCACTCCTTTTTATTATCTTTATAACCCACAGAGTACAAGTAATGTTGATCAAAGGCACATGGGTCATCCATTGGTGTGTGGGCAGCCTACACCCCCCCCCCCAAAATGGCTCTTCCTCCCCAGGTATCACCGATTACCTTAGTGCTTCTGAGACTCACAACTGGTCAACATGAGAAGTGACTGAAAGCTCAGCCTTTACTGGGACATCTGCATCACCCCCTTTCCTTGACTCTCAAACTCAGGGAATGTCTTGTTTTTAATATGACAAAACTGCCATTGGAGAAGACCAAAGATAGCAACACACAGCAATATTTCTTTCTTTGCTTTTATAGAAAGATTCACAGAAGGATGAGAAGCAACAGGTATCCTGTATTCTGGAAGATGTCATTATTGGGTTGCCTAGGAGACACACCAGGATACATTATCGGGTTATGCTTTGTATTCTTTTGGAGTTAGTAGAAATGTGTGAGATGCCAGACACGAAGGCTAAGACTTCAGAAAATAAGCTTGCACCATTATCACAGCAATCAAGAATGTGCAAATGTGTCTTTACACTTTTTTAATTCACTCACCAATTCTGTGAAACATCCTATTTCAGTGAGTAGATTCTGAAGCAGGCAGATCTAGAAGTACTCACCATAGTTGAAAACATAGGGTGAATACAGACAGGGTAAGCAACATGTAGAAGGCCATACTGTTAACAAACAAAGTATTGTAGGTGGGATGTGTGGAGAGGTTGTGGACAGGAGGAATGGCCGTCTGAAGGGTAGTCCAGAAATTCCTAGAGGAGTGAGAACATAGTCCAAAATCCAGGAAGAGCCTTGAGCATCCCTCCTAGCAGAAATAAGGCTAAAGAGCTATAAGCATGCTCAGTCAAGTGGTTGGACACACTGGACAGTGTTCTAGAGAATTAGGAAGCAGGTAAAAGCTGAGGAATCTGAGATGCAGGCCGTGGGCAGTAGCTGCTGAAGGGACAACAGTGTAGAGGGACAAAGGATCCCTGTCCAGATGAAAAGCAGTCCTCAAGTGGACAAGGGGCAACCTGTGAGGCTAGAGACCTCAACCTGTGAGTCACCCAAGATTTCACCGGTGCTGATGAGAGCAGCAGTCCTCAAGTGGACAAGGGGCAACTGTGGGGCTGGAGACCTCAACCTGTGAGTCACACAAGATTTCACCGGTGCTGATGAGAGCAGCAGTCCTCAAGTGGACAAGGGGCAACTGTGGGGCTAGAGACCTCAACCTGTGAGTCACACAAGATTTCACCGGTGCTGATGAGAGCAGCAGTCCTCAAGTGGACAAGGGGCAACTGTGGGGCTAGAGACCTCAACCTGTGAGTCACCCAAGATTTCACGGGTGCTGATGAGAGCAGCAGCTTGGTCGTTTTTCATAGAAGGAAAAGATCACAAACATGCCAAGGCTGTTGAACGTTTGCAGATGCTACAAGCTTGCAATTTCTTCTTGCAAATGAGTTTGAGCCCTTAAGGCTGAAACATGAAGAGGGAAGGGCCAGTGCAGTGTACAAAGGGGCACTCAGGAGAAGGGGCCCTTTGAAGACCGTGTTCTTGGAAATTTACACAGTTAATGCCCGTTCACACAAACTGACCAGAGCAATGTTCACGAGGACCATGAGCGCTGTGAACCAATATTTACAAGTCTATTCTAAAGTGAAGATCTTAGCCAGACAAACTGAAGCAGCAAGCAAAATTGGAGGTTTGTTTGCAGGATATATAGATAGACAGGCTGGCAGACAGACAGAGACCATTTCATCAAGTAGTTGGATCAAGGTGGTCTTGCAGATATGAGGTGTTTTGTTAATATCTCAAAAATGGTACGTACAGCTGGAGAGGCAGCTCTTATCTATCATGTTCAAGGCTCTGAGTTTAATCTCCAGCATCAAGAAAATGTGTCTTTGTTGTACATGAAAATGCTTAGGTGAGTGGAGGGAAACCTCAGTGAAGTTTGCTTTACTTCCATCAGCTGGAAAGTTGTGCAAATTCCTTCTAGATTCCAGCATTATGTTGTATACCACCTAGATTTTGTATTTTAATGTGTCTTTATTTGAGCCTTCACACTCATTTTGGGAATGCTTCTTTTTTTTGGTGGTGGGGGCGGTTCACTAAGAGACTAGCCAGATGATATTTTAAACCAGTATTTCACAATTTATTAAGTATTTATCTGTGTATCTGCTTTAACTTGTTCACTTTATTAGTTACTTCTCCCATTGACAGATCACACACCTGGCCAGAAAGAATTTCATGACTGAGAGCAGCTTTTTGTCCTACAGTTGCAGAGATACAGTCAAGCATGCTAGGCAGGCTTGGGGGGCAAGCACAGGAAGCTAGTGGTTACATTGTATTGGCAATAAAACAGAAAGTGGAAGTAAAGTATACAACTTCAAGGCTTGCTCCCAACCACCTCCGTCCAGGAGTCTCCACTTTCTGAAGGTTTTGAAACCAAACTTCCAAACAGAGACACCAGCTGGAGACCAAGTATTCAAAGACAGGGGGCTGTAGGAGACCATTCGCATCATCTGTTTAGTTTTGCAGCACAGGGAACAGAACCATGGCTTCATGCATATGAGGTGAATGCCAAGCTACACTCCCAGGCTTTGCTTTAACGGTTTAAAACAGTGTTTTAGGCATCATTCCTGGGTATTGGCTTTAAAGTGCTTCCTTGTTTTTAGTTTCATTGCACTGTGCTTGGTAACCTGGGTCTCATCCCAGAAACATACTAAGTCAGGCTCATATTTATGAAACTTAATTCCATATAAATTAATTTTTATGAAACTGACTTAAATCTTTTGGAATTTTGTCTCTATTTTTTCTTATGATCTTTGTCTTTTCACGTGAACAAAATACTTTTAAATACATATGCATCTTTGTGTATTACAACATATAATCCTTTAAATATATGCAAATGTACCAAAACAGATATTTTTGTCTACACAGAAAGCACAGTGATGCATATGTATTACATAGTTATACTCAAATAATGCTATTCATGACATTGATTCTTATTAACATGTGGAACTCTACTGGTGTGGAAACATCTTAACCCAAGTTCAGTATTTGAGACTTGAACTATCGTGGTAATGTGTTCCCAGGATACCAGGAAACAGTGGAGATTTGCTTCCTGATGCCAGCTTCTCAGAATGTAGAACTCTTTGGAAGTCTTACTTCCTAGCTCAACCTGGAAGGAAATGAGAAATGGTAAACATTTATTTATTTTATTACTATTATTTTTTAAGTCTGAATGGTCTTTAAATAATGCTCAAACTTTTAGTTAAACATGCATTTCAAGATCTGGGCAACACAAGTCACACATATTTTTTTGTCATAAGATTTTCATATCTATTCTTTGAGTTGACATCATCTCAGGGATTTTCTAAATTTCTAAGTCATCTAGTGTATTTTAATCATATGTTTGGACAAGATAGCAAAGCTGTATCCACATTTAAAAAAAATGGACCCTTTCACAGAGACAATCCAGCTAGTGACTTCCCATGCTGGGAGTTATGGCTGCTTTGTTGGTTTGAACAAGATGAGAGGGTGCTATTTGGTGAATGAGAACTTGGGACGAGGAGATATGAAAGTGAGGAGAGAAGACACCAGTCAGCAGCTGTGAACACAAAGACACTGACCATTCCTTGTTATAGATGACAGCTTTTTTTTTTTTGGGGGGGGGATGCTTTTCTACAGGAGTCAGTATCTTGCCTCCATCCTTGCTAGGAAAGGCTACCTTTGAGAACCCTTGATGGCTGAGCAAATTTGTTTATATCTTAGACTTGCTGAAGGTCAGACAATGATCAGGACAAGCACTCTGCTCTCTTGCAGCCCGCCTGCAGTAGGCAGACAGTACACACCAGGGACACTAGAACAGTCCTTGTGTTAAGGGACTGAAGTTACTCTGCAAAGACTGCTGTGAATAGCTGGTGTCTTACTGCAGTGAAACACACCAATGTGAGTTACTTTCTGCTTATTTTAAAAGTGGTAGATTACTACAGCAAGGAGAGGGAGGAAGGGGTGATAGTACTAAGAATCACACACCTGACGGAAAGGCATGCCAGGTAGAAGACACACAGCAGAATAAGACATGCAAAGATCCTCATGAATACACGCCACTGTTCCAGGTTCCCTGGCATTGGCCTTTTCTGCAGAACTGTTGCATTTACCTGTCACAGAGACAGACGAGGTCATCATGACATTAACCAGGGCACGCTTTTCAGCATTGACTAACCCGACCTGTTGCTTCAATGCCATCTGAGTCTTACTCATAATAACTGCTTTGGCTGTCAGAGTGACACCTGGCCCCTCCAACTTATCTATTATTCACAAATTTTCACAGAAGCTGCCCATCAGAGAGGGTGAGAAGTTGCCATGACAGCTCAACCCTTCACAAGGTTGCAGCACAATAGGATTACTCTAATCTCATGTCATAGAAATGCCAGAGAAAGGGTTTCTTCCCACATCCACTCCATCGGGCTTAATGTAGGGTTGAATCAATTGTCAAAAGCTACTTTTGTTACTACAGTTTGGGTCAAGATGTATAAACAAGAGTGAATAAGAATGTCAGCACAACCAGTGACTGGTTTCATCTGCCACATCAAGATCGAGGGCTTAGTGCCCCATGGTGCTATTGCTGTCATCCCGGTCTGCAGTTACTCACTTGCAACCCATAAACTTGTGGGCAATGTGAAGAGGTTTGACACTTCAAGCCCGAGAAAATGGGGAATGTGTTCTTCTCTTTACAGGCGGGACTTAGGATTTGGTTAAATGTTTCTCAGGGTACTTCTAATCAATAGAAAGATCCTATTATACTCTGGAGCTATAGAAATATGGTATGAGAGTCACAGTTGCTGTGAATAATGGTCATCCACAATCTTGATGACTTGCTTTAAAAATTGGAAAGCTAGACTTCTTTTTCTGGAGGGCAATATACTTATATACACATCCATTTTCTGCTACTATGACATGTATAAAATATATTTCTATATAAAGGACTTAGATTTTAAAGAGTGATTCTTAATAGTTATCTTTCTATTGTAATCTAACACACACATATACTTACATATAAGATACAAAGAACAAAAACACACTACTTAACATAACTTTAACTTAAGCCTCCACTGTGTCCTATACTCCAAAAATGTATTCTTTTAATAATGTTGATATATAACTACCATTTTGAATTTTGTGTTATGTACAGATGTAATTGTAGTGTCCATGTTTGAAAATTATAGTTTTTATATCTTGAGCTTTAGATAATTGATATTGTATCACTTATATTTTTCTCATTCAACAATATAGTTTGAAACTCAATGAGTAAATGTTGGTACCACATCCTCACTGAGTACTTCATTGGATAACCAGTGAAGACTATACAATTTTCTGTGACTGATCTAGAATATACTAATAAGTGGTTTTATTTAAAATTTGGTATTTGTTCATGGAGTTTCTGCATTGGTTTTGACTTCTGAAACATTTCACTAAAGTGACATTTATCTTAGTTAAGCATAGTAGTGCTCTACTGCGTATAGGAGGAAGTAAACAGGCTGTTAGTTCAAGTCTAGCCTTGATTACTTAGTGAATTCAAGATCAACCTGAGCTGAAATTTGAAGATATGCCTCACCCAATCCCTTATGCAGGAATGACTGACTTAAATTGCTAATTTTTATGGTTCTCACTTAACTGTGATACCTAAGTTGAGTGCCTCTCAAATGATCTACCTCAACCTAATCCTTCCTAGTTGACAATCAAAAAGTATTTTCTTCTACAACAGTGATTCTCGACCTTCCTAATGCTATGATCCTTTAGTACAGTTCTTCATGTTCTTATGACCCCTAACAATAAATATTTTCATTGCTACTATATAGCTTTAATTTTGCTACTGTTATGAATCACAATGTAAGTATCTGACATGCAGGATCTTTGAGATGTGACTCCTGTGAAAGGGTCATTTGATTCCTGCAAAGGGGTTCCAACCCACAGGATGAGAACCACCTTTCTAGAAGATCTGGCCATGGCATCCATCAGTTTCTCACACAGAGAGGGCATGGCTAATTCTTTCTCAGTATGATAAGGAAAGATGCCCTAGCCATACAACACCATGAGAAATAACCCTTTTTTGAAATGTGGAGGCTGTTTAATCATTTAGACCAGTGGTTCTTAACCTGTGGGTTGCCGAAGGCCATCTGCATGTCAGATATTTATTTACATTATGATTCACAAGAGTAGCAAAAAACCACAGGGCTCAGAAGCAGTCATTAGAAACAAAGTGAGTGCTCTCTCTCTCTCTCTCTGTCTGTGAGCGTGTGTGAGTTATCTTTTTTAAACTACTCCCACCTCTCTCTTTCAAAGCAGGCTATTGATAATTGGAGTTACAATTCTCTGTGCATATTATACATTTATTTATATATTTAACCAATGTCTTAGGGTTTCTATTGCTGTAAAGAGACCCTATGACCATGGCAACTGTTATAAAAGAAAACATTTAATTGAGGTGGTTCACTTACAGTTCAGAGGTTCAGTCCATTGTTATGATGGCAAGGAGCATGGTAGCATGCATGCAGGCATGATGCTGGATCTATCGTGACCAGAAAGCAACAGGAAGTAGTCTGTCACACTGGGGGAAGCTTGAGCAAAAGAGACCTCAAAGCCTACCTCCACAGTGACACACTTCCCCAACAAGGCCACACCTACTGCAACAAGACCACACCCCCTAATTTCACCACTTTCTTTGGAGTCCATATTCCTTTAAACCACCAGAGCATAGTAAGACATTATCAATTTAAAATAAAAAACAACAACTTATTATAACAAGTTATGTGCTCCTGGTGTTTCCAAAATATGCTGTACTCACCCTTTTTGAGACAGTGTGAGTTATTTAGTGTCTATGTCATGATAAGAGTGAGATGAATGAAGCACACATTGGGGTGTAGCATTAGGGCGCAACATGAAAGTCACCTGAACACAGGCTCTTTGGTGCTTTGCTAGGTGATCTGATAGCTGGGTGCTAATAAGTGATAAGTGGGTGGGTTGTGCATAGAGTGGATATGATAAGCAAAGACATACTCATGTAAGTAGTCTTACTGCCACTGACATACAATTCAATGCACCGTTTAAAACTTATGAGTTGCTTAGTTCTAGAATTCCATTTAACAGTACTAAACTTAGTGAGCTTTTCTTTAAGAAACTGAAAATAGAAATTCAGCCAAAGAGGACCTATTATAAAGAAAGATTCATGGTACAGAGTTTCACGTCCACTGAGATACATTGCTTTTTCTTTGGCTTTGTGTTTTTGTTTTTGTTTATTCATCCCCTCTCAAATACTTCAGAGTAAAGAAGTATTTGAATAAAGTCATTTGCCTCATCCTGTTGAGATATTGTGGTGATATCGTGTTTGTACATATAAGCATATCTGATGATCAGCAGGTAGAGCTTGCTACTAGTCAATAGACAGACAGGAAATGAGATGGCTGGGCTAAGACAGGAAGACAGGAAGTGAGATCTCCCCAATCCCCTGTGGGTTCCGGGCTTTCCCTAGAGCTCCCTCCTAGGGCTGATACTCACAGCTCACAGTCACACACTAGTGCTTGCACCAGACTGCTATGCCTCACAGTTCACGGACATTACCAGCAGATTTGGTAAGTCTACTGGGAATTCTTAAAGGAAGAGAGTTCCCTTTCCTCCCACTTATATTCCTCTCTCTGCCCAGCCATCTCACTTCCTGCCTGTCTGTACAGACCTCCAGGCCTTTATGGTTAGCTAGTGGAAAGCTCTACCCTCTGACCTTTAGACAAACTTTATTTGTACAAACAAGATATTACCACATAATATAATGGACATCTACTTACTTATTCAGTGTGTGTGCGTGCATGTGTGTATGTGTGCATGCACACATGCCATGGCACATATATGGAGGTCAGAGGACAATGCCAGCCATGCATTCTCTCTTTTACATCCTGTGGGTTCCAAGGATCAAATTCAGGTGACCAGTCTTGCCATCAATTACCTTGACCTGCTGAGCCATATCACTGAACCACTTTTTCAGATCTTAAAAAAAAAATCATATCTTTAGAACAGTTTCCCAGACAGATGTCCTTTTCTGATTTGTACAATTATTTCTCTGAAGACTTGGGGACAGATTACAAAGTTATGAGAAGAGTTTGATGGTAAAAGTCACAACTTCGGCTGACATTTTGCGTATCCAGATCTGTCAGATTACACGAGCATGCATGTGGAGTATGTCAGTTGTCTCATGAGTGAGGGTATAATTCATGAAGCTTTCCTTGTGTTGCTATGATCAAAACTCATGCTGTAGCTCTGACAGTTGATTCCTGTTGTTCACTGCTAGGTTCATCTCCCCTGTAAACTGGAAGCTTTTGAAAGACAGATACAGAGATGCTGCTTCCTTCATGTCCAGATACCACGGGGACACAGAATTTCAAAGTACACCTTAGACAGGGAGGGTTTCCTTACAGTTCCAGAAAAGCCTCAGAGTCATAAGTGTCTTTCAGCCATTTTAGATTCCTCTATTGAGAATTCTCTCTTCAGTTCTGTACCCACCTTTTTAATAGGGTTACTTGGTGTTTTGTTAATGAGTTTCTTGAGTTCCTTGTATATTTTGGATATTTTCCCAGTCTGTGGGCTGCCGTTTGGTTTTGTCAACTGTGTTCTTTGCCTTACAGAAGCTTCTCAGTTTGAGGAGGTCCCATTTATTAATTGTCAATCTCAGTGTCTATGCCCCTGTAGTTATGTTCTGGAAGCAGTTCCCTGTACTAATTTGTTCAATGATTCCTCTCACTTTCTCTTCTAAGAGGTCCACTGTGGCTGGATTTATGATGAGGTCTTTGATCCATTTGGACTTAAGTTTTGTGCGTGGCGATAGACATGGGTTTATCTGCAGTCTTCTACTCACCATTATCCAGTTGTGCCAGCACCATTTGTTGAAGATACTTTCCTCCTTCCATTGTATATTTTTAGCTGTTTTTTTTTTCAAAAATCAGGTGTGGGGGTTAATATCAGGATTTTTGATTCAATTCCATTGGTCTACCTGTCTATTTTTGTGCCAAAAGCAAGCTGTTTTCAGGATTATAGCTCTATAGTAGAGCTTGAAGAAGTTGGGGTTGGTGATGCCTCCTGAAGTTCCTTTATTGTACAGGGTTGTTTTGGCTATCCTGCGTCTTTTGTTTTTCCATGTAAAGTTGATTATTATCATTTCAAGGTCAGTGAAGAATTGTGCTGGGATTATAGGTTTGAAAAGAAAACTGACTCTAGAGAAATGTCCAGAGCCCTACAAGGATGACCCCAACTAACAATCTGAGCAACAGTGGAAAGGCTACCATAAATGCCCTTCCCTGATTGATTGATAACTAACGTATATGCCATCATAGAGCCCTCGTCTACTAGCTGATGGAAACAGAAGCAGACACCCACAGATAAACACTGAGCTTAATTCTTGGAATCCAGATGCAGAGAGGGAGGAGTAATAAAAAAAAAGGGGTTAATACTGGGTTACAGAAACCCACAGAGACAGCTGACCTGAACAAGGGGGTGCTCATGGACCCCCAGACTGAGAGCTGGGAATCCAGTATTATATAGACTCAGACTCCCTGAACATCGGTCTCAGTTAGAAGGCCTGGGTAGTCTAAGGGACCTCTGACAGTGGAACCAGAATGTATCCCTGGTGCACAAAAGGACTTTGGAGGCACATTCCCCCATGGAGGGATACTCCCTTAACCTAGAGGCAGGAGAGAAGGCTTCTTCTTCCATCAGCTAGTGGATGGAGGCTCTAGGATGGCATATAAGTTAGTCATCAGTCTCATTATCAGGGAAGGGCATTTAAGGTAGCCTTTCCACTATTGCTCAGATTGTTAGTTGGGGCCATCCTTGTAGGTTTCTGAACATTTCCCTAGAGTCAGTTTCCTCTCCAAACCTGTAATGGCTCCCTCTATTAAGGTATTTCTTTTTTGCTCTTGTCTATTCGTCCCCCAACTCAGTCTTCCTAGTTCCACATGTTCTCCTCTCCTCCCCTTTTCTTCTAACTCCCTCCCCACTCACTGCCCCACCCCACCTCCCAATATGCTCAGGAGATCCTGTTCCTTCCCCCTTCTGTGAGGGACCTTGTATGAATCTCTTAGAATCCTCCTTGTATCCTAGTCTCTCTGGCGGTGTGAATTATAGGCTGGCGATCCTTTGCTCTAAATCTAAAATCCATATATGAGTGAGGACATATCATGTTCCTCTTTTTGTGATTGGGTTACCTCACTCAGGATGGTTTCTTCAAGTTTCATCCATTTGCCTGCGAATGTCAAGATTCCATTGTTTTTTTTTTTCCTCTGAGTAGTATTCCCTGTGTGGTAATATTTTGGTATAGATTTTCAAATCTATAGCCTGGAAAGTTACTGGTTTCAAATTTCATGACTTCTAATATTCTTATCATGATTTAATGTTAAGACCATGGTATCTTCATAAAACAAGCTGGGTAATGTTCTTCATGAATTTTGTGAACATTTGTGTTATTGTTGTATTATTCATTCCTTAAATAATTGATTTAGCTTCTTATGAAAACATCCAAGTCTGAGCATTCGTCAGTGATAATATTCTCAACAGATAATTTATTTAATAGACATATGCATATTAAGTTTTTTTGGTGAGTTTTATTTTTCAAGAAAATTGATTTAAAATAAATGTGTTGGCACAAGCCCACTACTAACAGATATGCATTGTTATTTCCATGCCTGTAGGGTTTGGCAAGTCCTTAGATAGACATTGCTGAGTTTTATTTTCTTCTCTTGGTCAGCATTGTGAGTAATTCAACAGTAGTTTTCAAAAGGAATCTAGTTTCTTCCTTGTTACTGTTCTCCATTACCTATGTTATTTATTTCTCTACTGATTTTCTTCCTCTTTAGTTAATACTTATTTTTTTAATATTTTCTAGCCTTCTTATGGGGCTAATTGAGAAATAATTAATGTAAATGTTTTATTTCCTAATATAATTTTGACTATGTTTATTAAGTATGCATATATTAACATCAGCAAATGACATGATTCATTTTATTTATTATTGTATGTATATACATTTACATGTGTATAATTTACTTTTTCATTTTTGATTTGTGATTTGTCTAAGGGTATATTGTTTATGGAATTCCTTCCTTTTCTCTCTCTGTTTTGAAAACAGAGTCTGAGAGATCCTAGGCTAACATCAAACTTGCAATATAGTTAAGTTTGACTTGAACACTTGACCATTGTGCCTCGGCTTCCCAAGTGCTGGGGTCAAAACTGTGTGCCAGCATGCCTGGGAATTGACTTTTGTTTTTAAATCAACTGTGTATGTGTGCTTTGTAGTGCTAGGATGTGAAGCATGAACACAACAAGCAAGTGCTCCCCGACTGAGCACCGTCTCCACATCTTGTCTCCAATTCACTTACGTATTAGTCAGAGAGCAACATTCAGAGTCTCCACTTTCTGGCTCTAACTAAGACATACTATGGGTTGTTAAATAGGGCATCATGACAAACATCCCAGGTGGCTGCAGTTGTCTATGGATGTGTGTCAGATCACGGTGACTCTGATGTTCAAATCTCTGTTCCCATTAATCCTCTGTCTGCTGTTAAATCCCCAGCTATGATTATATGTTTCTTGGTTTCTTTTGTAACTCATTTTTTTTGCCTCACACATTTTGAAGCTCAATTATCTGAGTACAATCTCTGTCTCAAAAAAATTCCTCATATTAATGCACTTATTTATATTTCTTGAGCTTGCTTATTACATATTTTTTCTGTTTCTGACTAAGTAATTTATGTTTCAATTTTGGTTGTTTCACATAACATAACTGGGTCTCCATTTCTAACCCCACTCTCCACCTGATATATTTGTAACTTATATTCCATTTCATTTTGGTTGTTGCTTTGAGACAAAGTCTCAAATTACCCAGGGCAAAGTCATTATATGTCTGAAAGTGACTTTGAACTCAAGATCTGCCTGACTTAACTTCTCCAAAGATGGGATCATAAATGGGTGCCACCCAACCTGAAAACCTGTGCTGTATGTTCTTGTGGTTTTCTTCTGACCCTTTTGTTTGCTTCTTTATGAACTATTCAAGTATTGGGTATATTTCAATTTGTCCACTTATCTCTGACCTTTATATTTTTTTAAGCGGTTGTACCGCTGTTCTGAATCAGAGCCTCACTATGGTCCTTGGCTAGTATTGATTTCTATATCCTCCTGCCTCAGCTTCCTTCATGCTGGCATACACCATGACACCCAGCTTTTGTATCATTTATGCTTTCCCTTGTGGTAACATTTTCTCCTAGTTTGAAATCTGAACTTTGACCACATGAGCCTTTAGGAGAGTAGGATCCGGATGACAGAAGTCACTTACCAGGTGCACACCTTACTGAGGTTGACCCATCCCAATGCTGGTCCATGTCTCCTGCTTCCTGTCTGCTGTGTGAGCAGGTCAGCCTTATTCGGGGCTCAGTGCAGCAGACAGAACCCCTCTGCCATTGCCCACTCTTAGGGACTGATGGCTCTGAAAATGTGGCAGGAAATAAGCCTCTGCTTCCTGGAGGTGTTTCTGCCAGGTGTTTTGTCACAGTGACAAGAAACACAACTAACACAGTTGAAATACTAGGGTGGTTTGATGAGAATGGCCTCCATAGGCTTATGCATTTGAATATTCCCAGGTGGTGGACTCTTTAGGAGGGATTGGGAAGCATGGCCTTGTTGGAGGGGGTGTGTCACTAAGGGTAGGCTTTGGGCTTTCAAAAGCCTGCACTAGGGCCAGTCCCCTTGCCTACCTGCAGCTGTGGATCCTACAGGAGCTCTCAGCTACTGCCCCAGCACCATGCCTGGCTACCTGCAGCCTCACTCCCCCTCACTCATGGTGACCGCGACTCGCCCTCTCAAACTGTATGCAAGTCCCCAGCTAAAGGCTTTCTATTGTAAGCGGCCTTGTTCACTGTGTTTCTTCAAAAAAAAAAAAAAAAAAATAGAATAGTAACTAAGACAAATACTTGGTATTCTCAACTCACTAAAGCCACATTCTTTAGATATTAGAATGGTAGAATTTTTCTTAAACATTGACTCAAGAGTATTTAAGTAATCGAGTCAAACCTTTACTAAGTGAAGTGAACACACAATTTCACTTTTTGTTGTTATTTCTGGTTTGGCAAATCTTGCTTTGTATCCCAGGCTAGACTCTAACTAGGGATCCTTCTGCTTTGGTCTCATGGTGCTGAGATTTCAGATGTGCAGTCATTATCAGTTCAATGGAAGCCTCCTGACTCTCTCTCTCCCTCCCTCTCTCTCTCTCTCTCTCGTAGCAAGTCAGTGTAGCACATTGTTCCTCTATTGACTGGACAGAAACTGAGTTGTGCCTTGAGATTTGTATTACTAACACAGTGTCTAATAAACAGCCTTATATCTCAAGACAAAATCTTAGGGCACACAGAACACTGCCTAGATGACAGCATGCCTGGGCCTGTGTGGGTCTCTAACAGTGTGGATCTGTTTCCATAGTTACATGTTTCTGCTTTTCCTTACACTCTGGAAAGTGCCCATGTTTGAACAATTCATTATATTGTCATCTGTGATGATATTTTGTTTATAAAATGACAAATAAAGCTTGCCTGAAGATCAGAGTGAAAACCTAGCCACATTAATTAGCCAAAATGGCCAGGTAGTGGTGGCATACAACTTTAATCCCAGCACTCAGGAGGCAAAGCAAGATGGATCTCTGTTAGTTCAAGGCCATGCCAAGATATATGAAATTGATCCAGTCTAAAAAGGAAACAGATCTCACACAAAGGTGATCTCAGCATTTGGGACCCCATGCCTTTACTCCCAGCACCAGAAAGGAATGTAAGCCAGGAGGAGACAGGGACTGAGGGCAGTCTGAGGAGAAGAGCAGTTGGATGCAGTCTGAGGACAGTATCACCTCTTCAGTCTGCGTACTGGTAGAGGTTACAACTCTCTAGTGGCTGGCTGAGAATTTGTGCTACAGTCACCAATTAAACTTAAATTTAACTTGATATTACAAATGAAATATGAAGAGATAAATATAAACAGAGTAGCTTAAACATCCTACAGTATTTGAGTATATCCATTGAATTGGGTGGGACCTTGTTTTTAAGGTATGACTTAAACAATGCACTAATGTAAAACTTTTCTTTTTACATTTTACCAATCCAACTTTACTGAAAGTCCCAACATGAATATTGATATTTTATTGTTATCATATATAAATATCTCCTCAATCATCTAATATAGTTTCTCAGGTTGTGTCATGACTCATCTACAAATTATTTGGGGTAAAATTTACTCATAAGTAGGAAAACATATGTGTCATACAACACAGGGACAAAGGCAAGATATTCTCATCTATTTTTTAAACATGGGTGTGATCTCTGCAATCTTCTATTATAATGCTGTTAAAAGGTAATTGTTTTTCTTTGTCTTTCTTCGGTAGTGCTGAGTACTGAGCTTTCTGGCAGATAGCCAGGTATCGCCATCATAAAGGTCATCAAGATGGACCCTACTGTCATAATTGACAGCTTGTAGAACCAGGAAAAGAACAGATCTGAATGCCATTCCTTACCTTACATGGAGACATGCTATTCTAAACTTCCCCAAAGGTATTATGATTACTATAGAGCAGGTGGACTTCTGAAAAAGAGCAAACATCTAATATTGCCCTAAACTAGAACTAAGAAATGTGGTTCAATAGGCACCAGGACAGGGAAGCATGTGTTAGGAAGGCTATCTGCTTTAAGGACTTTAAGAAGTAGTAAAAGCCTACCTAACACTGTAGGTTGGTATGATGGTCTATGGCCACTGTCCATCACACCTAAGACTATGCCAAACAGTGGTCTCTCTGGCTGTTGCCCACCTTCACCTTTGAGCAAGCCCACTTTAACTGGTATCACACTCCAGCCATCTTCTTCACTATACTCTTTAGTCTCATCTGAATCTTTTAATGGACATCACAGGACCAGGGGACAGAGAAAAGACAAGAACGGGATCTTGGTGACATGTTTTGGGATTTCCCCTGAGTTTCTACCAAATTTCCCCCATCTTGATTGTGGCAAGCATGGACACCCCTCTCTGGTTGAGACCAGGACATTCCTGCTTACCACCTTCCCACAGCCCTGGGCTTCTGCACCCGAGTGTGGATCACTCAGTCTCCTATGTTAAGTGACAGCGTCAGTTTACCTTTGCTCACTTGGACTTCTGGGCACCACTACGTCAATGCTAAGATCATCCGAGTGCCATTAACAAAAGAAAAGTTGCTATTTTCAAATAATGTTTTCTAGGTGTGTCCACTGGCATCTGATAAGGTCAATGTGTTTCCTATATCAGATTAAAAAGGTAACACCAGGCTTCAACTATTAATGGGGTTCTAAAGAAAACTTAGAATTGTGATAATTAGCCTCTGACACACTGTGGTCAAGATAAACAGCTTTCTTCCAGGATTCCCTCCTAACCTTCCAAGATGTTTTTGTGAAACAATCATATTTTTATTATGCACATGGCTTTTAAAATTTGAACTAAGACTTTGATGTCCAGGAACTTGGTTCACACTGACCAACACAACTCTAGAATCAAGTAAACCATGCTGTAACCAATTGCAAAGAAGCTTATTCAACTTGGTCTCTGCCAAAGAAGTTTACTCATGGACCAGAAAGGACAAGATACCCCTGATTCCAATAACATTGTGGTACTTGGCCCACACGGCCAGAGAATGTGGTCCCCATTAACTAAGGTGCCTCTGTAACTCAGCAGAACACAGAGCTCCTGATTCACGCACTTCTGAGGGTGCTCTGGCTGCCCAGTGGTCTTTCAGCCTCTCTTCTTGAGTTGAAGTTAATCTCCAGTTTGTGCACCAGTTGAGGTTGCTGTAATTTAAGCATCAAATGGCCCCACAAGCTTATGATGTGACACTGGCTTCCCCAGCTAATGGCACTATTTGGAAAAGTCACGAACCTTTAGGAGGTGTTGCCTTGCTGGAGGTAGCGAGTCACCGGATGAGTGCTTTGATGTTCTCTAGCCTGGCCCACTCCCCGATCATCCTCTGCTTCTGGATTGCTATAGCAATGTGGACAGTAGCCATCTGTTTCTACCATTATGCATTTCCTGCCTGAAACCATTACTTCCAGGATTCATGAGGCCATCCTTTCAAACTTTAGGTCCCAATAGGGCTTTTCCATTTTTTCTGCATTAAGTTGCTCTTCTCAGTATTCTGTCACAGAAACAGGAAAAGGAATTAATAACTGTGAAGTTTTTGATCCTCAGACTTTAAAAACAGAGAGCTTTACTTTGCCTTATATAAATAATGTAAACAGGCAATTTAAATCAGAGGTTAAAGACCAACAGTGGACAGTTAATGATCAGGGCCTGGAGACAATACCGCCAGCTCTTCAGAGCACCATTAGAGGACATTACAAAGGTGCACTCTAATTACTTTCTCCTCCTGTGAAGGAGATATCCATCTCTGGGACTGAGTCTGCCCTGCTTGGCATTTATTGTTAGTGTGATACAACCTAGAGTTGCCTGGGAATAAGAACCCCCACTTTAAGAATTTTCACATGAGATTGGCCTGTGTCTGTGTCTGTAAGAGACTGGCTATCTTGGTTGATGATTTATATGAGAGGTCTCAGCTAACTGTGGCTGGTTGCATTCCTAGGCAGATGAGTTTGGGATAAGTATAAAAAAAAAAGTATTTGATTCTGAACCAGACAGTGAACCATTAAGTAGCATTACTCAGGTTCCTGCCTCGAATTCCTGCCTGACTTCCTCAAAGATAGACTATGGTCTGGAATTTATGATGAAATAAACCTTTTCCCCTCCAGGTTGCCTGTGGTCATGGTATTTATTACAGACACAAAAAGCAAACTAGAACAGAATCTTTATTCAATCTGCTCCTAGCATTGGAAGGAAATACAAAATTTTCACTGGCATTTGACAGCCACACTGATGACCTATTAAGTATACTAAATTCTGTTTCCTCTAACTTTGATCTAAGGAGGAAGGAGGAAGGACAAAATGGGGCCACTTCTACCACAAAGAGAAGGAAGGGCACACAGAACAGCTTGCATCTTCACAGGGCATGTTGGCTAGTTTCGTCATTATGATGTGAACAAGAGTCCTCTGGGAAGAGGAAACCTCACCTGAAGAATTGCACCATTGAGTTGGCCTGTGGGCATGGCTGTGGGGTTTTCTTAATTGTTAATGGCTGAGAAAGTTACAGTGCACTGTGGGCATTGCCAACTTCAGGCAAACGGGATTGGATTGTGAATTAGCTGAGAAAGCCAGAGGAAGCAAGTCAGTAGTTCCCTCCATGGTCTCTGCTTTAGCGCCTGCCTCCAGATTTCTGCCCTGAGGTCCTGCCCTGACTTCTATCAACCACATTCTGTATCTTGTAAATGAAGGAAACCCTTTCTTCTCCAAGTCATTCTTAGATATGCTATTTATCAGAACAGCAGAAACTGAAGCGGAGAGACAAAATCCCTCCTTCTCACTGGCTTCTCTCCGAAGAAAAACAAGCTGTCAGAGCAGTGCCATTTATGGTGGAAGGGAAATTATTAGAAAAACATTATTCAAACGTTGAGCATCGTCCTAAGGCTTGTTGCTGTCAGTGAGATAGAACACTGGAGAGGTCACTGTCCTAAGGATGAGAAGAGCCCTGAATCAGATCCCCAGGTGTCTCCATGGAATGAGGAAGCTCTTGACCCCTGACTTAACCATCCCTAGTATGAAAAAAACCTTGAAGTCACATTGAGGACCATGAATTTCCCCCTCGATAGTGGAGCCCACAACTCTGCTCTCACCTCGTATGCTGCACACTTGGCCTCTGCCTCTTATTATGTGATAGGCACCAATGAGGCTCTCATGACCAAACACCCACTGTGCCCTATGCTGTGAATGGAAGAGTTACTGTGATGGTTAATTTTATGTCGATTTGACACAAGCTAGAGTCATCTGAGAGGAGGGAGCCTCAATTAGGAACATGCTTCCATAAGATGGGCGAAGTAACAAGAAGAGCTCCAGGGAGGACACACGGATCTCCCTGGGAAGGGGAAATAGAATCAATTTTGTGGGCAGACTGGGCACAGGTGGGGATGGGAACAGGGGAATCAGTTTAGGTAAGGAGGCATGGGAGGAGACAGTACTAGGAAAGATGACTCTAGTAAGGGGGGCACTTAGGGGCTGATAGGAAACCTTTCTTGAACCTATGAGGATGACTCCACCAAGGACTCCTCGTAAAGGAGGATGCAGAGCCTGGACCAGCCATCTTGTATAACCAGTCAAGGCTCCCAGTGTGGGTCTGGGACAGCAGCCCAGCCACAAAGCCTTCAACACACACCTGTCCTGAGCGCAAGTCATTCTGGGGATGGCCAACCAAAGAGTGATATAACTTGAGGCCCAAGGTACAAGAGGGAGTCAATGCCAAACACTGCCTCATTGCCTAGGAACCAGACACTGGATGGCTCAGAAACCTAACAGAGAACCAGATGCAACCAACAACAACAAGTCAATGAAATGGTCCCTGATGATATTCTGCTGTACATATAGATTGGTGCCTAGCCTCATCATCATCAGAGAGGCTTTATCCAGAAACTAATGAAAGCAGATTCAGAGACCCACAGCTAAGCATTAGGCAGAGAGAGAGAGAGAGCCTAAACTAGAGATCCCCACTGGGTCTCTCCTCTTGGCACTCAGGGAAGGGGTGAGGGATGACTGTAGGACCCAGAGGTGTTGAGGACACCAAGAAAGCATGGCCCACAGAGTCCACTAAGCAGACCTCACAGGGGTTCACAGAGGCTGAAGAAGGAATCACAGAACTCACATGGGTCTGACCTGGGTCCTTTGCATACTTGGTGTGGTTGTTTAGCTTTGGGTTTCTGTGGGAATCCTAACAGTGAGTATTGAGGTATCTCTGATTCTTTGTCCACTCATGGGACCCTTTTCCTCCTACTAGGTTGCTTCACCCAGCCTTGATATGAGGGTTTGTGTCTAGTCGTATTGTATCTTGTTAGGCCGTGTTCACTTGATATCACTGGAAGGATTGTTCTTTTCTAAAGGGAAAGGGGGAGCAGTAGAATGGGGTGTGGGGCACTGGGAGGACTGGAGGAAGGAGATTCTGTAGTTGGGATATGATGTATGAGGTAATTTTTTAAAAAAGGAATGATGCAGGGCTGGAGAGATGGCTTAGTTTGTAAAGTTCTCACTACATTGGGTGTGAAGACCTCAGTATGGATCTCCAGAACTCACAAAAAGGCCAGACATTATGTGTACATTGTTACCTCAGCCTCGGTGAGGTTGGGCAAACACTGTAACCTCAGTATAGTGCAATGGTGCCTATAATAGAGCCTCAGCTACGGTGAGGTAGGACACACACGGTAGACTTAGGCATGGTGAGATGGTGTGCCTCTGCAGCATTAGCTATGGTAAGATGAGAGGCAGAGAGGGATTCTCTGAAGCTCAGTGGGCAGCTAGCCCAGTCTAACAGGCAAAGTTCTAGGCCAATAAAATATCCTCTTACAGCTTATGCTAGAGAGGATGTGAAGAAAGGGGAACACTCCTCCACTTGTGGTGGGGGTGCAAACTTATACAGCCACTGTGGAAATCAGTACAGTGATTTCTCAGAATATTAGGGATCAACCTACCTCAAGATTCTGCAATACCATTATTGGACATATACCCAAAGGAGGCACGCTCATATCACAAGGACATTTGCTCAACTATGTTCATAGCAACATTATTTGTAATAGCCAGATCTTGGAAACAACTTAGATGCCCCTCAACTGAAGAATGGATAAAGAAAATGTGATACATTTACACAATGGAGTACTACTCAGTGGTAAGAAACAATGACATCCTAAACTTTGCAAGCAAATACACAGAACTAGAAAAAAAAAACATCCTGAGTGAGGTAACCCAAAACCAGAAAGACAAATATAGTATGTACTCACTCATAAGTGGATACCAGACATAAGACAAAGGATACCAACCTACAATCTACAACCCCAAAGAAGCTTGAACCCTCTTCTGGAAACAGAAGGAAGCAGATATAGAAATCCACAAATCACCACAAATAGGTGACAATGGTGTGACTGGGACAATATATGAGGCCACTGGCAGTGGGTCCAAGATTTAACTCTAATACACAAGCTGACTTAGTGGATCCCATTCTATATGGAGAGATGCCTTGCCCAGCCCAGACACAGGGGTGTGCTGCCTTGGTCCTGCCTCACTGAGATGATAGGACAGACTTAGTATATTTTCTAGGGGAGGCCTTACCCTCTCTGAAGAGTGTGTGTGGGGAGAGTGGAAAGGAAGGAGGTAGGGGGAACTGGGATTGTAATGAAAAACTAAATTAATTAAACAAAATAAAAACATCCTGTCTTAAACAAATGATGGAAGGTTTCTGGGGATTGACACCTAAGTTTATTCTCTGACTCCCCATACACACACACACACACACACACACACACACACACACACACACTGTTATGAATGTGCTATGTCAGAAACAGAAATGAACATATTTATATCTTTCTATAATGTCAGAATTTATTGAATCACAATAAAGTCATAGTGTAGGGTTTCTCTCTCTCTCTCTCTCTCTCTCTCTCTCTCTCTCTCTCTCTCTCTCTCTGTGTGTGTGTGTGTGTGTGTGTGTGTGTACCTGCAGAGACCAGAAGAATTTGCAGAACCCCTTGAAGTTAGAATTTCAGGCAGATGCTGGGGATATGTCTCTGAGAAAATAAAAAGTGTTTTTAACCACTGATTTACCTCTCCATCTGCATTTTAGTCCAATCATAATTACTAATATTAACTCTCAGATCACACATCACACAGTACATATTAGATTACAGAATGGCTGAAGACACTGCCAAACTCAAGAGGTTTCAGAATGTAGGCTGAGAGAAACATTAATTATTCTGTACTGGTAAGACAAGGATACAACTGGGCAGCAGTGAAGGCATTGGAAAAGCCATGGCCATGTGTACCTCGGGCTTGAGAGTAAAGCTGCAGAGTTGAGTCCAACTACAATTGCATCCAGATGAAGAAGCAAGTGGGTGGGTGGATGGGTGAGTGGATGAATGGATGGATGGATGGATGGATGGATGGGTGGGTGGGTAGATGGGTGGGTGGGTGGATGGATGGGTGGATGGGTGGGTGGGTGGGTGGATGGATGGATGGGCAGGCAGGCGGGCAGATGAATGAACACACAGATGGACAGCAGGCTGGAGTGTTGAGAGGGCTACCAAGAATTGGAACCCAGTCCAGCTGTAGAGGTGGGGATAGTCCGGAGCTCTGTGCCTGTTGATTGCTGATGCACACAGCAGAGAGTCAGGAGACAGTTTGGTGGAGGCTGATATAATTATCCACCGCCTTATGACACTCAGATGAGGAAGTTACACCCACTTCTTGGCATGTCATGTCCTGCAAGTTCTGGGGCTTGGTTTCCCTGATAGAATTTTAATGTACATGTCCCTACAGCTTCAGATCATTCTAGTAAACATACACAAAATGCAGGGGTGGTGCCAGGCAGATGGTGTGCCCATGTATCCACCTAGGTGCACAGTCAACCCACATCTTCAAAATGAAGTCAAAAGTGCTTGAAAAATGGGATCTCTCAGAGCAAGACAGTCAGGAAAGCCACCCTCTTTATCCAACATGGAGTAGCTTGGGTCAGAGCACAGATCGATCTCAACAAACACTCACTCTTTCATTGGTGGTGGTGGAGTTGAGGGCGCAAATGTAAAAATACAAAGTTTATCTGAAAAATGAAGGTTCTGCAATGGTCCCTTTGACCACTGCCCATCCTCGCCTGGAAGAGTGCTTTACTTTAATGAGTCCAGCGTACCTTAGGCAGTATGTTCCAAAAGTTTCTTCTGAATTCTTGCTGTAGAAGAGACGCCTGGGGAGGTCAGGGAAACTGCAGTGAGATACTAGGACCAGAGAGCAGGACCTCCTACATCCCGAAAGACTTCTCCGACCGAGGGGCACCCCTTAAATTTAAGTTCGGTTGTAATTTGCTACAGTAAAATCGTTCCCCGAATAATGATGGTTGATTCCCAATTAAATTTATTTTCCTCATCTCTCCTCAAACAAGCAATTTATAAAGTCTTCAATTTAGCATTGAGTGTGGCAACTCAGACATGGGTAGAGTGTAGATTTTTCCCCCTTTAGTTCTTACAGGGCCATTATCTGCCGTTGGGGAGCACAGTTACGGTTGCAAGAAAAGCAGCACAATGCGGCCATTGCTACTGCAGTAGCAATGAGCTGGTTAACATAGCCTAGAAGTAGGGAAGGGAAGATCACCAGAATCGTACCTGAGGTTTCACACGCCATTTCATCCTGACGCCTATCTCTGCGATTTATCTAAGGATATGGGAACGAAAAGATTTACTAAAGGTGGGACCCCATGATGAAGCCTCCCCATGAGGTCGTTGTCTATGATGGGATAAAATTTTTGATGCAGATATTTTGGGTGACATGTGCCCCTGTGAGTAACCCCTTATCCATGTTCTTGTAAATAAGTCCGATAAACTCACTGGCTCAATACGCTAGGCTGTGAGGAATCATTACTTGAATCTTCTTTTCTGTGTTGTTTGGGGTGTTTATTCATGTATTCCTAAGAAAAATAACACTACGTATCATTTAAATCAAATGAGTTGCTGTTATTCAGCAACAAAAGTTTCAGCAACAAAAGTTTCGCCAAAACTTCATTGCAGACAAGGTACTTCATGCTGAAGGTTCTGCAGTGCTGTCTTTGTGACTCCCACGGAGAGAATTATAGATGACACACACTTAGTACAGTATACATAATGGGTGAGTGGAGTTCATTCCAGTAAGGCATTCTTTGTTATTATTATTTCTTATTTTACATTTCTATCCCAGTTCCCTCTCCCTCCCATTCTCCCATGACTCCCATCCCCCCTCCCATCCCATTCCATACCCACTCCAAAGGCAGGGTGAGGTCCTCCAGGAGGGATCATCATAATCGGTTGGAGCAGGGCCTAGACCCAACCTCCGGTCTCAGGGCAAAAGGAGCATCCCTCCATGGGGAATGTGCTCCCAATGTCCCTTCATGCACCAGGGATACATCCTGGTTCCACTGTCAGAGCTGCCTTACATTGCCCAGGCTTTCCAATGAGACCCACAGTCAGAGGGTCTGGGTCGGCCCAATGCTGGCCTCCCTGACATCAGTTCAGGGTACATGAATTCCCCCTTGCTCAGGCCAGCTGTCACTGTAGCCCAGTTGATGGGAGATGTCATTCTGTATATGTGTTTCTCATACTGGTTAATGAATAAAGCACTGTTGGCCAATAGGAAAGGAAGATAGGAGGGACTAGGAGACAAGGAGGAAAGAGGAAGTAGGAAAGAGGAGTCAAGATGGAGAGACTGGGGAGAGCAGGACTGCCAGCCTCCTCTCCCCGGTAAGATGAGACCACGTGGAAATACATAGAAATGGGTTTATAATTAAGACAGAGCTAGCCAATAAGAAACTAGTACCTGGCCAACAGCATTCTATCTAATACAGAGTCTCAGTGTATTAATTGGGGCTGGTGCTGCAGCGGGAAAGACCAGCAGTGGGAGAAAAAAACTACTCCTTACATGTGGCGCCCACATGGCTAATAAGAACTTCCACTTAAATTTTAACAAAAGCGTAAGAAAGGGGTTTAGAGACAAAAGAACAGAGACAAGCAAAGCTTCTTACTAACAGATTTTTCTGGGTTGGACTCTGTTTTGCATGAGACAAGCAAAGATTTCTGAGGCTCCTGTAAGGGAGGTTTCCTGACTCCTCATAAGCAGCAAAAAAACCTGCAGGGCTTTAAAAAAGCACTGCTAACAATTTATTGGTGTGTGTCAGAGCTGGCAACGGCAGTGACCACTTCTCCAAGCCGGCAACATGAAGCTGCATGTCAGTGCACACTAAGACAGTGAGCATAGCTTTCAGTGCTGGCGGTAAAATAGCCGCTGCCATCTTTGATAAACTGCGGCAGAAACAACTATGACTTTCATTTTAGTAATGTTGTTGTTAACCAGATAAAAGACTCGTGGCCAGAAAAAGATAAAGATTTACAGTAAAGACAGATTCACATTAAAAAAAAAAAATCGGTAAAGGTTTACAGTGTGTTCTAAAATATATGTAGGCTTAAGAGAGAAAAGGAATAAAATGGCTTTAAAAAATACAGCTAGGAGTTGGATGTGGTGGCACACACCTTTAATCTCAGCACTCGGGAGACAGAGGCAAGCAGATCTCTGTTTTTGCAAAGTAAACCTGGTATGCAGAGTGAATTCCAGGACAGATAAAAGTTACACAGAGAAACCCTGTCTCAAAAAATAAAAAAATACAACTAACAGAAACAGAGTAATAAAAAAACCACATAAAGATGAAAAGCACAGAAAAATTATGGATGCTATACGCTATTTTGTTGTCTTTATTTTGTTTTGAGTGCTGAGGAAATAACAACAACTGTTAAAACAAATGCTGCTGGATCAATCCAATTTATATATTTTAAAAATGTTTTGACTACAAAATTTAAGTCTAAGGATAGGTTACTGGGGAAAAGAAGTTCTACTTTTGTTTCCACAGAAAATGAAAAGCTGTGGATTCCTTCCAGACTAAGGTGGTTTGAGCAAGCCAGACCACCTGAAACAGAGTACCAGGTGATCCTACATTCAAAACAGCTGGACAAAGCAGCCTTGCAGACTACAGCCAGGATTTCTGCATCTTCTTAGGATCCCCATAACAGCGCTCCCTATCAGCAGGAAGTAGTTTGGAAAGAACGATGCCCAAATTCCCAAATATTGTTTATAAATGTTTGTTTTCATTTAAATGGGGTTGGTTATAAATGGGTAATGATCACAGCCAATTTTTTTAAAGGTAAAAAGGGAATTATGGTATAGAAATGGATACTTTGTTTTGGAATGGATTTTCATTTATTGATACAATTTAAGGTCAATTTGTGATATGCATATTTCTCCTCGTTTAGGTACTTTGTTTTTATAGCTCATTTAGAAATGTAATGTATAATGTAGTACAGATTATAGATAATTACCTATGATAGTCAAATCTTAGAGTTAAGTTAGTTAGGTTTTTCAAGATACACAGAGATGTATTTGAGATAGACATTCTTCAAACCATTCAAAGACCTACAGAATATGGCATTTAAAATGGTTTAGGGTTTTTTTTTCTTGACAGTGAATGCTCCTGGCAACACCACCTCACCAGAAAGGAGAAAGGAAGATGGACATTGAAGAAACTTGTTATGAAGTTTACTTCCAATATGGCAAGGCTAGCCATTTGTACAAGATACTGCTCTTGTCTGGACTGTTTGACTTTATGCTATATAAACTGGACATACAGGACCCACAGAAAAGTGACTGCTGATTCAAGATGGACGTTGCTACAGAGTTCCTACTTCATGGAAGAGTCTGTCAGACAATCTGCAGGACACAGAGAAAAGTGACTGACAAACTGCCAATACAAGAAGACAGTTTAAAGTTTCCTGCTTTGCTGAAGAGTCTACCAGACACATTATGGCCTATGGGCTGAAGATGGAAGATTACAGAAGAACTTTGGGTGACTGGCCAGGCAGTGAGTTGTCTCTATCATTTCTAGAGTTTATATATTATCCTTCTGTGGTCTTTGAAGGAGTTGAAGACAGATAGTTATAGTTTTCCTTAGTTAGGATTGAAGATAAGTTACATATAGGATTTTAGACTCACAAATATAGAATAGATGATGGAATAATTTCTTAAATCTTACTAAATGTTAATGGACTATATATTGTTAACTGTGATTCTTATTTGATAACAGTTGTGTGATATAGTTTGCTATGTTAAAACCCTTCTTTTTTTTTAGACAGAAAAGAGGAGATGATGGGAGATGTCATTCTATAAATATGTTTCTCATACTGGTTAATGAATAAAGCACTGTTGGCCAATAGGAAAGGAAGATAGGAGGGACTAGGAGACAAGGAGGAAAGAGGAAGTAGTAAGGAGGAGTCAGCATGGAGAGACTGGAGAGAACAGAAGTCCTTTTCTACTCCCCGGTAAGATAAGACCACGTGGAGATGAATAGAAATGGGTTAATAATTAATACAGAGCTAGCTGATAAGAAACTAATACTTGGCCAACAGCATTATATCAAATACATAGTCTCTGTGCGTTATTTGGGGCTGGCGCCGTGGCAGTAGAAGACCAGCGGTGGGCGGAAAAACTGTACTCTTTACACCCAGTCTTGATGTATTTACCCATAATTCCTCCCTCTCTGCAACTGGATTCCAGGAGTTCATCTCAGTGTTTAGCTATGGGTGTCTATTTCTGTTTCCATCAGCTACTAGATTATGGCTGTAGCATGGCAAATAAGGTAGTCATTAATCTCATTACCAGGGAAGGGCATTTAAGGTAGCCTTTCCACTGTTGCTCATATTGTTAGTTGGGGTCACCTTGTAGGTCTCTGGACATTTGTCTAGTGTCAGTTTTCTCTTCAACCCTGTAATGGTTCCCTCTGTTATGTTATCTCTTTTATTGCTCTCATCTATTCCTCCCCCCGCTCAATCTTCCTGGTCCCTCGTGTTCTCCTCTCCCCTCCTCTTCTCCCCTTCTCATTCTCCTAACTCCCTCTCCACTCACTGCCCCTCTCTGCCCCTCAATAAGATCAGGAGCTCTTGTCCCTTTCCCCTTCTATGGGGGACCTTGTATGACCCTCTTAGGGTCATGCTTGTATCATAGCTTCTTTGACGATGTGAATTGTAGGCTGGTGATCATTTGCACCATGTCTAAAAACCATATATGAGTGAGTACATACCATGTTTCCCTTTTGGGGACTGGGTTATCTCACACAGGATAGTTTCTTCAAGTTCTATCCATATGCCTGTGAATTTCAAAATCCCATTGTTTTTCTTCTGCTGAGTAGTATTCCATTATGTAAATGTACCACATTTTCTTTATCCACTCCATCTGTGGAGCATCCAGGTTGTTTCCAGGTTCTAGTAATTACAAATAATGCTGATATGAACATAGTTCAAGAGATGTCATTGTTGCATGGATGTGGATCATTTCGGTATATGCCTAAGAGTGGAATTGCTAGATCCTGTTGTAGACTGATTCCCATTTTCCTGAAGGACAATCATACTGATCTCCAAAATGGTGTACAAGTTTGCACTCCCACCAGCAGTAGAGGAGTGTTCCCCTTTCTCCACATCCTCTCCAGCATAAACTGTAATAGGTTTTTTTTTTTCTGATTTTAGCCATTCCACAGAAGTAAGATGGTATCTCAGAATTGTCTTGATTTGCATTTCCCTGATGGCTAAGGATACTGAACACTTTCTCAGGTATCTTTCAGCCATTTTAGATTCCTCCACTGAGAATTCTCTATTCAGTCTGTACCCCCACTTCTTAATTGGCTTATTTGGTGTTTTGGTGACTAGATTCTTAAGGTCTTTTTATATTTTGGAAATCAGCCCTCTGTCAGATGTGGGGTTGGTGAAGACCTTTTCCCACTCTGTGGGATGCCATTTTGTCTTGTTGACTGTGTCTTTTGCCTTACAGAAGTTTCTCAGTTTTAAGAGGTCCCACTTATTAATTGTTGATCTCAGTGTCTGTGCAACTGGTGCTATGTTCAGGAAGCGGTCTCCTGTACCAAGGAATTATGTTGAGGTCTTTGATCAACTTGGACTTAAGTTTTGTGCATGACAATAGATACAGATCTATCTGTGGTCTTCTATACACCAGCATCCAGTTGTGCCAGCACCATTTGTTGAAGATGCTTTCCTCCTTCCATTGTATACTTTTAACTGTTTTGTCAAAAATCAGGTGTTTGTAGGTGTGTAGGTAAATACCAGGATTTTCAATTCAATTCCATTGGTCTACCTGTCTATTTTTGTGCCAATACCAAGCTGTTTTCAGGAAAATAGCTCTATAATAGAGCTTGAAGTCAGGGATGGTGATGCCTCATGAAGTTCCTTTATTGTACTGGTTTGGTTTTGGTTATCCTGGGTCTTTTATTTTTCCATATAAAGTTGAGTATTATCTTTTCAAGGTCAGTTAAGAATTTTGCTCAGATTTTGATGGGTATTGCATTGAATCTGTAGATGGCTTTTGGCAAGATTGCCATTTTTAATATGTTTATCCTACCTATCCAAGAACATGGGAGATCTTTCCATTTACTGGTATCTTCTTTAATTTCTTCCTTTAAAGATGCAAAGTTCTTGCTATATAAGTCTTTGACTTGTTTGGTTAGCGTTACCCCCAAGATATTTTATGTTGTCTTTGTGGCTATTATAAAGGGTGATGTTTCTCTGATTTCTTTCTTAGCCCCTTTTTGTCTGTATATAGTAGGGCTACTGATTTTTTTGAGTTTATCTTGTATCCTGTCTCTTTGCTGAAGGTATTTATCAGCTGTAGGAGTTCCCTGGTAGCATTTTTCGGGTCACTCATTTAAACTGTCATATCATCTGCATCCAGTGAGAGTTTAATTCTTCCTTTCCAAATTGTATCCCCTTGATCTTCTTTCATTGTCTTATTGCTTTAGCTAGAACCATAAGTACAATATTGAAGAGACATGGAGAGAATGGACAGATTTGTCTTGTTACTGATTTGAGAGGAATCACATTAAGTTACTCTCAATTTAGTTGGATGTTGGTTTATTGTATATTGCTTTTATTACGTTTAGGTATGTTCCTGTTATCCCTGATCTCTCCAAGACCTTTATCATGAGGACCTGTTGAATTTGTTGAAGGCTTTTTCAGAATCTAGTGAGATTATGTGGTTTTTCTTTTTCAACTTGTTTATATGGTGGATTTTCATATGTTGAGGCATCTCTGCATCCTTGGGATGAAGCCTACTTGGTCACAGTGGATGATTTCTCAGATGTGTTCTTGGATTTGATTTGTCAGTATTTTATTGAATATTTTTGCATCAGTGTTCATGAGGGATATTGGTCTGTAGTTCTCTTTCTTAGTTGTGTCTTTGTGTATTTTGGGTAGCAAGGTAATTGTAGACTCATAAAAACAGTTGGTAATGAAACTTCTGCTTCTATTTTGTGGAATAATTTGAGGAGCATTGGCATTAGCTCTTCTTTGAATTTCTGGTAAAATTCTGCACTGAAGCCATCTGGCCTTGAGCTTTTTTTGGTTGGTTCATGACTGCTTCTATTTTATTAGGAATTTTATGACTATTTAAATTGCTTATATGTTCTTGTTTTAATTTTGGTAAGTAATACCTATCCAGAAATTTGTTCATTTCCATTAAATTTTCAAATTTTGTGGAGTACAGTTTTCAAACTATGACCTGAAGGGTCTCTGGATTTCCTCAGTGTCCATTGTTATGTCCCCTTTTCATTTCTGATTTTGCTGAATTGCATGTTCTCTCTCTATCTATCTATCTATCTATCTATCTATCTATCTCTCTCTCTCTCTCTCTCTCTCTCTGCTTTTTGGTTAGTTTTGATAAAAGTTTGTCTATCTTGATTTTCTCGAACAACCAACTCTTTGTTATATTGATTCTTTGTATTGTTTTCTGAATTTCTAATTTATTGTTTTCAGCCCTCAAATGGATTATTTCCTGGTATCTACTCCTCTAGGGTGAGTTTGCTTCTTTTTCTTCTTGGGCTTTCAGTTATGCTGCTAATTCTCTAATGTGACTATCGTCCCTTTTCATCATATAGGCACTTAGTGCAATGAAATTTTCTCTTATCACTGCTTTCAAATTGTTCCATAAGTTCAGGTATGTTGTGTCTTCATTCTCACTGAATTCTAGGAAGTCTTTAGTTTCTTTCTTTATTTCTTCTTTGACCCGGGTGTGGTCCAATTGCACATTGTTCAGTTTCCATGAGTTTGTAGGTTTTCTGCAATTTGTGTTGTTGTTGAATTACAACTTTAAATCTTAGTGGTCTGATAAGATACAGGGGGGGGGCTGTTCCAATATTTTTGTATCAGTTGAGGTTTGTTATGTTGCTGAGTATGTGGTTGATTTTAGAGAAGGTTCCAGGTGGCTCTGAGAAGAAGGTATATTCTTTTGCATTTGAATGGAAAGTTCTATAGATGTCTGTTAAACCTGATTGGAACATAACTTCTGTTATTTATTTTGTTTCTTTGTTAAGTTTCTGTCTGGTGATCCTGTCTGGTGGTGAGAGTGGGGTGTTAAAGTCTACCACTTTGAGTGTGTGACTTATATGAGATTTGAGTTTTAGTAATTTTTTTTTATGAATGTAGGTGCCTTTGTATTTGGGGCATAAATGTTCAGAAATGAGACTTTATACTAATAGATTTTTCCTGTGATGATTATGAAAATCATCTCTTGATTTATTTTGGTTTAAAATCTAATTTGTTTGATATTAGGATAACTATACCTGCTTACTTCTTGGGTCTATTTGTTTGGAATTGTTTTTCCCAACCCTTTATTCTGAGGTAGTGTCTATCTTTGAAGCTTAGATGTATTTCTTGTATGCAGCAGAAGGATGGATTCTGTCTTCATATCCATCCTGTTAGCCTGTGTTAAGACCATTAATATTGAGGGAAAGTAAAGACCATTAATTGTTAATTCTTGTTTGTTTTGGATTTGTTATTGGTGGTGGTATTGTGAGTATATTTGCCCTGGTTTTTATTTTGGGTTCTGCTGATATGGGATTATTTATTGCCTATGTCTTTGTGAGTGTAGGTAAATTCCTTGGGTTGTAGTTTTCCTTCCAGAACTTTCTGTAGGGCTGGATTTGTGGAAATGTATTGTGAAAATCTGGTTTTGGCATGGAATATCTTGTTTTCTCCATCTATAGTGATTGAGAGTTTTGTTGGTAATAATAGCCTGGGCTGACATCTCTGGACTCTTAGTATTTGTAGAACATCTATCCAGGATTCCTAGCTTTCAGAGTTTCCTTGGAGAAGTCAGGTGTAATTTTGATAGGTCTGCCTTTCTGTGTGACCTGGCCTTTTTCCTTTGCTGCTGTTTGTATTCCTTCTTTATTTCTTTATTATGTTAGGTGTAATTGAGGGGATGGACCGGGCTTAAATACTGATTTATAGCACAGTGGAAAAATAACAGGATTTTTAGGCTTAGCTCCTCCCCATGAGGTGTGTGTTATCAAGAGGTTTGTATTATCAAAATGGGAAGAGTACCAACAACAGCCCTGGGGCAAGGAGTTCCAGCCAACAACTTTAGGCTTGTTCAAGGTACCTCGGGGGCATCCATGCAGGGTCCTACAGTTAGTTGTTTTGATTATTATGTGGCAAGAGAACTTTTTTTTCTGTTTTGGGGCCAATCTATTTGGTATGTTTCTTGTACTTTCATATGCATGTCTTTCAGATTGGGAAAATTTTCTTCAATGATTTTGTTGAATATGTTTTCTGCACCTTTCAGCTGGGCTTCTTAGCCTTCTTCTATGTCTATTATTCTTGGGTTTTGTCTTTTCACAGTGTCCTACATTTCCTGGATGTTTTGTGTTAAGGAAGATTTTCTTAGGTTGATGAATCTATTTCCCCCATTTTATCTTTAGCACCTGAGATTCTCTCTTTTATTCTGTTGTTTTATGCTTGCATCTGTAGTTCCTGATTGTTTACCCAGTTTTTCTATTTCCAGCATTCCCTTAGTTTGAGTTGTCTTTATTGTCTCTATTTCAGTTTTCAGTCCTTGAACTGTTTGAGTTGTTTCCTTCATCTGTTTGATTGCTTTTTCTTGGCTTTCCTTGCTTTTTTAAAGAGATTTGTTCACTTCTTGCATTTTTTTGCTTGGTTTTTTCCTCTATTTATTCCAATGTTTTGTTTGTTTTTTCTTCCATTTCTTTAAGGGATTTTCTCATGTCATCTTTGAGGGCCTCTATTATTTTTATGAAGTTATTTTTTTAAGTCTTGCTCTTCTGCTTCATCTGCTTTGATGTGTTCAAGTCTAGTTGATGTAGAGTCCCTAGATTCTGGTGGTCTTTCTACTGTTGAATGTGTTCTTGTACTGCCGTCTTCCCATCCCTTCTTCCAGTGAGTGCAGTGGGGTCTCTCTCTCTACCCTGCTCTCCCAGTAGGTATAGGTGGGTTAGGTGTTTGATGTCAGTAACTCTGAATGATTGAGCTCTCTTGGAGGTCTCTCAAACAGAGGCCACAGCAGTGCCAATGATGTGGGGAAGGTAGGCTCTGGATGGTGTCAAGTACTCAGGCAGGAGTCAGTGGCAGAGGCCCAAAGGTCAGGTGAGGGCAGGCTCCAGATGGTCCAGAGTGGATTGGCAGGTTCAGTATTCGAAGAGCCAACCTAGGAAGTTCTGAGTAAAGCATTCTCGTGAACTTAGAGTGATATTGGCTGAAGGGACTATTGCTAGTGTTTACATTTTAAACAGGCTTTGTAGTATTTTTAAAGTCTAAGCAGAGGGAGGTGGATCTCTGTGCATTTGAGACCAGCCTAGTCTACAAAGTGTGTTCCAATGATACACAGTGAGAACCTCTCTCTCTCTCTCTCTCTCTCTTCCTGTCTCTCCCCCCTCCAAACCCCACACACCCACTCAGAGAGTCTCTGAACAAAGGAAAGGGTCCGAAAAGCACAGTTTTGCATTCTTGGCTACCATTGCAACTTCCTCCTCTGATGCCAACAGCTGCCCAAGTCCCTACCTAAGCACTTGAGCACACACCCAACTTGTGGAGAAGGACACATCATCACCCTTCAACCACAGTCTATAAAATATTGCTGCCCTGGCTCAGGTGTGTGACTTCTCTGGCCTCAATCTTTGGGATCCAAGAACCTTCCCAGAAGTTGCTTGGCTCAATATACCTGTTGTTGTATTTTTTTTTTCAATTCAGCTTGATTTGGTTTACTGCAAAGTCAAAGCAACTTATGGGAGAGGGAAGAAAACCTATTAAGGGTTTCTAAGATTGAGTCAGGGGAGGAATAGATGAAAGAAAGAGAGAGAAAGACACACACAGAGAGAGAGAGAGAGAGAGAGAGAGAGAGAGACCATAAAAGAGAGAGCCATTATAGGTTTGAAGAGAAAATTGCTCTAGAGAAATATCCAGAGACTCACAAGGCTGACCCCAGCTAACAATTTGAGCAACAGTGGAAAGGCTACCTTAAATGCCCTTCCCTGATAATGAGATTGATAACTAACTTATCCACCATCATAGAGCCCTCATCTAGTAGCTGATGGAAACAGAAGCAGATACCCACAGCTAGACACTGAGCAGAACTGGAATCCAGATGCAGAGAGGGAGGACATAACTAGGCTACAGAAACACACAGAGACAGCTGACCTGAACAAGGAGGAGCTAATGGACCCCAGACTGAAGCTGTTCCCACTGTCTCTTCTGTCTGGTTCAGTGGATCTGGCCTCATGCTGAGGTCTTTTGCAGGGTGATAAAGATGGTTCTATTTGGATTCTCTGCATGCTGTCATCCAGTGTGACTAGCACCAGTTGTTGAAGATACTCTTTCTCCCAGTGTGTGATTCTGACCCTTTATAACAAATCAGGTGTCATAGGTGTGTGGATTTATGTCTTAGTCTTCAATAATATTCTATTGACCAGCATGTCTGGTTTTGTGACAATACCAGGATGTTTTCATTACTATAACTTTGTAGCACCATTTGAGGTCATGGATGGTAATAACTGTCATAATAACAAATGAGAGGCCCTTGGTGGGAAGCCCTATGACAGATGAGAGACAAACATGCCATGCAGACAAAGCTTACCTGGAAATTTTTATTGGGGGGGAGGGAGGAGTAAGGAAAGGGAAGGAAGGGGGGGCTAAGACCTGCCTGCCTTTTCAGAGGGACAGCAGGAAAGAGAGAGAGCTGGGGTGGGCAGAGCTTGTCTTTTAAAGGGACTTTTGTCCATGCATACAGAGCCAGGGTACTGTTGGCCATGCCCACAGGGGTGGCACACTTTGCCAGTCCCCAAGGGGCAGGGGCAGATGTACCTAAATGCTAACATTATTTATTTAAAAACGTGAGGAGTTAGGCATGACAGTTTAGAGAATGGGGGCATTGAGTTCTCGAGACTGCTTCTTGATGACCTGGGGGCGTTGACCATCTTGGAGGACCTGAGAAAGCTGGGGTGCTGACACATCCTGGGGTAACTGGTTGTTTCAATGCTGTTCAGGCTATGTGGGACTGTCCAGTGTCTCTTCAACCTGGTGAAGAGGTCAAGATCAGAGGTCAAGGTTAAGTTTAGGAATTTCCCCCCCTTAGGTTCTGGTAATTGAGGGAGGGAGGTGTCAGGACCAGGGAAAGGTGGAAAGTCTTAGGCTGTTTGGGTCCTGGGAATTGGGATAATTGGGAGGAGCATCTGACCTGTTTTAGGTGAATACAAATCGATTTTCTATTACTTATAAGAATTCTTTAAGTTTGTAAAACGATAAGTTTTAGACACATTAGTATATCCCTTGTTTACAATCTGTACTGAAATTCACATTGTAGAAAAGCAGTATATTCATGTCAGTAAAGATTTTGGTTGAAAGCATTAACACTCTTCCTTCCACCTGGAAAGCTGACAGATGTTTTTAGAACAAAATGAAAAGCGCCTTTAAAGTCTATAGTTAGGAAACAACCAAAAGAAATTTAAGTTCTTGTAGTTATGATCACATAGTGGTATGGTATGGTGTTTCATACTGTCAGAGTTGGAATAATAGCTTATCAAAATTCCATCAATTACTGTTAAGACTATGAACTTTTGGAGTCTTAATATAACAGTAGCATAGTGAGAGAGAGAAATATGGAACATGACTATCGCGGTTTAATAAGGATCTGGATAAACAATTAGGCCAAATAGATGTTTATTCAGGGAGAAATAACTCACAACATAGACAGGTGAACATCAGCAGGTTCCTGCTTCCAAGAATTCCTCCGGAAGTCCTCCTCCCTAATGCTGCTTGCAAGAGAGCATTCCCCTGCTCCTCCTCAGACCTAATTCCCCAGTCACTTCCTCCCCTGGCTCCACCCCCAGTGGGTGTATCCACAGAAGGAGACAAAGGGAATACCCCACTACACATGACATTTTATTATTTTAAATGCTTCAAATCATTCCTTTGTCATAACTTAAGCTTTCTATTTTCAGACACTCCCCTGCTCTACCCCAATACATTCCCTGCCCCATGGCCATTCCAGGTCCCTCTCCCTCTACCCGCTATGCCAGACAGATGGAGGACCCTACTTAATACAGTTTACTCATTACTTAATTAAAGACTATTTGCTTTGCATGGGATCGGGTACCTTGGTGATTTGAGGCCTCAGAACTTGGGCACAACAATCTGGTCTTGATTTGTCTTTGGTAAGTGGAAGATATCAAGAAAATTATCCATTTCTTTTAGACTTTCCAAATTGTTGGAGTATAGGTTTTTAAACTATGTCTTTATCCTTCTCTGGATTTCCTTGCTATCTGTTGTTATTTGTACCTTTTCATTTCTGATTTTTTTAAAAAGATAGATCTTCTCTGTCTTTTAATAAATTTGGCTAAAAGTTTGTCAATCTTACTGATTTTCTCAAAGAGCCAACCGTTTGTTTCATTGATTCTTTGTTTATTTGTTTCTATTTTATTGATTTCAACCTGAGTTTGATTATTTCTTCCCATGTACTCCTTTTGGGCATTATTTCCTCTTTTTGTTCTAGAATTCTTGGACATGCTGTTGTTATTTACATGATATCTCTCTAATATTTTTATGAAAACACTTAATGCTATGACCTTGCCTCTTAGAACAATCTTCATTGTGTTCAATAAGTTAGGTATGTTGTGGTTTTATTTTCATTCAATTCTGGGAAGTTTTTAATTTCTATCTGGACCCATTTTTTTTATTCACTAGTTCAGTTTTCATGAGTTTGTCAGCTTTCTGTTGTTGCTGATATCCAGCTTTAATCTGTAGTTGTCTGATAGAATGCAGGGTGCCACTTAAATTTTCCTGTATCTGTTGAAAGTTTGTTTGTGTCCCAGAATATGGCCAGTTTTTGAGAAAATGCCCTGAGGTGCTGAGAAGAAGGTATATTCTTTTGTGTTTGGGTGAAGTATTATGTAAATATCTGTTGGGTACATTTGGTTTATTACATCATTTAGCTGGAGCATATATTTATTTAGTTTTTGTTTGGATGACATATCTATTGGTGAGAGTAGGGTATTGAAGTCTCCCACTATCTGCTTGTGAGGGTCAATATGTGATTTAAGTGATAGTAATGTTTCATTTATGAACTTGGGTGCATAGATGTTTAGTACAACTACCCCAGACACCTCCTGGACACTTGCTGGCCAGGTTAGCAGACTTTACTCCATTATGAGTAGTTTTTCCCTGCTGGTCTGGTCCCACCACTGTGCCAACCCCAAATAACACATAGAGACACTGTATTAGATATAAATTCTGTTGGCCTGGTACTAGTGTTTCTTATTGACTAGCCCTGTCTTAAATATTATCCCATTTCTATTAATCTAATATTTCGATGTGGTCTAATCTTATCGGAGAGAGGGGCTGGCGTTCTGCTCTCTCTGTCTTCCATCTTGGATCTCCTCCCTACTACTTCCTCTCTCTTCCTTGTCTCCTAGTCCTGCCTATCTTGCTTTCCTATTGGCCAACAGTGCTTTATTCATTAACCAATACAAGAAACATATTTACAAAATGACAACTCCCATCATTACTCCCTCCTGTTTCCTAATCCCATTCCCTCCTGTCTTATCCAGGCTTTGTAAAAGAGTACTTGCTTCCCTTTCTTTTCTTATATTCTTGGTGGAGCTTGAAGATCTTCTCCAACATCCTTCATCACCAACCACATCCCTTTGCTGCTAACTTCAGGAGGAACTCCCTAGAAACCAGGGGCCACTCCAACCTTGGAATCAGAAATACATTCTACCTGTGCCTAGTGACCACATCTGGCAGGATATCAGAAGCACTCCCTACCAGGCAACCCATAGCCACCATACTCTCCTAAGAACCAGAGAGGGCATTAGAATCCAAGGAACAGAATATTCAACCAACAGAGACAAGGTAGATATCAGCACTAGACATAAGTGGTGTTTCAGCATGAAAACCCAAGCTTGAATATCCAGAATGCATGTGACACCACCCTTGCGATCTGTGCTCATAAGGCACGATGGAAAGCAGAGACAGGGGACTTGTTATCATGTCTTCTAGGAAATGTCCTGTTTGAATCAAATGACTTGGGGCAGCTTCTGAGGAATGATGATGGGTGAGTAGATAGCCTACATATTATGGCACCATCCCATGACCCAATGATCAGTCAATTAGGAGGACATGTCCCAAACTACCGGGAGTTAACTCTAAAGCCTCTGGGAAGAACTAACTGTGGACCCCAGTCTGCTTAAAAAACAGTGAATTCAAGACTCAGATAAAAGGGGAATACAAAAGAAGGCATCTGGGAGATGTGGAGGAGTGAACCAGTAAGTATGTGAGTGGCATTATGGTGATGAAGTATGAGGTTAGGGACTGCTGGGTGAATGGAAATCGAAGCCTAATTTGTAGAAGGAAAGTATTGTGCCATCCAACAGTCTGTTAAGCTTGTTACTGGGCAGTACTGGAATATTACAAGGAGAGTGGCAGGTGTTCACAAGTCTATTCTGAAAGAATTTGTGGATTAGCGGTGCAAGTCTCACACAAGCTTCAAGGTAGAGAAAATTTTCTTTGTGGTTAGAAAGAATAGCATCCTCCTCTTGTAGTAGCTGAGGTGCCTGTGATTGCCATACCTGGCTTGTCAGGAGTACATGCTTAAGGCTTAATAGAGAACCCTGGAAGGACTGAATTACTGCTTGTCTGTCTACATAGAGAGATGATCATGGCCATTAGCTGAGGAATTTTGTGGGAGGTTGTAGATCAATAAGTCTTTGCCTGGTAAAGGGAGAGTATATACAAACATCACTACACAATTATGAAACTATGAGAAAAGAATAATTCTTAATGTAGTATAAGGGCATCTGGAGGGATGCATTCGGTCACCGGTGTCTAATCGATGCCTACTCCCCCACAAAACTCAAAGGCCAGAAGTCCAGGCAGGGGTAAGGACAATGCAGGAGGCCTCTTTATCAAGGAGGAAAATGTATGCCCCTATCTATGTTTCTAGTACTTTCCAAAGATCCATCTCATTGATGGAAACAGTTGCCACAGAAGTAGCCCCAGGGCTTTCTCAAGGACAGAGACTTGGAGCTCCAGTCTGTGGGGTTATTTGATCTCCAGTGTCTCATTCAATATGGAGGGCAGAGTCAGAGGAAGGCCTCTGGCATTGGGCCAGTTTTCCATGATTATTTAATGACTTGTCTGTTTTCTCTGAAAGAAGCAGCAGAAGTTTCCCACAAGGCTCAGCGGCCTTCAGTATGGCCTAGGTCTCCATGACAGTTCTGGTCATTCCCTCCTGTTGTCAGGAGACTGAGTAGGGACTAGGCTTCCGAAGAAGGGGGGGGGTCATTTAGAGTGTGCTTGTGTGTGATGTATTTATGACACTTTAAAAAAGAAGTGGTTTGTTTTGTTTTTTTTTTAATTGGGCCTCTGGTGGATAGTTGGCAGTTTGTCATGATTAATGAGTTTTGCATTATTGTTCTTTAGTCCCTCAAAGACGGTGAAATGTGGATACTTCCACACAAAACACCCCCACCCCATTACAGTCTCACTGCAGGGAACCCACCGGGTCTGCCTCCACCCGTGCAGCATGTTTAACGCTGGCAGGTGCAATTTGTCTGCAGATTCTCTAGCTCCTTGAGTCACTATAGTTGGTTCAGAGCGTTGCCATCTTTCCAAGAAGATGCGTTAAGTTTTAGAAAGATGTCAGATATTCAAAGGACTGTCTGAGAAACTGCCTAGATCTTGTATGTTTTGCTTAAGGTCTCACACTCAAAAGAGCTATTAGACTTTAATGAGATCAGATTCCCAACACAAGCTGAGCGATGACACAGCCTAACAGACAGAGTTACACACAGTTAAAGCAGTGAATTTAAAAGGAAGCAAGGGAAGCTATTAAGGAGAGCTTGGTGGGGGAGGAAGACACAGGGAAATGATGTAATTATACTATAACCTTAAAACATAAATGAAACAATTTAAACAAATACAAGTGTGGGGCCCTTTGTCCAGCAGGTGGCAATATTACTAAGGCTTAGTTCCGCCTTATAGGGAAGATGCCCATGGAGGTGGCCTCTACCAGTTGAAAGGACACTTAACCATTTATGAGTCCATTATTCCTGGGTCTCGGTGGCACTCTTATCTTAAATCTGGGCCTCCTTCTAAAGGAAAGTCTTTTATTTACAGTTCTCCCAGACCATCGCAGTCTTTCAGGGGAGGTCCAGCTATAAAGTAGAACTGTAATGCTTATGTAACACAGCTTATGAATTGTCATCTTGGCCACACTATCCTACAGAAAATATCATCTGAGAGAAAAATCAACTGAGAGAAAAATCACTGGCAAAGGCCAGTGAATGTTGGAGGCATTACCCTTCCTTTCAGGAGCCTGGGACACTAGTTAATTCTGGGGTGTCTCCTATTTTGAGGATTTGGGGCACTAGTGGATGGCTGAGACACCTCTCTTTTACTCAGAAGCCTAAGAATCGTGTTAGCAAGCCTTGTCTGATTCTGAAGTTGCCTTGGCCAGAGAAGGCCAACATTGCTGACCAATGTTCTTTTAAAAATACATAGTAAAGGTATGCGCATGTCTCTCAGTAATAGCATATTTTATTTCTTCAAATATTTGGAGATATCATGAGGGAACACAAAAAGAAAGATTCACTAGCCAGAGTAAATCATAACCTAATAGCTACAAGGGAATCTCAACGTTTGCTCCAAGACACAGCAAATCATGAAATGTGTGTGTTTCAAAACAGAGAAGGCCCTACCATTTGAAACCTGGTATAACTTTCTTCATCCAGTGTAAGAAAAGGTCTTTCTCAGACCTCACACAGCAAGAAAAAACATTATATGAACATAGTTAACCCTGTCTTGAAAATGGACATCTGAGTTAGTTAACACAAATGTAGCAGGAGACAGAACATAAAAAGGTCAGATCAAGTCCCTGGAGACTACGTATTCTTAAAATGGGAGTAAAGGTGACCTCATATCTAGATGAAGATAAGCCTTCAAGAGGAAAGCTGTAAATGGAGTGAGGAAGTCTATGGTTTCAACTCAAAAGAGAACTCCATTCTGTACCAACAAAACCAAGGGGCATCCAAGGACGATCCTGAAAGATGTCAATGGGTATCACATGGGCTCCCGTAAACTCCTTATCCCTTGTGATTGTCGTTGAAAGAACCAAGCACACAGAGTGCAGAGTAGAAGTAGGTGAGGGTTATTAAAAGGAAACATTCTCCAGGGTAAAAGTGGGCAATGGCCAAGAGGACAGTGGCCCCATCTACATTCTAAACAGGATTTATAAAAATACCCTCTAAACACATGCTTTTCCCCAAAGGGCATTTTCATGCCCAGCTGATTGACAGGGCACTGGATTAACTGTTAAAGGAGGAGGCAATGCTATGTCATACTTTTCCAGAAACCTTTTGGTTAGATAATAATCTTATGACCTTCCGTGTAACTCAAAATGTCACGTCTCCACCCAGGGCCAGATGTGTTACTCAGATGCCATTCTTGTGACCAACAATCAAATCCTGCAATATCAGCGCTTTTTTCTTTCCCGAGCTACCATCTCCAGTGACCTCTCACACTGTTAAGAGCTAACTAGCTAGCTAACCACACTTTGTCAGGGGGATTAATTTATGCAAAAACTGGCCATGTAGTTAGACAATATGGAAATTAAAGCAACATGGTAGGTCACAAAACAGAAGAATGTGTGAAACTTCTAGTGAGAGCAATAGAATGGCAAGATGGATGAGCAGATTCAAGTCCTTCCTCCAGAAGCCTGATAACCCGGACTCAATCCCCCGACCCCACGGTGGAGAGAGCCAGCTCCTGAAAGCTAGCTCTGAACTCCACACTGATTGTACACATACTCCACAATGATAAATAATAACCACAGTTTAAAGGAACAATAGTGGAATTAGTTAAGAGAGGGAAGGAAGAAAGTAAGAGAAGAAATGGTATGTCTTGTTCTGCCAGTGCCTGGAGCTCAGAGATTTCACCAAGGCAAGTTGGGGACAGGTCTATATAGGACTCAACCCAGGCGGTAATGTGGTGGGCATGGATCCTAAATGTCAACTTGAGGCACAGAGTTACCCAGCAGATGTGTTCTGATTTGTAAATTAATTTCCTAGAAAAGTTTGACAACTGCAGAGCTCGAAAGCACATTTGATCACACGTGTAACAAGTTGTTTTCATTAAAGAGATGAAATCTTTACGACAGTAGACTTCAGATCTGTGGGTCATCACAGCCATGCTCACACCACTGACTTCAGCCAATTACAAAATGTGAAGTCACTGTGAACTTGTAAGGCAAAATGAGAGGTCATCTGACACATTTAGCACACAGCATGGGAAATGTTGAAACACTTTTCACTGCACGTCTGCACGTCTGAGAAACAGCAACCCCAGTCCACATAAGAGCATCTCCAGGGGAGGGACAGCGAGTGTTTACCAAGTACTCCTGAGTGGTGAGACAGAATCCGCCAACAGTAGAAGAGTAAGCCTGGGTGCTGAGGTGTCTACTCACAGTTCTTTCCTGTAAGGAAGTATTGCAGATGCCCCACCAAATACTAGTGCTAATGTGGGGAGTGTTGTACCACAGTCCAGGGTAGAAACATTTCTATCGGAAACAACAAACAAGCCTTGTGAATCCCCTGGTGGTTAGAGACTGAGAATCTATATGGTCCAGAGGGGCACAGGGCCTTCCACAGCAAAGGTGTGTATACTACCCATCACAACAGCACAGTCAGCGCCCACAGGAAACACTTGGTTCTAACATGTCCGTTTCTCTTTTCTTCTTGTGGGATTCCATGATCAGAAAAGGAAAAGTTTATTTCTCCTAAAATTTTGGGGGTGGGGAGTAGCATGCTTCCCCAGGGAACTGCTAAGGGAAGGATTTGCAGATCTATCAACTAACAGCTTGGTTGATGTCGGGGTGGAGGGAGACACTGCCTTCAGTTGTATTCAACTATGAGTCTACCAGGATTCAATGGACAGTTCCATACTGGTGGTCACGTGGACACCCTTGCTAGGATGTGTTGGATCATATGAAAGAGCAAAAGTTATGACTGTCAAAGGGGCTTTTGTAGGGAGGTGTCTGATGCTGTGGAAGGGTGACAAGAGTCACTAGGATGTGAGAACAATCAGAGTGCATTTTATTCAGATATGAAATTATCAAAGAATAAATTTAATTAATTTATAAAGAAAAACTCACCCAAATACCACAATACAGCCAGTGTTCTGCTCCCTTAGTATTTCACATTAATGGTGAGTTTGCAAAGTAGTTAGTGAATGTCATTCCTTTGCCTGTGAAATCTAAGGTATGAATACACACAATCAGAAACAAGAAATTTTCTACGAAGCGAACATTCCCTTTGTTCAGTGTCTGAAGCAAATCTGGGCGCTCAGTATGGTACCGTCCCACTCAGTATGAAAGATGTGCTCAGCTTTGCACCTAGAGAAGGAGAAAGATGATGTGGGAGGACAAGGCTGAAGGAGGAATGGATGCACACAGGCTTGTAGCCCCAGGACAAAGTGGATGAACGCAAGACAGAGAAATCATGTAAAATGCTCAGAGCAAGCAGAAGTCTTTGAAGCCAGGCAAAGAAGGCTCTCCCCTCGACAACAGACTACCAGCAAGGAGCCTGAAGAGCTAGGCCAGGGCCACTGAGTGTGTATCTCTGGGAACATCTTGATTGTGTATTTTGGCCTATCAACTCCAAGTGGCCTGCAGGATCAGCCATGGTAGAATAAAGAGATGTAGATAGAAATTATATGACAAAGGAAGCTGTATTTTCCTTTGGAGATGTTTTGAGTTGAAGCCAATGCCGATTTTTTTTTCTATATTACATGAAGGCATACATATTTTCTCATTTTCTTTCTTTTTTCTCATTTTATATATCAATGGCGCCATTCCATTCCCTGTCCCTCCCATTCTCCCATCCCTCCCCAACCCATCCCCACCTGCTTGCCAAGGGTAGTGAGGCCTTCCATGGAGATCATCAAAGTCTGTCACATCATTAGGGGAAAGACCTGGCCCTCCTCTGTGTATCTGGGCTGAAATAGTAGCCCTCCATAGGGAGGGGCTCCTAAAATCTATTTGTGAACTGGGGATAAATACTGGTTCCACTGTTAGGGGTTCCATAGACTGCCCAGGCCTCTTAACTGGAACCCACATTCAGAAGGCTTGTTTCGGTCCAATGCTGGTTCACCAGCTTTACAACTGGGGTCCCTGTGCTCTCACTAGGTCAGGTCAACTGGTTCTGTAGGTTTCTCCAGCACGGTCTTGACTCCTTTGCTCATCACTCCTCCCTCTCAACAACAGGCTTCCAGGAGTATGTCTCAGTGCTTAGCTGTGGGCACATGCTTTCCTTCCATCAGCTACTGCATGAAGGCTCTAGGATGGCAATTAAACTAGTCATCAATCTCATTATAGGGGAAGAGCATCAAAGGCAGCCTTTTCACTACTGCCTAGATTCTTAGTTGGGGTCATGCTTGTGGAACTCTGAACATATCTCTCTTTAAACCTATACTGGCTTACTCTATAAAGCTATCTCTTTTCTTGCTCTCCTCTATTCCTCTCCTGTCTCAGTCTTCCTGATCCCTCTTATTCTTCTCCCTCTTCTTCTTCCCTTCTCTCTTTCCTACCCTCCCCTCCCCCAAGCTCACAATTTGCTCAGGAGTTCTTGTCCCTTTCCACTTCTTCATGGGGCCATGTATTTCTCTCTTAGAGTCCTCTGTATTTCCTAGTTTCTCTGATGGTGTGGATTGTAGGCTAGTAGACCTTTGTTCTATGTCTAAAATCCATATAAGTGTGAGAACATACCATGCTTGTCTTTCTGTGACTGGATTGCCTCACTCGGGATGGTTTCCTGCAGTTCCATCCATTTGCCAGTGAATTTCAAGGTTTCGTTGGTTTTCTCTTTGTTTGTTTAAACCACTGAATAATACTCCATTGTATAAATGTTCTCCATCTGTTCTTCAGTTGAGGGTCATCTAGAATGCTTCCAGGTTCTGGCTATTAAAAACAATGGTTCTATGAACATAGTTGAACATATGTCCTTGTTACATGAATGTGCATCCTTTGGGTATATGCCCAAGAGAAGAATTACTAGATCTTGAGGTATACTGATGTCCATTTTCCCTGAGAAACCACCATACTGATTTCCAAAGTGGCCACGCAAGTTTGCACTCCCATCAGCAGTGGAGGAGTGTTCCCCTTTCTCCACATCCCTTCCATCATAAACTGTCCTTAGTGTTTTTTGATTTTAGCCATCCTAACAAGTGTAAGATGGTATGTCAGACTTGTTTTGGTGACTAACTTCTTGAATTCTTTGTATATTTTGGAAATCAGTCCTCTGTCAGGTGTGGGATTGGTGAAGACTTTTCCCATTCTGTGGGCTGATGTTTTGTCTTCTTGACTATGTTTTTTGCCTTTCAGAAGCTTCTCAGGTTCAGGAGGTCCCATTCATTAATTGTCAATCTCAGTGTCTGTGCTAGTTGAGTAATGTTCATGAAGTGGCTATTGTAAAGGGTGATGTGTTTCTGATTTCTTTCTCAGCCAATTTATCATCTGTACATAGTAGGGCTACTGACTTTTTTGAGTTAATCTTGTATCCTGCTAGTTTGATGAATGTGTTTATCAGCTGTATGAGTTCCCTGGTAGAGTTTTACAGGTCACTCGTGTAAACTATCATATCATCAGCAAATAGTGAAAGTTTGACTTCTTCCTTTCCAATTCTTATCCCCTTGATCTCCTTTTGTTGTCTTATTGCTCTAGCTAGTATTTCAAGTACAATATTGCAGAGATGCAGAGAGAGGGCAGCCTTGTCTTGTTCCTGATTTTAGAGGAATCACTTGAATTTCTGTCCATTTAGTTTTATGTTGGCTGTTGGCTTAATGCCTTTATTATGTTTATGTATGTTCCTATTATCCCCGATTTCTCTAAGACCTTTATCATGAAGTGGTGTTGGATTTTGTCAAAAGCTTTTTCAGTATCTCGTGAGATGATCATATGGGTTTTTTTTTTTCAGTTTGTTTATATGGTGGATCACATTGATGAATTTTCATATACTGAACCTTCCCTGAATCACTGGGTTGAAATCTATTTGATCATGGTGGATGATTTTTCTTATGTGTTCACGGATTTGATTTGACAGTATTTTATTCAGTGTTTTTGCATCAATGTTCATGAGGGAGATTGGTCTATAGTGCTCTTTCTTAATCTTGTCTTTGTGAGGCTTGGGTACCAAGGTAATTGTAGCCTCAAAAAAAGAGTTTGGCAATGAACCTTCTGCTTCTATTGTGTGGAACAATTTGAGGAGTATTGGCATTAACTCTTCTTTGAATTTCTGGTGGAATTCTACACTGAAACCAACTGGCCCTGGGCTTTTTTGTTGTTGTTGTTGTTGGGAGACTTTGATGACTGCTTTTATGTCATTAAGGGTTAAAGTTATATTTAAATTGCTTTTCTCTTCTTAATATAATTTTGGTGATATCCATCCAGAAAAATGTCTATTTCTTTTAAATTTTCAAATCTTGTAGAGTACATGTTTTCAAAGTATGACCTGATGATACTCTGGATTTCCTCAGTGTCTGTTGTTATGTCTCCTTTTCTGATACTGTTAATTTGCATGCTCTCTCTCTGTGCCTTTTGGTTAGTTTGACTGAAGGTTTGACTATCTTGTTGATTTTCTTGAAGAACCAACTCTTTGTTACATTGATTCTTTGTACTGTTTCCTTTGTTCCTACTTTATTGATTTCAGCCCTCAATTTGATTATTTTACTGACATCTACTCTTCCAGGGTGAATTTCGTTTTTTTGTTCTAGAGCTTTCAGTTGTACTGTTAATTCTCCAGTGTGGCTATTCTCCAGCTTCTTCATGTGAGTACTTAGTGCTATGAACTTTCCTCTCAGAATGGCTTTCAAAGTGTTCCATAAGTTTGGGTATGGTGTGTCTTCATTCTCATTGAATTCTAGGAAGTCTTTAATTTCTTTCTTTATTTCTTCCTTGACCAAGGAATGGTTCAATTGAACATTGTTCAATTTCCATGAGTTTGTAGTTTTCTGCAATATGTGTTATTGTTGAATTCTAACTTTAAAGCATGGTGGTCTAATAATATACAGGGGGTTATTCCAATAACTTTGTATGTTCAGGTTTGATATATTGCCAAGTATGTGATTGATTTCAGAGAAGGTTCCAGGTGGCCCTGAGAAGAAGGCATATTCTTTTGTGTTTGGATGGAATGTTCTATAAATGTCTGTTAAATCCAATTGGGTCATAACTTCTGTTAGTTCATTTGTTTCTTTGTTAAATTTCTGTTTGATGGTCCTGTCTAGTGGTGAGAGTGGGGTATTAAAGTCTCCCACTGTAAGTGTATGGGGTTTTATGTAAGATTTAAGTTTTAGTAATGTTTCTTTTACGATTGTGGGTGCCTTTGTATTTGGGGCATTGATGTTCAGAATTGAGACTTCATTGTGATGGACTTTTCTTGTGATAAATATGAAATGACCTTCTTCATCTCTTTTGATTGATTTTAGTTTGAAGTCTAATTTGTTAGATATTGGGATTCCTACACTAGCTTGTGTCTTGGGTCAATTTGATTGGAAAATCTTTTCCCAACCCTTTACTCTGAGGTATCATCTTTGAAGTTAAGGTGTGTTTCTTGTATGCAGCAGAAGGATGGATTCTGTCTTTAGATCCATTCTGTTAGCCTGTGTCTTTTTATAGGGAAGTTAAGACGATTGATATTAAAGGATATTAATTACCATCGATTGTTAATTCATGTTTGTTTTGGATTTGGTGGTGGTGATATTGTGTGTGAATTACCCTCTCCTTTTTTTTTCTTTTGGTGTTTGGTAAAGTGGCACTTTCTATTGCCTATATTTTTGTGAGTGTAGTTAACTTCCTTGAGTTGGAGTTTTCCTTCCAGGAGTTTCTGTAGGGCTGGATTTGTGGATATGTATTGTTTAAATCTGGTTTGGTCATGGAATATCTTGTCTATAGTGATTGAAAGCTTTGCCGGGTAGAGTAGCCCTGGCTGGTATCCAATAATCCCTTAAAGTTTGTAGAACATCTATCCACAACATTCTGGATTTCAGAGTTTTTCCACTGAGAAGTCAGGTAAAATTCTGATAAGTATGCTTCATATGTTACTTGGCCTTTTTCCTTTGCTGCTCTTAATATTTATTTTTATTCTTAAGTTTGGTGTTATTATTATCTTGGGAGGGGACTTATTTTTTGTGGTCCAGTCTGTTTGGTGTTCTTTAAGCTTCCTGCACTTTCATAGGCATGTCCTTCTTTAGGTTGGGAAATTTTTTCTTCTATGATTTTGTTAAATATATTTTCTGAACATTTGAGTTGGATTTCTTCATCTCCCTCTGTACCTATTATTCTTAGTTTTGACCTTTTCTTGGTGTCCCATATTTTGTGTTAGGGATTTGTTGAACTTAAGATTTTCTTTGGTAGATGACTCTATTTCTTCTAGTGTGTCTTCAATGCCTGAGAATCTCTCTTCCATCTCTTATATTCTATTGGTTATACTAACATCTTTAGTTCCTGATCATTACCCAGCTTTTCTAGTTTCCAGCATTCCCTCATTCTGGGTTTTCTTTGTTATTTCTACTTCAGCTTTCAAGCCTTGAACATTTCCTTCACTTTGTTTGGTTGTTTTTTCTTGACTTTCCTTGCAAGATTTATGTCTTGAAATTTTTGGTTTATCTTTTCCTCCATTTCCTATAATTTTTGTTTGTTTTTTCTTCCATTTCTTTAAGGTTTTCTCATGTCCTCTTTGAGGGTCTCTATCATCTTTGTAAAGTTGTTTTTAAAGTCCTTCTCTTCTGCTTCATCTGTGTTGGGATATTCAGGTCTTGCTGCAATAGAGTCCCTAGATTCTGGGTCTTTCTGTTGTTGAATGTGTTCTTATACTCTTGTCTTCCCATCCCTTCTTCTAATGGGTGCACGTGGGTCTCTCTTGTCTCCCAGTGGGTGTAGGTGGGCCAAAATTTCGATGTCTGCAACTCTGGAAGGTCCGGCCTCTCCTGGTGTTCTCCTCAAGGGTCAAGATCGAGATGTGGGGAGACTCTGGATGGTCTGGCCTGCTGGGGAGGGTTTACTATACGCATCCAAGATGTTTATCAATATTACGTCAAATCTGAGGCATTTCTCATTTGCTTGTGACTTGTTATAATTTAGAACTAATGTAAAGTGTTTAACGTGTTCCTAGGCATGTAGACAGTGAGATGTTTTTTTTGCCTTAGGACCATGAGGTTGGGCAAGAAAAACAGCCTGAGGTTTTTGCCTTCCTCCAGTAACACCTCAAGAACCAGGTAGAGGTGAACATACCAGACTCCACAATCCCTCCCTCTAGTGCTGGATGGGGCTGAGCTGAGCAACAACTCTCTTATGTAAACATTTTGTCTGTGAAAAGCCCTCACTTTTTATTCTAAAGAAACACACACAGCAAGTCTTGGCTTCCTCTCTGACACATCTCTTTAGTACTGAACAGAAAACCAAGCCACATGTTTGAATATGGGAAGGAGACAACTGGAAACTCAGAAACAGAAATATGGAAGTCAGCATCAGAGTATGCTGTATTTGCAAATTTGGTTGAGAAATGGTTTTTATCTTAGATAATTGTTTTGGTAGGATTTTGAGCCATTTATATATTTTGAATTTTGTAAATTGATTGGTACCCAGACAAAGACTGTAAAACCAGGTTCAAAAATACAAAGAAATATGTTATTGTACCTATCCCCATTTGTGTTTCAGTATTGTGAAGGGACACAATGGAAAGAAGCCATCAGTATCCATGGTGTGATAGAATAAAAAACACAAGTCCACAGTTAGAGAAACCCTCCCAATGGCTTTCTACACACTGCATGTGTGACTTATATAAGTTACTAGTTTATGACTGACACACATTGGCACAGTAATTTCCTTGATAAAAGAAGTCATGTTTTTGTTTCTTTGTGTTTCCAGAGAAGAAACCAATGATGGCGTACACCAGGGTTACAATGTGAACAAGAAGTTTACATGCTTTGGCACTGGATAACTCATTTTCTTATTGCTGAGGATAATATCAGAGCCTGCTGAGATCAGTGAAGGCTCCCTGTAAACACACACACACCACATACAGAGAAGCACAGACACACTCCCTCCATTGCTCAGCTCCCGTTTTTCAGTGCTCACAGTTTTAGGAGGGCGGGGTTTCCAATACTCTTCATGTCCCCGTGTTGATTCACACACACATAAATTAGTGTCACGGTTATAGACAAGGCCAGCACACGCAGTCAGAATGCCTCGTTTTGAGAATTACCCTTCTGATTTGTCAACAGTGTGGATATGCGGCAAAGCCTTCCCCACGCCTGTCTCAGCCTGCCCCACCCTGTCGCTGGCAAAGCAAATGAATGGCTTTGTCTTTCAGGTGATTTTGTACTTTACGGGAGTTGTACTGTTTTCCCACAAGCACTCCTAATCTGCCATCCATCTGTACACAACCTTTTGACTTTTTTTTTTTTTCTTTCTCGGACTAAAGTTTGTTCTTTTTATCCTCTGCAGCCAGTGAGATGGCTCAAGGGGTGACGAAGCTTAACCACTAAGTGGCAACTTGAGTTTGATCCCTAGGACCCATCTGATAGGAGAAAAATCCACTCTAGCAGGTAGCCCTCTGACCAGTGGGGTGGGACACAATAAGTAAAAGGTAAAACATCTTTTAGAAAAAAGAAAAGTGTGTATAGTGACACATTCATAAGATGAAGACACTAGGCAGAAGGAATCCTGTTACTTTGTATACTAACCTTAAAAATCTACTATATAATACTACTGTGTGATACAATTTCCAGAAGGTAATAGTCACCCCATAAATATTTGATTTAGTAAATGCATAAAAGGAAAAATGAATGAAATCCTAGATACACTTAGGAAGAAGATACATAAAGTATATTTACTGAACACATGATGGTTCTACATTTTGTTTTATGCAGCAAAATTATATAGAGGTGAGAAAAGGAAGGCATGGAGGGAATACAAGAAAGACGGGGTTTTGAGCATGTGTAGAAAGGGAGCTATTACTTCATTCTTTCCAGAAGGCATAGCCAGCCCTGCAGCTTCCAGTTGTCCTCCCCGAGGCTGAGCGTCAGAAGGAGAGGGGACGTGTGGGTCTCCGAGTGCCTCCCTTGGTCATGTCAGCTCACTCTCTGCTTTCTCTTTCTCTGGGCCTCTCTTTCTGTCCGTCTCTCTGCTCACCTCACTCCTTCCCCCATCCCTATCTCTCCTTTCTTCTACCTCCTTTCCCCCTGTTATGGCTAATATTAATTCCAAAGTATTATTTTATTTTGGAATCCAAAATTCAACAGCCAATTTATTGGATGGATACCATTTTTATAAAATGATACAAACTAAGTAACTAGCAAGAGCAAAGACTATAATTACAAACTTACCCACGCTCGTTTCTGGGTCCCCTCTGTCTCTGCATCCTGGGTCCCCTCTGTCTCCGCATTCCTGGGTCCCCTCTGTCTCCGCATCCTGGGTCCCCTCTGTCTCCGCATCCTGGGTCCCCTCTGTCTCTGCATCCTGGGTCCCCTCTGTCTCCTGGGTCCCCTCTGTCTCCTGGGTCCCCTCTGTCTCCTGGGTCCCCTCTGTCTCCGCATCCTGGGTTCCCTCTGTCTCCGCATCCTGGGTCCCCTCTGTCTCCTGGGTCCCCTCTGTCTCCTGGGTCCCCTCTGTCTCCTGGGTCCCCTCTGTCTCCGCATTCCTGGGTCCCCTCTGTCTCCGCATTCCTGGGTCCCCTCTGTCTCCGCATTCCTGGGTCCCCTCTGTCTCCGCATTCCTGCTTCCCAGTGATAGTCCAGAGAACGGGCAGTCCCCAGGACTACACGGAGAGCACTGTGTCTCAGTCTTTACTGCTTCTCAGGGAAGCATGATTTCCATGTTTTTCTCTTAATTTGAGGATAGGAAAGATTGCCCTCATGTATATATCACTGGTCTAGAAGGAATTAGCAACTTAAGTACTGTATCTGTCATTTAAAAGAAAAATGTTAATTTTTCCATGATATAAACTTCGGCCTTATTGAAAAATAAATAAAGCTTAGGGGCAATTTCATATTACAAAGTAATTATATGTAGGAAGTCTTGTCTGTTTTACTTCTCTCCGTTCATAGAGCAGTGTTCCCAGAAAACAAAACAAACCACAAAACTCTCTCCCTTTTTTTGAAGTTAATTTTTCCATGAAAACCATGATAGGTCAGGACACCCTTGTGTATTTTTGTACCTGCCCATCTTGATATAGGCCTAAGATTTTCTCCTCCTTTGAATTCTGTAAACGTTCAGTCCTGAGGGAAGGCTTACTTTTGATACAATCAAACCCATAGCACACCTGTCTCTGTGGAGGAAGGCAGTGAGTCACTGAGAGAGGAGGGTCACACTAACCCTTGGAAGACACGGGGAATAATTTACGAACTTGGTTTTGAGGGTGTTAGAGTGAAAAGCATCTCTGTCTCCTGGATGAAGTCATCTCTTTCTCACACCACAGGGGTGTAGAGCCTTAGCTCAGGTCCTATCTCAGCTGGTGTCATGGGATTTAAGAAAGCAGTTTTTAACAAGTTGTAAGAAATGCCATGTGAATGTCCACATTAGGCTGTCCCTAACTACAAATAAGCTCTGTTGAACATGGCTGTTCTGCATCATGTTAGAAATGCATCTTTTTCTCTGAGTCTTATGTAGATACAGCCTGCGTCTTAGACACACACATCTGAGGGATAAAAGAACCAGCGGTTCTCTGTTGATCGCCACTAAAAAGCAGGGCCTTTGTGTGGGTGAATTCTTTCTCCAACTGTACCCTGAAAAGGGGGAAAGCGCATAAAATTGAAAGCTAAAAGCCAGTGCTCTGATGGACCAGGGCAAAGAGAACACAGTGTCAGGGTGGCATCTCATAATGTAAGGAAAAGCAATTTGCTCATCTAGGGGAGTGCTTCATCCTCTGCGCGTGTGTAACCTGAAGAAGGTAAATTACTTTTTCCTGGTACCACTTGGTAGCCAAGAGGAGGCAATTTACCTCATGATGTCAAGACACCCTGCTGCCGCAAAAGCGGTCATATCCTGAGCTTGTGCAGGAGCGTACTCGGCTCACTGTCAAGCTGACCTTCATAAATCTCTCCATCCCAGGCAGAGATACTACAGAAAATACATGAGCAGTCGTGTGTGTGTGTGTGTGTGTGTGTGTGTGCGCGCGCGCGCGCATGTGTGTGTGTGTGTGTGTGTGTGTAAGAGAGAGAGAGAGAGAGAGAGAGAGAGAGAGAGAGAGAGAGAGAGAAAGAGAGAGTAGGATTTTTGTTTCTTTAAGATACTTCATTCATTGTGATTTGACTGCACGGTTCCCTTGGAAACAGTGGCTTTCAAATTCTAAAATGGTGCAAAGGGAAGTTTCCTTGCTGAGACTCTGTCTTACCTTGCACATGTCCAGCAGCTGAATGCTCTAGGAAAGACTTCCTCATCAGTGTTTTAAGGCTCCCCATGCAGGAAATGAGGGGCAACTGAAAACCCTGTAGCAAGCCTACCTCTTAGCAAAACTTTCAACTCTGTAAATTGATTGTAACGAGAGAGCACTGGAAGCAGAATGGCCATTTTGAACACCATTTAAAAATACATTTTTTTTAAAGGGAGAAATACTCCTTCTATTGATTTTTTTCTCACATAATACATTCTGATTATGCCCCCCCTCCTCCCAGTTCCTCTCAACCTCCCCTCCATCTGGAACCACACCTTTCTGTTAAGAGAAAACAAGCAGGCTTCTAAATGACTATAATAAAATAAGATAAAACAAAAACTAACACTTTGTAATAATGGAAAACAAAGAGAAGAGCCCAGCAAAAGGGACAAGAACCAGATATAGACAGACACCCACTTGTTCACACGCTCAGGAATCTCATAATTAAAATTAAAAGCCATAATATATACACAAAGAACCTGTAAGTTGAAAGAGAGAGAAGAAAATATATAAATAAAGTTAAATAGAAAATAAGATTAAATAAAATGTTTTTGCTTTTCAAGACAGGATTTCTAGAGCCAGGGTAGCACAGGTTGTCCTAGAACTTACTCTGTAGACCAGGCTGGCCTCGAACTCAGAGACCCACCTCCCTCTGCCTTCTGAGTGCTGCGATTAGAGGCATGCCACTGCTGCCTGACCTGTATAGCGTGGGGGGGGGGGTTGTGCACACACATACGTGTGTGGGTGTGTGTACATATGTTTGCATGTACAGATACTGGTTTTAGGATGAAAATTTTAAATAAAAGAAAGCCCTGGCACAATAGGAGACAAGGAGCATCCAAAGGTGCCAATGAGTTCATTTTCCGTTGGCCATCTCCTGCCGGGCATGCAGCCGACCCTGTTTCCCCAGTGATAACTTCCTGGGAGAAAACTCACTTTCCATTTGCAAGTGGTTATCAATCGCAAATAGCTTTGGTGTTAGGGATTGGGACATGTGTCGTCCACTTGTTTCAGATCTAGGGCCCATGTGGTGCAGACCAATGTGAGTTCATGTGTGTGTCCGTCCTGTTGATTTAGAGGCCTTTGATCTTTGTGCCCTCCATCCCCTCTGGCTTTCCCTCCTCTCCCACAGGGTTGCCTGAGCCCTGAAGTGGGGAACTGGTGGTGGCATTCTGTTTAGGGCTGAGTGTTGCAAGGTCTTCACTCCCTGCATATTGTCTGGCTCTCTGTATGTGCTCCCATCTACTGCAGAGGAAGCTTCTCGGATGATGGATGAGCAAGGCACTGGTCTAAGAGTATAGTGGGATACCATTAGGAGTCATTTTATTGCTACTTTTTTGCTTGGTTTGGTTTAGTTTAACAGTGGTGTTTGGTTTTATCTTAGGTCCCTGGGCCATCTAGTCTCAGGGTCTTGGTCACCCAAGCAGTGTTAGGTACAGAACTCCACAGGTTCCATCTTGCGGAGTGGACCTTAAGTTAAATCGGATATTGGTTTGCTACTCCCACAAGCTTTGTGCCACCATTACGCTAGTGTGTCTTAGAGCATCATAGAGCAAAGGTTTTGTGCTGGTTTGTTTCTTTTTCTTCATCGGTAGCATGCAGTGAGCTCCTTTATAAGAAGGAAGATTGTTACTGTGCTGAGGAAGTATTACTTTTGCTACAACAACTGAGACAGTTCAGGCAGAATAAGCTCCCAGTGCTAGACTTCAGCTGGGCCATCTGTGAGCTCTTGACCCATTGAGGAAAGCACCTCAGTTGAGTATAGAAAGCTCAGTCCCGACATGTGTCTTTCATAGTTCGACAAGGGTCTACAGCTGTTGCTTCCCATGACACCTAAGAACACCTTGAAGGATGTTATAATGCACCTAAGTGGAAAGTTTGTGGTATCTGTTATTTATTCATTTGTTCATTTGGGGAAAATTTATTAGAAACCCAATACATGACAGATGATGTTGTGCTTGATGCTAAGGATGAAACAAACATCAGAAATACAATTCTAGCGCTGACATCCTGGGTAGGTGCATGGGTTTAGGTAGAAAATCTTAAAAGTAATGAACACTATAGGAACGTCTGTAAAGAATACTGAAAGAGTTCATACAGAGTTCATTGGGGGGAGTAGGGTAAAGAATGCGGGTGAATCGGGAAATGAGAAATTCTATCAGAGAAGTTGGCCAGAGGTTCTAAGCATGGAACAGGTCAAAGCAGTGGCTTAAAGGAAGACAGGGTGGAGATGGAGAGATGGATGGCTCCACCTAGAAGGGCTTACTCTGAGCTGTTGACAGGTCAGCAGCCGAGTGTGGTGGTAGTGGTGCTTCCCTGAGACCTTGCCTAGGTGAAGGGGCAGGATCTGTGAGATCCGGCTTCCCTGAGACCTTGCCTAGGTGAAGGGGCAGGATCTGTGAGATCCGGGTTCCCTGAGACCTTGCCTAGGTGAAGGGGCAGGATCTGTGAGATCCGGGTTCCCTGAGACCTTGCCTAGGTGAAGGGGCAGGACCTGTGAGATCCGGGTCCCCTGAGACCTTGCCTAGGTGAAGGGGCAGGATCTGTGAGATCCGGCTTCCCTGAGACCTTGCCTAGGTGAAGGGGCAGGATCTGTGAGATCCGGGTCCCCTGAGACCTTGCCTAGGTGAAGGGGCAGGATCTGTGAGATCCGGGTCCCCTGAGACCTTGCCTAGGTGAAGGGGCAGGATCTGTGAGATCCGGGTCCCCTGAGAGGCTGTTTCAAAAGACAGAAGAAGACAGCGGTCAGGGAACTCAGGCCTCTCCACAAACACGTGAAGGTACGCACATACTTGTGCATATGTGCACACATGCGAAGGCGACAACATGACAGAGACAAAACAAGAAAGAGAAGAATGACGCAAGATAAAGTTTCTTGATATATGTGTTTAATGGACATGTATATTATATTTACTCTGAGTTTGAAGGTATTAAATAACTTAATCTTTATAACTATCTGTAGGTATGTATTATTATTCTTATCTTATAGATTTGGAAATTAAGAGACAGAATTTTACAATGAGACAATAGAACTGAAAAGTCATGCATAATTCCACGCTATTGAAAGCTTTGTCGAAAAGTATGGGAAATTAGGTATTTGCTAGATATCTCAGATCAATGTCTGAAGGGAGAGACTAGGGAGCAAGGGGAGTGTAGCAAGAGTTGAGGAGAGATGTCAGCAAGGAGGTGACCGTACTACCCAGGAGAGAAAGGTGAAGTCAAGAAATGTCTTCAGGACCAGCGAGATGGCTCAATAGATAAAGCCTGATGACCTGAGTCCAGCCAGCCCCTGGAACTCACATGGTGGAGGGAGAAAATCACTCCCTGGGAGCTGTCCCACCTGCGTCTTAGCACACATGTGGGGACACACACCATAGACACATGGAAACACATATACACGCATGCCATACACACATACACAGACTGTGGTATATTGAAGACAAGCAGCTCCCATAGGTCCATAGGGATTGCCAGCCACTATTAGGTGTGGCCTTGTTGGAGTAGGTGTGACTTTGCTTGAGGAAGTGTGTCACTGGGGGTAGGCTTTGAGGTCTTAGATGCTCAAGCCACACCCAGTGTGACATTCTCTTCTTGCTGACTGTGGATCCAGATGTAGAACTCTTGGCTACCTCTCTGGCACCATGTCTTCCCACAGTGATGACAACAGATTAAACCTCTGACTTGTCAGCCAGCCCCAGTTAAACGTTTTCCTTATCAAGAGTCGCCATAGTCATGGTATCACTTCACAGCAATAGAAACCCTTACTAAGACACACACATACACACATGCACACTGCACAAATGCATACATGTGTATACACACTGATACACATACATACATAGACATACAAATAGGCACACACATGTTACAAGAACCACAATATGTATACATTTATGTGTCTCAATTTATTAAAAGATGCTATGGAGAAAACACTTACTCACAGATACAGGATGAAGTCCTTAAGTTCTGCTCAAGGAGATAAGAAATAGTCACACACTGTTTCACATCACCTGACAGGTTCTTCACTATGCCAGAAAGCATTCAACCTCTGTCTCTCTCGTTTTAAGAGATTGGGTCCACAGACAAGAAGCCACACCCTAAGGTCAGTAACCCAAAGCTATTGGCAGAATGAATTCCCACAACACTTGCTCTTTTTTGTCTTAGTGAGAAGGCTCTAAACCCAATACAAAACTATACACAATAAGAACAATTATCAAGCATTGTCCAGGGGAAAGAAAGGGCAGTAACATACACAACAATGAAACTATAACCAACAAGAACAACATCAAGCAAGAAACACATACTAAGTATTCAGGCCAAAGGTAATTGACAAATAACAGAGATTATTCCAATATATGTCCTATTCTGAAGAGTCTAAGTCCTTTATCTAAGGTATGAGAGGATAGTAAGTAGTTCAAAACCCTTCTGATTCTGCACAAAAGTCATAATGGTATGCCATTCTTATGGCGCTAATAGATTTTATAGAAACTCTCAATATAGTTTCTGACTCTCAATATTCACAAAGAGTTGGTTTACCTATTGAAACTGCTAATTTATTACTGATAAAACAGAATTAACTTTGTTATTTATACAATTATAGGAAATAAATATAAACACACATCAGATTCCATACCAGTGTGCTAGGTACCCTAGCACAAGATAAGGATGAAATTGAACAGTTTTAATAGGAAGTGTGCTTGAGGCCTCAGAATTTCATTTTTAAAAAGTGTCATTAGCAAAATTAAAAAAAAAAAAAAGATTGTCTATCATTTGGCAATAAGCCAAGGAAATTCTTTAAAAAAAAGGCTTACTTGTTCCTCCTATAACCTTGTTCCTTCTATAAACTTAATTACCTACAGGAAATAACCTTAAAGTATGCAAAGAAGTAAAATTTGGCAAATGGATGTGTTTCATTGTGCAGAATTTGAAAAATTAAATTATATACACCATACAATAGATATGTTTTCAGTATTTCAATGGGCAACTGCCTTGAGTTCTGCAAAAGCTGATTCTGTAGTTACACACCTATTAGAAGTTATGACCATCATGGGAATACCTGTACAAATTAAGACTGACAACGATCCAGCATACATCTCTAGTAAAATATTTTTGCATATTATAATATAAAGCATATTATAGGTATACCACAGAGTCCTACAGGACAAGCATCATAGAGAGATCTAATTGTACTTTAAAAGAAATACTTAATAAATAGGTAGTAGGAACCAATACCTCCAGAGATATATTGCATTATGCTTCATTAACCTTTAATTATATTAATGCTAATGAGAAATGCAGCAGAGTCACATTAGACAATAGAAAAAAAACTACTGAGTTAAATCAGCAAATATATTTTAAAGATGTGTTGAACTCAAAATGGAAGCCAGGATATGCATTGTGTTGGGGAAGTGGTTTTGCTTTTGTTTCCAGGAGAAGAAAAGCTATGGATGCCATCAAGATTAATACAGACTCAATTTGAACAGGAGAGACTGTCTAATAAGCAGAATTGGTGTGATGTGTGAAAAGGAAACTCAACAAATAAGGATCAGGACAGGGTCCTGTTTTTCTTTGTTTTTGTCTTTACAGGAAAATAAAGATAACCACCTTCAAGAAATCAAAAGACGTTAGACATCTAAATGTCTAAAGAAGGGAAAGCTATCCAGAAAAAAAAAATTACCAAGCCAAAAACAAAATCTGACCTGTGGTACCAATATTCTCTACAGGGCAAAGTCTCACTACCAAAACACCTATATCTCAGAAAAGTTGTAGTCCTATTCAATTAAATATCAAAACTGGTTTTGGTTGGCAAATAGCTCTCTCCTCTAAATCCAAGCATATTATTAAACAGAAAAATTCAGAGTTTCTGTGTCATATCAGAAGAGCCACCTGGTGCGACACAGAAGAAAACAAAAAAATCCTAGGGACTATTGTTGTCAAAACTCTGTAATCTCCCCAAAATTCTATTTGACTCTTTAGTACTTTTCTTTGGATAAATATCTATCTTAAAATTTAAACTTTCCATTTTGATATTAATAATGTTTAAGTTTTCCACAATGAACAATAAATTTTCATAACATTACTCTCTGGAGTCTCCAAAAGGGAGATAGGGCCCCACAACAACAATTCTACCTGGTTTATAATGATGTTATCAAGCTGGTAAACAGCACCCAAGGATTGGCTTTGTATTACAAACTCATCAAGATAATTCCAAATTGGCTAGCTGAGATGGCTGAGATGGCCCACCTTCTTACGATACTATAGCCAACACTTAAGCTAAGAACTTCAGATATACCTTACCCACTAATCAGACACTGCCTACAAATGTTGCCACTAGTCCACCTTAGACTTAGACATTGTTTTAGGGTTTTTTACAGGGTCCCTTATAGGTACCATCACCCCCAAGGCAGCTAAAAGTAATTATAAGAAAACCACATCCCCTCTCCCAACAGTTGGGATGGGTGTTTTTTGTTTTTCTCAGGGTTGGTTATAAGTTATAGGGTGGGGACAGAATAATAATTAGACTTAGGGATCTCTTTTGTTACAGAAAAGGGGTGGGGGATAGATAGGACAGGATAATGAGGTAAATTAGTGTATTTGTAAAATATTTTAGCAACTATTAGTTTTAGACAACTTACATTAGTATAGATTCTTATACATTGATACATATGTAAAATTATTTTATAGTCCTATCTAAGATATTTTGTGTATTGATACAAATTCAAAATTATATTTGTCATATTGTGTATCCTATTTCTGCTTACAATATTTTTGTACATAAATATAAAGTTATTTTTGTCATACTATATACATATATGTGTGTATATATATGTTTCTATTTCTGCTTAAGATATTTTGTGTATTGATACAAAATAAGGATATTTTTGTCATATTGCACCATACATTTCTACTTCTGATTAAGATATTTTTATATATTGTCACAGTTTCAAGGTCATTGTCCTTACTGTACATCTGTTTATAGATTATTTATTTTTATAATGTGAAGCTTTAGTCTTTAAGATATGTAGGTTATTAGGAATTACAGGTTAGTAGTTACCCATGTTTTTCATAATTATGTTAGCTAGGTTCTCTAGACACACAGAGATGTACTCTGAATACACAGGTAATCTTCAAATACGTCAAAGACCTACAGAATATGGCATTTAAATGTTTTAATAATTTAGAATCCAGCTGGCACAAGACACCACTCCTCCTGGCAGTACTGATCTACTCCTGAGAGAATGATGGGCACCGAAGACACTCCATATGAAGCTTGTTTTCTTTTTGGCAAAAGCTAGCCATGTGGCAAAGAAACTGCTTTTGTCTGGAATGCTTCACTGTAGCCTGCATAAAACAGACATGCAGGACCCACAGAAAAGTGACTGCTGAATTCAGGAATGCTGGCATATCTAGGACGCAACCAAAAGGCACTCAAGACATTTTCGATGACATCTACTCATTAAAATGACAAAACAGTTGACGCTCATAAAATGATAAAGAAGAAGCTATAGTTCTTCTGTGAGATGAAGTCTTCTATACATCTTAATTTGTTCCTCTCCTGAAGTATGGTGGGGGGGGGGCATAAGACAGGAGGAGCACTGGCCAGCTCTGGAGAAAACAGAGAATGTAGTAAAGATAAATGTAGAAATTGTGTCCGGGGATAACACAAAGGCCTTTTGTCTGCCACATAGGAATGGAGACACACCATCTCTCCTATGAGTCCTATTAATTAGGTATAAGCCCAAGGGTGGGGTTGTACCATTTCACTGTCTACCTCTGTGGAAATGTAACAGTGACTGGTATCCACCACATGCTAAATAAATGTTTGTTGAATGATAAGAGGCAGCTAAGAGATGTTACATGGGAAAAAACAGGAACATAGACTAGAAATAAGAAGTTAGTAAAATTTCTACACAATATGCAACAGACTTTTAAGTGGCTTGAGGATTGGAAAAGGCGAAGAGGGGCAGAGGGAAAATACATGCCTAGATTTGTGAATGAGAGCTCTACAGGATGTTAAGCATCTTTCCTGCACTTTATCAGATGTCTTGGAGCTGTAGAGGGGGCAGCAGGCTAAAGTGAATGGAGACAACTCTGCTCAATGGAAGGTCTTAGGCAAGAGTGCATATGCCAAGTGCTTGATAGATTGCAGAAAAGAGCAGTGACAGACATGTGAAAATGATGTGGGAATTCTGCATATTATGAGCTAGCTCCCCAGTCTCAATAGACAAAAGTGGAATGGCCTGGCTCCACCACTAATCGGTACCAGCTTTAGGCGGAGCCTAGCTGAGCTTTCGTTTCTTTATCTGTAAAATTTCCATACTCCTAACACCAATCCTGCAAGGACGCTGTGAAGGTTAAATCCTTTCGACCTTTAAATACTTCAGCCACATAGGAAGCCCTCTATATTAATTATTTTACTGGTAACACTTAAGAGGAAAGGGTTATTATTAGAGGACATGTTCATGGAGAACATACGAAACGGGTTCACTTTCCTTTCTTTTTGATTTTTGTATATGTACGTGTGTCTATATGAGTTTATGTGCACCACTTGTACATGCAGTGACTACTGTGTCCAGAAGAGGGCACTGGATTCCCTGAAACCAGAGAAATGAGTGGTCGTGAGCTGCTTTGTGGTAGGAACTGAACCTGGGTCCTCTGCAAAAGTGGCAAATGTTCTGAAGTCAAGGGTACATTTGAAGTGTGGTAAATACACTTCATAAAGTCCATGGTTCTGCTCCTGAGGATGAATGATGGCATCCTGCCTGGAAGAGGTTTAACTGGGAGAAACTTGGGGTGTATTTTCTACCCTCAAAGGCCAGTGCTGAAATTACTTACAGCTAAGATTTTTACTAATTAGAAACAATTTCATTATTAATAAATAATCAATAAAAATAAATATTGTTTTAGGGGAAATCAAAGGAACGTTTCATCCAAACACTTGTCTTACAGCTGAAATTGAAGCTGAGAGAAAGGGAGCCAGTGACCTGAACAAAGCCACATCAGCCAAGATGTAGACTCATATTTTGAGGGTATCAGAAGTGCTTGAGGCCACCTTCTGATAATTAGTGGGATGAAATCATAGCATTTGATTCTTTTTCTAGAGACTAATCTAGAAGGCTACTTCTTCACACTGTTCCTCCATCTTAATTGGTGGGAAAGTTACTTGATCTTAGTCGAGTTGTTGCTTGCTGTCCTGTCCACCCAGAGCCACCCAGGGATTTAGGCTGTTTTCTTGAAGCTTAAATTAGAGTCAGAGGAAATGTGTTTCTTTGAGTAATACAAAGCACAAATCAAGCTGCTTGGGCTGCAAGCCATGAGTTAGGCAAGAGTTCTTTGATTCTCCACCATTCTGCCTCCTGAAGACACCTCATCTGTGGTGAGTTCCCGATGTGTCCACGTGACTATGCCCCTCTCTTGCAGGGCCTATGCTTCTTAAATGTTCCTCTTCTTTCCCTACCCACCCTTACTGAGATGTCAGCCTCTTCACATCTGGGGCTGCTTTCCTGCCAACTACTCTGGTACCATGGCCTCAGACAGACATAGAGTGTGTGAGTCTGCTGAGGAGAGACCATTGTAGGCAGTGTCTGGTGTCTGAGGAGACCTGGAGTCCTACAACATGAGGAGGACCATGGAAGGGAAGGGAAGGGAATGTCAACAAGGGATGGCAACTGCCCTCCTCCAAATTTTCAAAGTACAAGCTTCACTACAACCTGAATCATTTCCTTCTGAAATGTCAACTAGTTCTCCATGAGAGATTTAATCAGTACAGCATCAACACACCACACAAAGTACACCATGATGGCCTTCCAATGTAAGAGTATCTTGTGTTTCTCATTTAATTAAGTGTGTTTGTAGATGTCTTTACATTAACTGCCACTGTGGAGATAGCTCAGCAGTGAGAAGCACTTGTTTCTCTTGCAGAGGACCCAGGTTCAATTCTCAGCACTACATAGCAGCTTACACCTATGTATAACTCAAGTTCTAACGCTCTCTTCTGGCCTTTGTAGGCACCAGTCATCCACATGTATACAGACATTTATGCAACAAAATGAATACATAAAATAAAAGTTAACACATCTATAATAACTTCCACTTTCATGGTATCTCTCTTTTTTTCTCTCATCTATTCCTCCCCTGACTCAATCTTCCTAGTCCCACATGCTTTCCTCTCCTCCCCTTCTCTTTCTCATAACTCCCTCTTCACTCACTGACTGACCCCCCCCCACTGCCAACATGCTCAGGAGATGTTGTTCCGTTCCCCTTCTTGTGAGGGACCTTGTATGAATCTCTTAGAATCCTCCTTGTATCCTAGTTTCTCTGGCAGTGTGAATTATAGGCTGGTGATCCTTTTCTCTATGTCTAAAATCCATATATGAGTGAGTACATACCACGTTCATCTTTTTCTGACTGGGTTTCCTCATTCAGGATGGTTTCTTCAAGTTCCATCCATTTGACTGCGAATGTCAAGATTCCATTGTTTGTTGTTGTTGTTGTTTTGTTTTGTTTTGTTTTCCCCCACTGAGTAGTATTCCATTGTGTAAATGTGTCACATCTTCTTTATCCATTCTTTAGTTGAGGGGCATCTAAGTTGCTTCCAGGTTCTTGCTATTACAAATGATGATGCTATGAACGTAGTTGAACAGATGTCTTTGTTGCACGGATTGGATCATTTGGGTACATGCCTAAGAATGCGATTGCCGGGTCCTGTATAATAACTTCCAATTAATGGCTACAAGCTCAAACTGCTTTTCTCCCATCTCTTGCATGTCATTCTGGACTGAAGGCAATAGTAAAAAGTCTTCTTTTTTTCTTGACTCACTCCCACTGCAGGATATCAACTATAACAACTCTAGAAGGCCTGGGCAGTCTACGGGACCTCGGGCAGTGGAACCAGGATGTATCCCTGGTGCACAAAAGGACTTTGGGAGCACATTCCCCATGGAGGGACATTCCCTTAGCCTAGAGGCAGGAGGGAGGGCCTAGTCCCTACTCCAAATGACTTGACAGATTTTGATGATCCATCCAGGAAGGCACCACCCTTCCTGCGGAGTATGGGGTGGGATGGGATGGGAGTGGGGTTGGGGAGCATGGGAGGGAGAGAGAGGGAACTGGGATTGATATGCAAAATAAGAAGATAGATATGTGTGTGTATACATATACATATATATCATATATGTGTGTATATATACAAACATTTCTTGAATGTCACTTATGCTCTAGGCACTGTGTCACTGATCTCTAACTTACAATGTCTAAGGTAGACTTCTGTCCCACAAGAGCTGACATTTCTGTGACTTCGAAGTTGTATGAGATCCAACTGAAAAGAACAACAGCAATACCTGAAGTCAGGCAAAGCTCAGCAAGCCAACACAGGGCTCCCGTGCACTGTGACATGTGACATACCCGAGTAACAGGAGCAGCCTAGGTGGCAGGACAGAGCTGTGACTCCCTATGGAGGAGGGAGGTAAGTCCAGGGTAGAGGAAGCTGAGTGCTATATTGAGAATTATCAAGAAGAGTCGGTGGAAACATTGGTCGCCAGAGCCCAGTCTCAATTGACAGCATCACCCAGCATCCAAGATGGTGCAGGATCTTTCTGTACTGCCTGGGAAAGTTTTGCCTAAGAAAGTGGATGTGACACAGCTTATGTCTCAAGTGCATACAATCCAATGATCTTAGCAAAGGCAGCATAAGCACCTCCACCCAACATCACTTTACAAGAGTGCCAGGGGGCAGTCCGTCAGTCTGTGCATGACTGCCCACCCCCAAAACACATTGCCACTCTGTATTTTACTGAGCCCCTTAGTAGGTAGGAATCACTTGATAATAATACATTTTCCAGTTCACTGGCATTCATACATATTCATATTGTTTTTAATTAAAAATGATATTGTATTGTGTGTCAGACAGAATTCAAGGTCTCCAGGTTCAGAAACATCTGAGAAGTCTCCATATTTCTCCTGATTTATAATCTGTCACAAGTGTCTGGAGAGGGCTCACTGCGTGGTGAGGCTCCATGAGGAACAAACACTGCTGTTTATATAGCCCAGGCTTGGAAGAGAACCCAACTGACAGCACACTAGAGTGTCCGAGAAATATGGGCCCAGACCTCGAACACAGCATGCAAAGTTTGAAGAGGAGGGAGAGCAGGTGCATCTGATGTGAGACTGCTGGATATGAATGAACTCTTCTTTCCTTGGCCATGACGCCTACCCCTTTGTAGTAATATTTTCAAAGAAAACAAAATACTAATCCAGCAAAAGCTTGGTGCTGCAGATCGTCACATAGAATGAAGCAGAATTCTTAAAAAGTCCCTTTTAAACATTTTATGACCACAGATCCCTGAGAAGTCGGGCCTGAGGCAAGAATTAGAAAACATGTGACTCATTTGTGGAGAGTTCTCCAGCAGTCATAAAGAAAAGAAAAAAAAAATAAGCGAAAAACAAAACAAGCAAACAAGATAACAAGGCAGATGCTGCTAACCAATGAAGGGAATTTAACTAAAAGTAAAACTTTGACTCCACACGCTCAAGAGCTAGAGCCAAAATCATAAGAGGGTTGCCACTTCTTCTGTGAACTTCAGTAATCCAGTGCTAGGTGATACAAACACAGTCTCTTCAGAATGTAAAGAGGAAAAGCAAATGTGTATGCTGACATTCCTATCTGTGTTGCTGAGATACAGTGTGTGTATGTGTATGTGCATGTATGCATGTGTGAGTACAATGTATGTTCATGTGTGTGCATACACACATGTGTGTGTGTGTGTGTGTATGTGTGTGTGTGAGAGAGAGAGATGAGGAAGTTAGGCGAGCATCCTGCTGTCCTGTCTCTGTATGTGTGTGTGTATATGTGTGTGTGTGTATGAGAGAGAGAGAGAGAGAGAGAGAGAGAGAGAGAGAGAGAGAGAGAGAGAGGAGGAAGTTAAGCGAGCATCCTGCTGTTCTGAGGATAAATTCTGTAAACCAGGATTTCTCACATGGAGGTCTGAAATGTGGGCTGCTATGTCTCAGAAGGCCTGACAGCTTGTGTTGGCCTCTCATTTGTCCAAAGTGAATCACAGATTCCTGAAAGAACCATAAACTTGGCTTTGCAGTTGTCTGGAGGTTAGGTCAAAGGACAGTGTTTTTCCATCCTGTGATTAGGGTTGGAATGACATACTCCTACAGTGAATTTTGTGGGGTCATAAAAACAGAGGAGCAGCCTGGATCCCTCCTCTGCATGCCTCCTACATCCACCACTCCCTCCAAAATCTGATCTTCAGATCAAAATCACTTTATGTATTACAGGATTTGAATTTCCGTATGTATGCTATTTCTCAAACATACCAGTTTGAAGAGTTTAGTACAGTGCACAATGTAAGGACATGCTGGTATTTCTTTTTGAGTTGGAGTTCTTTATGTGGCCTTAATAAGTTATCTTCTCTTATGGATAGTAAATAGAGAGTCTAATTATCCACTGCTCTTATAAGGCAACAATGGCTTATGTTTCATCACTTGGGGAGTATGGGGTCATGTGGTGTATGTTTATGAGCCACTTTTGTGTTTCTAATATTGTTCTTGACTCTGATTGATGTTACAAAGGAAAAATAGAAATGATTTCCTCTTCTGTGAAAATAGCAAAGTAGTGTAAATAAATAAAAGACAAGTTAAAATGTCCCAAATTGAATTATAAGGTCACCGGGTTCACCAATATGAGGCACTGTGCCAATGAAAGACCACAGAACACTCTTGAATCCCTATGGTTCAAACAATATTTTATCGTTGGGACAGTGTGGCTAAACACATGTACTTGGTTATTTTAATACACTTCTGCCACTTGGAGTTCACATAAAAATGAGTAAGGGACTCACAACATTCAAGGGCTCTGAAGCTCTTTTGAAAAGACGTTTGCAGTGTGAGCCTGATGCTTGCATTCAGACTTCCCACACATGGGTGGGCACTGAGGTTACCCAGAAGCTTTCTAACAGTTTCCAGGGCTCACTCCAGAAACTCATGAATTAAAACTTTAATCAAGCATTACAGAATTTCCAGATAACCATGTCAGCATTTCTAGTTTAGATATACCTAAGATTCATTCCCCCATAGACTTATTTCAAAGTTGATACATACCAGCTCTAGCGTATACAGAGGAAGATTGTATTTCAAACTATGTTTCTGACTCTCTGCCTTCCACAGAGTTAAGAAATCAATTCCTCAATACACTCTGTATTATGTTGGTATACTACCATGGAATCTTGCCTACAGATGAGGGGCGAATACCCGCTAAGCCATTTCCAAAGCACCCAAAGGTTAGCCCAGAAATACGCCCATCCCGAAGTTGTCTGGGAACTCCAGTGAATCCATCCAAATATCAATTCTTCATTGCCTAAAGGAAAACAGCCACATTATTTGCAGTATCTATCTGTGGGGCTTGTGTAGGAGACCAGGGTAATGACAAGGTTGACAGCTGCTGGTGATTCCAACAGTTTCCTGGATAAAATCTAAGTCTAAGTCACAGCTCCCTCAAGGATACCAGAGGGATGCAAAATATTATGGTCACTGTTTCACAAGAGAAGCCAAACTAAATCCACCAAGAAAAAAATAAATGCAATAAGTAAAATGAATGTATTTTAAAAGAAAACTACAAGAAAATATTTGCAACACAAAAAGGCAAAGAATGGATATCTTAATGGTTATTATAATATATCAAACTCCTCTTGATGAGGGAAAGAACTAATATCCCACTGGGGACACAAAAAGCGTGTGACAAGCAGTTCACAAACAGAATAACTAACGACCAAGATGCTTGCACATGACAGTCTAGTAGCTGTCCTCCAGCTTTTCCTTTAGATTGAAATCCCAATGATCACGGACATGCACATCATGACAGAATTCCCTTTAGGTCTCAGCTCAAATGCCTCCTGGTCAGAGATGCTTCTCATAATAAGCCACTCTGCAAACTAATGTCCCCTATGTGACTACCTTCATTTCACTCTATCAACACCTCACATGTGTTTGTTTATGAGATATCCTTTGCTGTCTTTGGCTAGAGTACAGACTGCATGAGGGTAGGGACCATGACTGTTGAAGTCAGTAGTGTCATAAGCACATAAGAGAGGCCTTTTACATTAGAAGTACTCATAATATCTGTTGACAGGCTCAGTGGTTAAAGAAGGCTTTTTATCCTTGCAGGGGGGCCTGAGAGGGATCCTAGCACCCCTTCAGGCTCTTACAACCTCCTGTAACTCCTCTCCAGGACATATAATGCACTCTTCTGTCCTCCGAGGACATCACACACACACACACACACACACACACACATACTGAATGACTCCAGAAATAACTCACATATTTTTCAAGGTAACAATGAAGACTGTAAAAATTTCTTTTAACTCTGACATTGTGTGGTGTCAAGAATTAGATGCAGACTGAATGGATGCCAATGAGAGCAGCTAAATTGTCACAGCCACTTGGAGATGAGTCGTGATGCTATTTCTTGTCATGATGGCAAATCCGACAAAAAACAAGATGTCATAAAATGCAGAACAATTTTTTCCCGAGAATGGTATATGTTTATATATGATATGTGCACGTATTGCACAAGAAAAATAAAGGAATGAGGCACAATGAATCTGGTATAGCATTTCCTATGGGGAAGGGAGAAGTTTGAGTGGGATTGAGCATAGAGGGTAACCGTCTTTGAATTCTTGTGTATAAACACTCGTGTTTGTGCATGTCTATTTGTCTGTGTGTGTACCACATGAGTGCAGAAAGAGGCCACAACAGGGCTTCATATCTCCCGAATGGGAATCACAGGTGGCTGTGAGCTGCTGGGAGGGAGATGCTGGGAACCAAACACGCATCCTTCAGAAGAGCAGGAAGGGCGCTCAGCTTCTAAGCCATTTCTTCAGTCCCCATTTGCTTAGTTTTTTTTTTTTAATATCGATTACAATGTGTGCATTGCTTTAGTCATATAGAAAAGCAGAAATTTGATCAAGTGAGTCAGGAATAATAAAGAGTGTATGATGCCTTCTGAGGTTTATATTACCATACCTCCAGAACATAAAACAAAGAAGAAAGCAACCACCAGTTCAGCTGCTTAAAAGAAGGGTTTAAAGACACAGTCCCTCCACGATAGCTAAAGGAAGTTGCCTCTCTCCACTTTAATGGTTTTTTTTTTTTTTTTTTTTTTTTTTTTTTTTTTTTGAGACTATGTGACCTTCATGGGGACTTACTGGGTCACAGTGCCCCCTTTTCCTTCTGAACTGCCCTGCTTGTTGGTGAATTAAGCATCTCTCTGAGTCAGATTTTAATGAGAAGGAATTGACATTTTGCCAGATAAAAGACTCTTTGAGAGTCTTTGAGATGATTCTAGTCATACGAGGGAGGATCTAGCAGATTTTTGGAAATAGTCTGAGAACAAATAAAACCTCTTTTGAGAGAGTTCCAGTTAGTATCTAGGAAATCTGGATACATGTGCAACATTCATTAAGTACCCAGAAAAGTGTCATGTACTTGGTTGTAACAGACATGGTTTTCACAGGCTGAGCACTTTAATGAGGCCAGCAGGAGGGTAGCCAATCCTCTCCATTTCCCTGGATCTGGTGGCTTTCAGTGAGTGCCAGCAATGTAAGAAAAATCAAGGAAGCATCCAAAGCAATTGGAAAGAGCTGCCCACCAAAGCTTCTTAGCAAGGCAATAACACACATGTATTAAATATTTAGCTTGTGCCATATGCAGTGTGCTGGACACTGGCAGTCAGCGTACTGTTCAAACATGAGCATACATGTTAGAGCAGTGGTTCTTAATCTTCCTAACGCTGTGACCTTTCAGAGCAGTTCCTCATGTTGTAGTGACCCACAACCATAAAATTATTTCATTGCTAGTTTATAGCTTTAATTTTTCTACTGTTAGGAATCATAATGTAAATGTCTGATATGCAGGGTATCTGATATGTGACCCCCAAGAGGGTCAAGACCCAGAGGTTGAGAACCACCTCCATAGAGGGCTTAAGGACTCAACATAAAAGGTTAACTGCAGAACACTGACTGCGTCTGTCACCTGAAGGTCATTTGGGCATTCAGAAAACTATAAGGGCATAAGGAATTTACAGAATGAAAGAACTTAGAATTCTCAGAAGAAGCCTGTGTCTCTGCTGGCATAGCTCCAGCATATGCTGGTCCTCCAGCTGGTGTGTGCTTTGGAGCAAGTGTCCATGCATGGGCTTGAACTGAGAAGGAGTGCATGCATGGATTGGGGTCCAAATTCTGAGATACATGATCCAATGTTTTTGCCATTACACGCCCAGAACTCTTGTCCTCCGGTTCTCCGCTTCAACAAACAGAAGGATAGGAAGATGACGCAGTCTGAAAGGGCTTGTCATGCAGCCTGAGACTTGCATGTGCGTGTGACATGTCTGTAAACCCATGGTGGAGAGGCAGAGCCAAGAGGGATGCTGGCATTCACAGCTTTCAGGTTCAGTGATTATCCTGTTGTGGAAACTAAGATGGAACGTGATGGTGGATGTTGTTGGGCTTTTTGTTTTTTGGATTTTGTTTTGTTTTTCCCCTTTTACTCTTTGGGGAGCCTGACTCTCACACTCCCAAATAATCACACAGAAATGTATTTTTTCTTATGAATGCCTGGTCTTAGCTTGGCTTATTTCTAACCAGCTTTTCTTAACTTAAATTATCCTGTCTACCTGTTGCCTCTGGGCTTTTACCTTTATCTACTTTTGTATATCTTTTCTTTCCTTCCTATTTCTTGTCTAGCTGTGTGGCTGGGCCCTGGTGTTCTAATTTCCTCCTTTTCTCTTTTCCTCCCCCTATTGATTCTCTCTGCCTGCCAGGCACACTCATCCCTCTCCTGCCTTACTACTGGCTGTTCAGCTCTTTATGAGACCAATCAGGTGTTTTACACAGGCAAAGTAACACAGCTTCACGGTGTTAAACAGATGTAACATAAAAGAATGAAACACATCTTTGCACCATTAAACAAATGTTCCAGGGCATAAACAAGTGCAACGCATCTTCAACTAATGTTTCACCACAGCTAGAAGATACACAGTGATGTCTGATCTCCATGTAATCATACAGACCCAAAACAGGTGAGTAAAAATGTATTTATCACTTAGAAATACTGGGCTCTGGGAAACTGGTTCAAAATAAGTTTTACCCTACTCCCAACACATTTATTAGGCCAATAGAATATTTGTGTACAATACTGTGACTACCATGTTTCATGGTTAAAGCATCTGTTAAAAGCCATTACCAACCACAAAGGGATAGAAGAACAGAGACTGGTGAGGGAGGCTGTGTGGCTCCTCTTCTAACTCAGAGAATCCGATGACTCATTCTTTGTACTGTTTGCCAAATTGCCTAATGGAGAGGATGTCACTGGTCATGATTCAGTGTTGTGATGTAATTTAAGACACACAGTCTTGATACCGAGGGCAATCTGTGGTCACCTGGGCTTTGCCACCAGCTGGTCTGTTACTTGAGACGGGTCACTTCCCTTCTCTGGCTAGCATTTCCTCATCGCTGTAATGAGAACGTTGCCAGGCTATCAATTAGGACAGTTCTAAAACAGCAGCAGCAGCAGGGTTGGGGAGATGGCCCAGTGCTTAAAGCTGTTGCCCACAATCTTGCAAACTAAAGTTCAGCTCTACATGGCCCGTGTAAATTGTGGGTGCCCACAGAGGCTGGCCTGTGATTCCAGCCTCAGAAGACAGTGACAGGGATCCACAAAACAAGCTGCCTACCGAGACCAACCACATTGGGAAGCTGTAGAAGTGACTGAGAAACTCTGCCTCACTGAGTAAGGCAGAAGAGCAACAGAGGATTCTGAACACAAACTTAGGCTTTGCAATGCATGTATACACACACACATACGCACATACACAGATACACTCCACGCACAAGAGATAAAGAAATAATTTTAAATAAAGCAATAACACCCTTGCTGTTTATTCCTTTATACTCCAATTTTTTCCTTGTTGCTTGGCCATCCACAGCAAATGCTTCCTCAGGCTTAATGAACTTCACAATATGCAGTGACATGATACAAGGCAAGTACACGTAATGATGGGATATCCCAAGTCCTTTCCTCCTGAGAATACTGTGCACTGGCTGTAAGCTCCTCATTCATCAAGAAATTTAAAGTGGACATGTGTGCTATTCAGGGTAGACAAGGAATACATCTAAAATTAGGCTTTTAAACTCAACTGCAAAATAAACACCTTTCTCGTTTGTCCAATAGAGGAGACAAACAGAATGGGCTTAAGCTCTGCCCGGGTTGACATGTCCTTTGTGAGCATCCTGGATTCCTACAACAGGTCATGATAAACTGTCCTGTCCTCTAAAACGTGGACAGCGCAGTGCAGCTGAGCACCAAGCTCTGTCCTTACACTGATCACTCTGGCCACTACTCATTTGTCACCCACACACACTGCCTGGAGATGCTTTCCAGCCTTGTTGGCAGTGATGGGCCTCAGTACCTGGTTATTTGTTTCCTTGCCTGGCGCTGTGTTTACACTGTGTAGAATTGAATGCCACGTTAGTCAACTGATCCAAAGCTCAGAAGGCCTTTGGCCTCTCTGACCATGTCTCTTGGGAAGGAAAAGCAGGGCCTGAGACCTTTCCATGACTTTGATAATACATGAATAGACCTTAAGAGTTGGTCCATTGGCATAAAGTGCCACACACACTAGTTGCTATGCAGTGGATTTGATCCCTCTGACATGATTAGCACACCTGCAAGTCCCAGCTTTTGATTTTGGTCCTGGTTTTGATTTAGTTTTTTCTTTGTTCATACTTCTGATTCTAGTAGCCCATGTAACAAAAGAGCTATGGATGTGGTCCCATGTGTTCACATGCAAATGTCCTCACAGAGACTGCAGACATTGAATGGTTCATCATTGCTGACACATGTTTATCAGAATTCCATAAATATGGACTGACAGCCACAAGTGCTAAACATCAGCAATTTTTCTGGTTTCCTTTTATTTCTGGGTTTTCCCTAAGCAGGGCTACCATGATAATATGTGTACTCATGCTGAATCCAACTTTTAATAAAAGCATTTTATAATTTAATGTGCAAAATGTATCTAAGATAAATAATAAACACAGATGTGCCATATTATAAAATTATTGAGTTATTGAATTATTCTCTCAAGACCCCAATGTACTCTACTGAAAAATAATGTGTCTAAAATATTACTATGAAAGGCTGGAGAAATGGCTCAGAAGTTAAGATAAGTCATACACAGAGCCGAGTTCTCTTCACAGAACTCACATTGGGTGGCCAAGGGATAGATTCAGAATCCTTCTGTGAGCACTTCTACACAAACCATAGCTACACAAAGACATACATAATTAAAACGCAAAAAACAAACTCTTAATATAATACAGGTGAAATGAGAGAGCATAGACTTGAATCGAACTCACCAGAGACAAAACCCTATGCTCTCAGTCATCGTCAGCACAGTGTGCTTCAGTGTGGGACAAAAGCATGATGGAGAAGACACACAGGTTCTGAGTTCCAAACCCTGACTCCAAAGAGATGTGCAAGAGCCGTATGTACCTACCAAGCTACCCAGGATGGCACGCTCCTGTCACTTACAGTATCCAAGACAAACATTGCTGGATACAGTTTGATTTGAAGTCTTACATTACAACAGGAAGACAGGTAAGACAAGATGAGTATGAGTAAGGATTCAACCCAGGCAACAGGACACCATTGCAGTATCAAGAAAGGGTAGAAGCCAGCACAGGATCATAGGTTTCACTGACTCTGAGGAGCACATGAGGGGGATAAGGTGCTGTATCACCCAGACTTACATTTTAACTTAATTGTTAACTCAGTGGTGAATGATATCACTTACAGGGCATTATATCAGGAGGAGAGTACATTTTAGCAGCATGATTATTAACATACTGTGTTTAAGTGTAAATGGGAAAACCCAAGCAGAATTTGACATATGAGAATAGAGCTCAGACAACAGAACAAAGGATACTGAGCTTGAATCATCAGCAGATGGTTGGAATTTAAGAGTTCTGTCACCAGGGGGAGTACAAGCCATGATGGGAGAAGAAACTTGTGGTACTTCTCCCAAGATACAGAATCAGGGGTAAGAAAAGCAGGGAGAAACTGAGAAGCGATGGGCATAAAGAGAGATGAAGAGAGAGAAGAAGAAAGGGAAAGGGAAGAGAAATGTAAGAAAGACCACAAAGCTGGGCATCTGTGGCCCATGCTTTTAATCCCAGCATTCAGGAGGCAGAGACAGATGGATCTCTCTGAGTTCGAGGCCAGCCTGGTCTACAGAGCAAGTTCCAGGACAGGCTCCAAAGCAATGTAGAGAACTCCTGCCTCAAACAAACAAACAAACAAACAAACAAACAAACAAACAAACAAAACCAAAAAGGAAGGAAGGAAGGAAGGAAGGAAGGAAGGAAGGAAGGAAGGAAGGAAGGACACGATAGCCGTGGTGGAGTGGTCCTCATACAGGAAGTGCCCATCTGGCTGAAACCCTGATGAAGATGCGCCTGTGCACATGCTGTTTTGTTGTTTGTGAGCAGAGGGCTTATTCCCAGCATTTCCTATAACTACCATAGTATGTTACTATTTTTCCACCATACATTTTTATTATCACATAATATCCCTTTCAGGTTGTGGATTACAATATGATAGAAACCATATATTCCTCATTTCCTTATCAAAGATAGAGCATACATAGTTTGGGATGTACAAAAGATTCTTAGTATTTTTTAGTATGAACTGCAGAATTTAATTTAATTATAATTTGTCATATATCCTATCTTCATGTGCCTGTGAGTGAATTCACACAGGCCATGGTACAACTTTCTAGACTCAGCTCTGTCCTTACATCTTGTGGGTTATGAGGGTCAAAGTCAAATCGTCAGGCTTGCTAGCACTGCCTTTACCCAGGGAGACATCTGTATTTGACCACACAGTGACGGAATTCTCCATGCAGAGTGACACTTCACTGCTACCCATCAATGCTCCATGATTCATTATTTAAAATTGGAATTCTGTGACTAGGAGTTTTTTAGTAGGCCCTGATTTCAGATTCGTGGGAACATGACAAACCATCTCAGATGGTATCATTACATTTTCATGAATACCTTACCATAAAACTCAGGCTACATTTTAAAAACCTGCACATACCTCCATTTTGCTTTCAGGAGGAAAGACACACAAACATTCTGAAAACCAAAGAATCTCTCTGAAGAGTTTGCCAGCTCCAAGTGTTTTTAAGCATCCCCATGGCATGCTCCTATCTGTCAGTTTCTGAGTCATCTGCAGACTCTAAGATCTTACCCTCACTCTCAAGGGTGCTCTTGCTCCCAAGTGTGTAAAAACCATGCACAGATTCTGTGGGCTTCTTACCTTCCCTTCCAGATAAATGCATTCTCTCCAGGAATGCACTTTGCTAGCAGGAGATTGAGTCCTGCATGAGCACCAAAGCATGATGACGGTCTGCACACATAAAGGAAATATGCACAGCAGGAGACAAGCCGAAAACGGGTTGCTTTTCATGAAAACAATTTCTGAAAACTGGTTTTGAATTTTGTCTTATTTTGATTGAGTTCGTGACTTGTGGACCATTTAGCATCCAACAGTGATTTTGACATCATTAATTATGAATCTGCTGCAGCGTTTAACTGTAGTGAGCCAGCAGTCACTGTGCTTTAAGAGTAAGAATGGGCTTTCAGGTACGGACCCCAAGCATAGCCTGCCGAGATCTTTGTGAGGTGAGGCTCACTCTGCAGAGGAGACCTCACTTCAGAGTGGGGCATCAGAAGTTTGGCCCTCGTCTGGCTACTGAGCAGTCCAGTTGTTCTGAAATTCTTTAAATGGGGTTTTCAGTAAAAGGATAAAAATTTAGTGCCTGCCAGAGATCTTTGTGAAGAGCAAATGGCACAGTTGTGTAAATAAACTTACATCACGCTTGGTTTAAAATAATATCCAGTAAGTTCTTAGGTAAACATCTCAAAAATGCATGTTTCAAAACAAGTGCCCATTTCATGGTTGTAAGATAGAAATAGAGATGGCAATAGTATCTGTCCCCTGGGCCATCTGTGAGGACACGCTGATCTGTGTGGTACATACTTTAGAATTCCCCAAAAGTTTGGTAGGCTCCATCCTTAGTCTGGTAGCAGCCATGTATTCAGGCCACATTTACTAAGAACTTAATATGCATTAGCTGCTGTGTAGGGAACAGACCAGAGCAGCAGTTATGGTGGGAGGGCACTGGCCCAAGTCAGAAGCCACAACCTCTCAATCGTGAAGAGTTGGCCATATAAATGCAAAGTCATTCAAGGTTTGAGCATTTCCTGAGACAGGAGCAACAGTGTTGCTCAACATTTGGAATATTGAAAGGAACAAAGAAAAAATGCCAAGTTTCTGTGAAAAGTGCCCAGTGTGGCCCTTGGTCACAACTTGCAAGTTCCCACCCTTCCAGGTTACAGGGGCAGAAGGGAGGAAATGCGTTTTTCTACAAAGAATTCATGTCAGGAGTGACAGAAGTGGTCCACAGACAAGTGGCGGGCAGATAAGGGAGTGTCGCAGGGAGGGAAGGACGGGAAAGGCTGGGTGACCGACTGAGCTGGCAGGAGGAACGAGAGTTCTGGTGCGTAATCACATAGTAGGGTGGCTATACATAACAACAACATCCTATATTGTAGCATGAATAATAATACCCACAGACAGGTATTGGGGTTCAAGCTGAAGATCAGAAAAGCAAAGCAGCCAAGCCACCAGTGAGCTCTCCCCTCTACCTACCAATGCTCAGACCAAAGGGGCAATCCACTGAACCTCGGACTGCACTGCTCCTCAGCAAATCTCAGACTGCTCCTGAGACTGCACGGAGCTGCTTCTAATCTCTCTGGTTAAACGCAAGAGCTCTGTTTCTCTTTTAGACTGATTCACTCTCATGCTGCCCTTGAACTGACAAAGATCCATCTGCTTCTGTCTCCTGACGTCAGTGATTAAATTTGCGTGCCACCACTGCCCAGATTCTATGGTTGTGGCTGGCTTTGCATTCTGATCTCCAAGGAAGCTTTATTAGATAATAAACAACATGTCACCACATTATATGTTTCAAAAAGTTGGAAGAAATGAATTACAATGTTCTCACATAAATACTAAATGTGAGAGGGGATTGGTATGCTTAACCTGTTTTTAAAATTACACAATGTGGCCTGAAGAAATGGGTCAGCAGTTAAAAGCATATGTTCCACTTCCAGAGGACTCTCAAGTTTGGTTCCCAGCACCCACATCTCACCTCTCTCTGTAACTCCAGCTCCAGGAAATCTGACGCCTTCTTCTGGTCTCTGGGGGTAGTTATACTCTCACTTATGCAGAGTAACACACACTTAAAGTAATAATTCATCTTCAAAAAATATATAATATAATAATCTGTATCTCAAAATATCATGTGGGGACTTTCAAAATGTATAATTTGGTGTTTTCAGGTATAAACTTAAAACTAAATATAATACAACATAGATATATTTATGATTTATATTAAATAAATAAATACATATTCTCGGAAGACCAATCAGGTGTGGAATGGGCTGTCTGCAGATTGCTGCTGTTCAGACCCCCCTCTTCCTGATTTTAGAGTTGGGTTATTTACAAGGTTCTAAAGGTCAGAATAATTTAAACTCCAAAAGAACGTTACTACTGAATTTAAAGACCGAACATGTTTGTGACCTTAGGAATGTGTCAAAGAAGAAGGACATAGATGATGGTTTTCACAAAAGTTGTAAGACTTTTGGTGCTAAGAAGAAATCACATTCCCGTGCCTGACTCAGGCGTGGGTATCCATCCTGCTATGGTATGAATGGGAAGCGTCCCTTGAGAGCCCATGTGCTCTCTGCTTGTTGACTATGGAGCCGACACTCTGGTCCTTTGACCATGCTTTCCCCACCACGATGGAACATGTCCTCTCAAACTATGAGCCAGAACAGCTCTTCCTTAAGTGACTGCTTGTCAGGCGTTATGTCATAAGAAGAGCAGCTAGTGCAAACACCAGACTCAGCACCTACAAATAAAGCCAATGCCATCAAATTTAAGTAGCTTCGCTGATGGAACTGCTCCAACCCCTACTAAGTTCTGCCAGATTTGCAGGTCGGTTCTCCAGACTAGCGGTGACCCTCTACACTCTCTTGTTGGCAAGTTATTTTCTTTAGATTCAGGCAAAAAAATGTGTGAAAGCAACAGCAGAGTAGCTCAGACTGAAAAACAAATGTCAGCTGCTGTAGCCATGTTCTGTCTCTTTTATATGTATAATATTCAGACAACCCAGGGGATATACCTGAGGCCAACAGTCAGGAGCAGAAGTGTGGCATCAGGAGCCCTGGCTTTAAAGCAGGAGTAGAACCCAGTGGGATTTTCAATTTTTAAAATACTCTCTTCCATTAAGAGAAAGAAAGATCAGCTTCCTGCTATCAAATCCTTTGGTGGTATTACTGGAGATGGAATTGTCAAGTCTAGGTCTCATCCATATATAAACTTTGGGGTTTAAGAGCAACAACAATAATAATTCAAAATGCTTATACAATCTAGAATCACCATGCAAATACTTGTAGAAAACAGTAATTTTTCTCTGAATTTCATGTCGAACTACACTTTGCCCAGGACCACTGGTGATTATCCTAATTGGCAGAGCATTAATGGCCATACATTCCTGAAAGTCAAGGGTGACACTGTGCCGCACTAGGAGCGTCATGGATGGGTAAAAAGTGACCTTTGGTGAGGATATTCAGTCAGAAAGGGCTCTCCTATGAACTTGTTTATATGGCCTGCGGTCTATCTTTTGGAAAACATGAGGAATGAGAGCTTTAGTTGAAGACCCTCAAATGGATAAAGGCTCTCAGGAAAGGTCCAAGGAGTGGATTTGAAGCCACGTGGTTCCCACTGGGTTTTCTCAAAATTAGTGTGACTATTTTATTGCATGAAAATAGAAGTATAATTGTGAAGGGAAGGGTAAAATGCAAAGGGAGTACTCAGTGTGCCATATGAACAAAGCAAGCTCTCCACGGAGGTTGGAATATTATTACCTGTTTGATGGGAGATGTCATTCTGTAAATATGTTTCTCTTATTGGTTAATGAATAAAGCACTGTTGGCCAATAGGAAAGCCAGATAGGCGGGACTAGGAGACTCGGAGGAGAGAGGAAGTAGTAAGGAGGAGATCCAAGATGGAGGACAGAGAGAAGAATGCCAGCCCCTCTCTCCAGTAAGTAGGACCACATGGAAAAACTTAGATTGATAGAAATGGGTTAATATTTAAGACAGAGCTAGCCGATGAGAAACTAGTAACCGGCCTACAGCTTTATATCTAATACAGTGTCTCTGTGTGTTATTTGGGGCTGACACAGTGGTGGGCCCAGACCATCAAGGAAAAACATACTCATAACACCTGTTGATGTGTTTTCCCAGACTTTTACTGTGACACAAGCACTTACTCATCAAAAGGAGGACTATTAGTTCTTTTCAAAACTGGCTTATCCAGCCATATGTGTTTTCCTGTGAGCATAACACGAGGATGTGTGCATTTGTCCTGGGTGAGGAATGGCGTGGCATTCAGAATGAACATTTCCTTGAAGCTATAATCTTTGCCTTACATGTGACCTGACATTTAACCCTTTCATTTCTGATGACACTGAGGCTCAGAGTGGCCCAAAGGCTTAATTTCACACTGCTGGTGAGTGATGAGTTTGATAGTGAACTTCAGCCCTTTGAGTCTCAGCTGACAGCTATGTGGCCCTGTGTGTCTTTAAAGAATGATGTGAGCAAACAGACAGTAGCTAAGCTTCCAGATGCCCTTTTTGCCCTGCATCTAAGGGACATTTCTAGGCACGCCTCCATGGATGTTATCAAAAAGTATTCTATTTGATTTTGTTTTCTACCTAACGTTTCAAAAAAAGAAAGCATCTTTCAGTTTTACATAGTCTATTTTGGAACTAAATTCTTTAACTGAAATTGTTTTAGAGGGCAGAAAGAAAAATGCAAGTACTAGTTAGAAATGGAAACAACCCAGGAGATGTTTGGTTGACCACCAGCAGTCATAATAACCTATAAAACAAACAAACAAACAAAACTACCTCACATGAAGTGTCTTTCAATGTGGGAACGTGGGAGGATTTTTATGAAGAAAATCTGAGCACAGAAGGCTTTTATATCTTCACTGTGCTCTTCTTCGTCTGCAGAATGGTGCAACTAGCTTTTTGTGTTTTGAGACTGAGTTGGAGGGGTTGCAGAACTTACGCCAGCATTGTTTGTCTTATGCCTTTGAACAAATTACTTCTGTTTTCTGCGACCCAACCACGAGATAAGAAAAACTAGCATGACACAAAACATGCAAGAGACTTTCAGTTCATAAAATTGAACTCAAACTAGTCCTGTTCACATTACTTACAAAATACTTTTAAACATGGAAAGAAAAGAACCATTCTATGATATAAAAATATTCATGAGTAAGTGCAAAACACAAAATCTAGTTATGATATCTAGTTCTCGTGATCAAGTTGGTAAGAGTTGGTTTTACCAGGAGGAAGAGCCTGTGTATGAACAAATATTCTTCTTGATACAGTGAATGAGTTTGCAGTCCAAAATGGACGTGGCAGAATAATGGGTTTTTGTTGACTGATTTCCTCATTGTATGTGATTATGCAGGCATGAAAAACCTCAAAAAAATTATTCTATTCGTGTAAAGCTTTTACCCCAAAAGCTCCCCCTACCAAAACAATTCCTGCTTTATATTTCCGATAAGGTTTTTATTTCAACATTCATTTGTTAAGTGAATAGAGATTATTTTGTTGAGCCTATGTTACCTCCAATGAAGCATTAATTTATTGATTCAAAGATTGCCAGATTGCTCTGGCTTGGGAGACATCTGAGGACACTGTCTTAGAATCTGATTAATGGAAGTCAGCTTCCATGAAGTTGTAATCAACTGTACATGTGATTCACGAACCAAGAAGTCGACCACACGGAGACAAGGGCTCATGAACTGTAAAAAAAATATTGTCCAGGTTCCTGGCTTCTGCCTTCCTTCTTAGCACAGTTCCATAACACATAGGTGACAAGTCTGTTTAGACCATAGCTTTCTATACTAGACTGCCTCTCTTTGAACAGCATTTTACCAAGATTTTTGGTGTTTTCTGAGAACCCAAATATACCATATATGAAACAAAAGCTAGAGAATACATAAAATTTTAAATGCACAAAGTTAAAATTCATAATATATAAATAGACTAGTCAACAGTTGTGAAGCCTGGACTTGAATGGAAATGTTGACAAGGTAAGTCTGGAGCGGTCATTGTGAGGAGTAATCAAATCTGGAGCAGTGCTGCAATGTACTTGCAAGACACGACAGCCCCTTCTCTTGTATTTTCTGTCTGTGGCCAAGCTGATTGTCATCTCCCGGTGGAAAGACACGCTAATTAACTCTGTATCACTAGATTCATAGCCATCTACTTCCCCACCTTATGGTATGTCTAAAATGAACCATTTCACTCCATTGCCAACATCACCCGGGAGCTTCTTCAAACTGAGCATTTCACTCAGGCTTAACTAATCCTCCCACCCACTCTCAACACGTCTCATCTTCATGCTTAAGCATTGACTGAGTTACTTGACCTTATTTTTCTAACTTCCAAAGGCAGATGCTTAGCTCAGTAAACACCAGTCTTTCTATTTTTCAATATAAACTTCTGTTTTGTTTTTTGTTAGAGATAAGGCCCTACTATGTAGTGCAAATTAGTCTCTGCCTATATTTACACCTGATCAAAAGTGGTAACTGCCTTTGAAATATGACCCGAACAAGCATGTTCAAGGAGTCATAGCTCATATTCACATTGACTACATACATGGTCATTTTAATAGAAGTGATTCACACAGTTAGTGAGTGTTTCTTGCTGGCAGAAAAGTAATGTATATTCTCATGGAAATAAATTACCTTTATCCAAGACTTCAACAAACTCCCCCAAATTAACTACAAGGAAATGAGCATTCTATATTAAAGATACAATAAAAATAAATCCACTAGCCAGGTATGGAGACACATACCTAAAATCACACACTGTAGGCCTAAGGCAATAAGTCTGTGAATCTGAAGCCACTTTGGGACACATAGTAAGACTTTATTATACATACTTTATAATACACACACACACATATATATATATATATATATATATATATATATATATATATATATATACACACACACACACACACACACACACACAGAGAGAGAGAGAGAGAGAGAGAGTCCAAAACAAGAAACAAGAAACCATGAGTAAAAACTAACAGAAACAATGAGTAGGAGAATCATCTCTGTAGACAATGTAGTATAGATTATGTTCACCATATTTAAAGTAACAAATAACAGGTTTCAATAACAATAAAAGAAACAGAAACTCAAATGTCCTAGAAAAGAAGTTGGAGTGTTAGATTAAGGAGTCATCAGGTTGTTATGGACTTACACAGAGTGATTTTTGAGGCCCCAGCTGTAGTAAGGCAAGGTCCATGTTTGTTTCTTTCTGTACTTCGGTTGCTGCCACAACCTGTCTTATTTTGTCTTTATCCATAAAGCACAAGGAACAAATTGTATGTGTAGTATTTAGCCGAATTGGGTTCAGAAGCTGGTCTCTGGTGTTTGTAACCAGCACCATGTGGTTTATGATGCAGTGTTCCCTCGCCTTTGTTCGCTGGGGGGCTTCTACACTTGTGTATCACATACTGAGCTGTTGCTGTTGTTTGTGATTAAAGTGAGAACCGTTGTTTTGTTACTAAGTCCACTGCACAGAAGGGAAGTCAACTCTGTACTATTATTCTTACTGACAACCCTATCATCCTCTTGTTTTTGTTTTTACTTTGTCTTTTTCTCAAAGCTGAACACACTAATGGATTTCTGTTTCTCTTCAAATAAAGCTCATACATCAATCTGGCTTACAGAGCTCAGGAAGGTCTATTTCCATAATGCGCCAATGTCATCATATGCTTCATTGTCCTCTGACCTTTGGTTTGGGCCAAACCTCTCTGTTATCAGGTCTCCAAATGCTTTGTTCGACTAGTTTTCAGTTCCTTCTGAATTTAAGAATTTCTCATTTCCATGTTCTGGATGCTGGTTGTATGGATATGAAGTATAAATGTTCCAATGCAGGTGTATGTCCTGATGTGATTTCTAGCAGTGTGAGGTCTTTATCTGTCTGACAGATAGTACCTCCCAACTCCCTCTGTGTGGCCACTCCATCTCAGCACCCACATGGAGGATTGGATACTGTTTACTCAGTGATGCCATTATTTATTGCTCAGCTCAAGTCAGGAAGAGCAAGCAGTCAACTAGTCTACCTACTCTGAATTCGAAAAACGTAAAAAACCCCAATAACAGTTTAATGTATATCTTTAGTTTATTGTATTTGTTGGGGCTGTTGTGAAAAAGGAAGTACATTCTGCAAAACTCCCAAACTTACCGGTCCCCCTATAGGTGTTGGATCATGCTTTTCTCTTTTCTTAATTAGGATATTCTCTTTCCAAAATGTTATCTGTGCTAGTTAATTTTGCATTGTAATTTGTTGGGGATGCAAGAGCATAAGAAAGTACATCGGCTTCTGCATGTTGAATCTAAATGTATCTGTGACAATACTCACTTGTCTTCCCAGACTCAACAAAAATGAAATTATCACTTTCTTGGATATAGTGCCGTCCTCTGACAGACTGGTTTCTTCCTTGCACTTATTCAATACAAAATAACTGTCAGACATATTAGCCCCAACATGAAGTGTGCTAGACAAGAACACCAAGGGCTTACATTAAATTGCCACACTGATGGCAGTCTGACCTCTTTTCCAAGGGAATGAGTTGCTCTTTTTCTATTTGGTATAAATTAAAAGGAAGTTAGTACAGCATTCCCCCATTGAGGTAAAACAAGGAATGGGAAAACAATGAAAGCATTGCAACTATACACAAATGGGTTATAATTTCTTTAGGGGAGCTGGAAAGACTCACTAGGTAAGAGAATTTGTTTTGCAAGCATGAGGACTTGAGTTCAGATCCCAGCACCTGAATAGAAAGCAGGGTATTGCTTCATGCCTGCTTATAACCCAGCACAGCTAGTAGTGGAGTCAAAAGGCTTGCTAGGTTTTGCAGGATGCCAGCCTAGCTCCGGGTTCACCATGAGACGTTGTCTCAAATAAACACAGAGAAGAGTGACAGAACAGGATACCTGGTGCCATCCTCTGGACTGCATGCATATGCACAGGTGTATACACTCATACACATTCCCATAGATATCCCTCAACCATTCTTACACACACACACACACACACACACACACACACACACACACACACACATATGCACACGCAAAACTTAATTGTCCATCTCTGTATTTTAGAGGAATGTGTGGAAGAGAAATCCTGTAAAAATCTAAAATAACAATTACAAAGAAATTTCTCCTGAAATTGACAAAATAAATTAATTCAAAAGGGCTTTTTATCAAATGTTACTTGAGTACCAGGCATCATGCTCAATGCAGATATCACCAGTATAAATTAAATGCTGAATGCTGCCCTCTCCCTTGAAAAGCTCACAGCCTCCCCAAAGAGACATAATAGATTCCCTTCACTGCAAAAGGATTTCAATATTGCCCTGAGTCACACTGATTAAAAAATAAGAAAATGAAGAGAAGACCAAGGATTCCTGTTCACCTGGGATATGTCGAGACATATGTTAGCACAAAGATAAATCTTACCTGCAGTCAGAGGCTTCAGGAGTCATCTCTGAAGCAGAGCAACAGCTCTCTATGCATCTATGAATCTGCATTGTTGAATTCTCAGTGGAGTGTGCATAGCCTTAGTGCCTCGTTCATTCATTTTCATCATGAGCAGTTATGTTTCAGAGGCAGCAATTCCTGCCTCTTTAGAACCAAGAATCTGATAATGTCCACTACCAGCACTGTGGTAGGATCATGGATGTATGACATTTTAAGTGGGAGCTCTTTCCTATATGGAAAGATCTAGAAGCTGAAGAAGACATCTGTTTTGATTGTCAAGTGTTCACATCACTGTAACCAGTCTTCCCTAACCTTCTAAGAAGTTGATTGTAAGCGAAACATTTCTCTTCCTCAGATGTATCCTGCTTGCCATTGCTGTGAGAGCAGAAGGCAGGGTTCTGGAGGGAAAAATTCTCCAGGAGACAGCAATAAAATTGGAGTTCACAATCTAGCCAGATTTCTTGCAATTTGACAAAATATGGTTGTTTATTGTTTTTCCAGTTTGGATAAAAGGTCTTGAACAAAAATTTCAAGATTTGTGTGGACTAAGGACCAAAGAGTAAGAAAGTTCTCCCATTGGAAGTAGCATCATCTCATCAAGAGCAGAAACAGTTGGAGTAATTGAGATTAAAACTGAGAGGCCAGAGCTAACTTAATGATAACAGAAAGTCGAATCCTATTAGTGGTAGAACATGCTTGGGTGTGGCGGAGTTCAGGACACACACTATAAATGGCGTGTGTCCTGTTTTGATTCAGTATAGAAATAGCAACAGGAAGCTGATAATTATATTTCTGTTAATAAAGTAGCAGCCTGAGAGCTTCATATGGGAGAAATTAGAATATACTTAAAGGCACGAATGATTACTCTTCTTATTTTGGTTTCGGTTTTTGCCTCTTTTGCTGACAGAGTGATTTTGGGGAATCCAGCTCTCTTAAAGTGATTAACATTCCAAATGCTCAGACTCTTGCCTTTAGACTTAGGAAGATATGATTTCTTAGTGCAAATCGAATGCAATTTCCTTTAGAATAAAGGGAAAACAACTGTAAGACTGGAAAAGATGTGAGGGCAGATGATAGGGGAGGTCCTTCTGTATATGTTTCTCTTACTAGTTGATGAATAAAACGCTGATTGACCAGTAGAGGCAGGAAGAAAGATGGGGCCAGGAAAGAAGGAGAATGCTGGAGAGAGAGGAGAGGGATGCCGGAAGGGATGCCGTGAAGAGACTGGGAGAATAGGATGCGTCAGGCATTCACCGGTAAGGTGAGGCCATGCAGAGATATATAGATTAGTAGTTATGGGTTAATAATTAAGACAGCTAGCCAATAAGAAGCCCTAGCCATCGGCCATCAGTTTTAAAATTAATATAGCATCCATGTGTTGATGTGGTGCAAAGCAGCTGAGGGACCAGATGGGACAGGAACCTCCATCTCCAGGCAGAGCCTCGAAGATGAAAAGCAACAACACTTTTGGGGGAGTAAATAGAGATGCATAGAGCCCTGAATAGCTACTTAGGAAGTGGGCTAGATGATGGGTATTGCAAGAATGGATGCAATCAAACTACAAATCAAAATGAGGCAAGATTTCCCAAGCAGGTAAGGTGTCTGGGAGCGGCTAGAAAGAAAGAGGGAGGCTCGCGGGTTTAAGGAATATGCTTCTCACCTCCAGAATCATGGCCAATCTTCATTTATACTGACACCAGAAATCTAATCTACTCAACACCATGACTCAGTTTTAGTCCTGGGCCATGCTGCTGAACCAACTCTTCGAACCCCTCCAATACACTCGGCATTGTCCTCTGAGCCCTGCTGCTGCTTGTCATGAATATTGTTGAATATTGTGCTGTTTTACCTCTACCCCGACCCCACTGAGTGGAAGAACTGAAGAAATCTGCAAGTATTTTATCTTTCAAACAAAGAGAACGTGGACAAGAATGAGAAAGCATACATTTGATACTCAATTTTATTATTTAACCATCTATTACAGATTTTCTTTTCAAAATAGTATTCTCCAGGCTGGGTTGATAGTTCAGTCATCACAGCATTACAAAGAGTGAACCAGTGTCCCTTTATCTTCTAAGATGACTAAGACAAAGGACTTTTCCTGAAATGCAATTGATTCTGGCCATACAAATTTGCCTGTTTGGCTACTGGCAGAAAACTAGGCATGTTTAGCTTAAAAAGTAACTCGACTTTATTAATTTCTTCTTTCTTAAACCAAATGAATGTTTTGGTCTTTCTTTTGAGCTAGAAGATCAGTTAAGAGTGGGGGGTATCTTAAATATCTGGAAGTTTTATTTGCCAACTGTGAATAAAATGTAGGAAAATAAAATTAAAAAATAGCACAGGGACACCTGATTCAGGGGACCATTACAGAGGTGAGAGACGTGATAAATGTGAAGGTGATATTCGGAGTTTAGGATCTGTCATTGCTGAGAGAGAATGGGCTGCTTACAGTAGTTTATTTTAATGCTGTGGGTGGCTCCAAGAGGTGCTTTTCATAAACATTTCAAAAAGCATATCTACATCTCCATGCCTTAATTTCTTCAGAAAGTCATCTCAGGCTACATATTGTTTTGTGACAGATTCCAGTTTTGAACAAAACACCTTGACCTGGGCCTCACTATCCTGGGCTCATAGTCACCTGGTCAAGCTGATCCTCAAAGAGGAGGCAGTGGAGGTTGGGGTAACATCAGGACAGTTATACAGTAAAAACATGGGGCTTTAGCCAAGGTCTGTATCTGCAGAAAGCACCAAAACTAATGCTGTTTAATACCCTTTCCAGAAATGAATCTGGATGCATTATGAATGTTGCTAGGATGCTGCAGGAAATGATAAGATCATCAGAGGTAAATGTGGACACCACTCTGAAGGTCATGTAAGTGCCATGCCATTGTTACACGCACAGGACCCCACTCCCAATATTTCCCAGAGCATTAATCATGATGTTTAGGATTCTTCCATTACAGACCCCTTGCTTGATGTAATTATTCACCTTTTCCTGCCTTTCCCTTTAAAAATTAAAGTCCTATGGCCATGCAATCCCAGAGTTACTCTAGTCACTTTCTAGACCCACATCCTGGGACTAAAATAGAACTTGTTTCTAAGTTGAACATGCCTGACTTGACTTTAAAGGATAGCCTTGCAAAATTCTGGCTTGTCAGCATATTGTATGAGCACTCTGACCTCAGGTAATTCCTCAGTGGAATGAGAATGACTACCCTGTATACAGTTGCTGGAACCCTCACCCGAGAACATTCACATTGATTTGCTGTAAAGAGAAACAGGGTACAGCACCACCCTCACCTTCCTCATGAGTATTCTATTTCAGTGTCAGAGTAGGATAATGGAGAGCGGGAATGCAGAATGGCCATCTCTTTGGGGACAGCCATATGACTTATACGTAAACTTAATGAAATCTCTCTTCTTCACCTTGATGCGGTGGGCATTCCTGCAACCTCTCCTTGCTGGCCAGTATTTGTTTCAATGAGTCATTTTATTTGTTTTGTTTTTTATTATAGGACTTCATACTATAGACATGATCAGCAGAGCCCCTAATTTTTAAAAAGATTACAGTCCTTATATAAGGATTTGTGTTTTCTTTTTTGAGTGATGGTCTTGCTATGTTGCCTAGGCCGGCCTGGAACTCATGATCTTCTTGCCTCAGGCTCCTGTTTGCTCAAATTCAGCTCTATATCACCATGCTCTACTGAGGTAAAGCTCCCATTTCACAAGGCTACACAAACATCTTGTTTACATCTGTGTACATGTAACATGTCTGGTGTGTGTGTGTGTGTGTGTGTGTATTGTTGATCTGATACATGATTGTTCCTGGCAGCAGAGATCTACTACTAAAAGGATGTTTGGCCTCAAAGATACTCTATATGGAATTTGTCTTGTTCTTGGCATAATGGCGTATAGGGCAAAGAACTACCCTTACCTCTGCTGCTAGTAGTAAGCACGATGTTCATTCTGAATTAGCAGGATGCAAGGAAAAGCTACTGCTGAACCTTGCCAAGACAGGGTAGGATAGCCTTTCAAAATTCCCTGCTTCTGAAAATGGTCTGTCTTATATTCTAGGCATATAGCCAAAAGTGGATGCCCCAACGTTACAGAGTAGCATAGGATGACTCTGCCATTTCTTGCATATTTTAGAGATTGCTTTCTTATACTTCCTGTTTACACAGGTCTTTGGGTCTTTGATGGAGTTGAAGACTAGATATTCACAGTTATTGTCCTCTCATATCTTAAGGAAGAATATATCAGGTACTAGATTCATATTCTTCAGGATAGGACAGCTATTGGAGTAATCTCTGTAATTTGCCATTTACCTATGATATGGACATTTAGTATGTGTTTTCACTTGATGTTGTTCTGGTTGGTTGTAGTTTCATTTTTATTTGTGTTATTACCCTTTCTTTCTCCTGGACAATACTTGATAATTGTTCTTATTTTATATAGTTTGGTATTAGGTTTAGAACCTTATTATTTAGACAAAAGGATAAGTGGGTATTTGTTTTGCCCATGACCTTGGGCTATCTGGACCGGTATAGGCAGTGTTTCTTGTCTGGCAATGTGACCTTTTATAAGGAAGGAGGGGGGTTATGCTTTCTTGGGTGGTGAAGGCCAGGTCAGGTGATATGAAGCAGCATGTGATCACTCTCCAGCTTTCCAAGGACTCTGCAACTGAATTTACCATATTCTATATTCATGAGTGTATTTTTCCACTTTAACATCTTCATAAATCCTTGATACCACTTAAAAAGATGCATGTGTATTCTTTATATCATGTGCACATACACCTATGTGTGCATATGCATATACTAATTCATGTGTGAGTGCACACATACTAATGTGTGCACATATGGAGTTTATATGTGTGTACTAATTCATGTGTGAGTGCATGCACATGTAGAGTGTGTGTGTATTAATTCATGTGTGAGTACACATACAGTTATGTGCATACATGTAGAAAGTATGTGCATTAATTTGTGTGTGTACATGTGGTATGTGTGTATGTATAGTAATTCATATGTGAATTCATGCACACCTATGTGTACACATCTTAAGTGTGTAAACTAATTGATGTGGTTGTGCATATACACCTATGTGTACACATGTAGAGGCCAGAAATTAATATCAGCTCTCTGTGGCTGTCCCTGACTTTTTGAGACAGGGTCATTTGCTAAATGCAGTCTCCAAATGGGCAACAGCAGCTGTCTGGAAAGCTCTGGGGGTCCTCTTGATAATAGAAAGTTTGCCTACCACCAGAGGCAAACCTGCAAATCCAGTTTTATCAACCGTTCAGAACCTCATAGCAGTTTGAACCTTTCCAGAGCTGAGAGCTCCACTACTCTCCCCCACATAAACACACTACTCAGCCACCATTGTGTCCTCCTAACACGCCACTACACCACCGTTACCTCCCACTAACTCACTATCCCACCACCATATGTCCCACTAATACTAGCCTGGTGCTTGTGTTTCAATAACAGCAAAGGCTACGGGAAAAGTAGCAAACATGATACAGCCTGCTGCTCAGGCCGTTCACATTTTAGTGATGAGAAGAAGTAAAAGAATAACAAAAAGCTATTAAAACTTATAACTATTTCCTTTAAAGTAATTTGAGAGCGACTGTGGTTTGAGCGCCTTCCCTGAATGTGTAGGATGGAAACAGTGCTCAACACAACGATGTTGGAAAATGGAGCCTGAGAGAGATGAGGCTTTGTTCACAAGGGGCTCTATTCCATGAGAAGTTCAATGCTAGTTTTGAAGGGTCTTTTGACTATTCTGCTGAATTGCTGCCTGGCACTTAAATACTCTTGTATCATGATTCCCTTCCCTAGGCAGCATATCTAATGTACAAAAGCCCCATTGGGTTGGATAGGAGCAGTATGTCAAAGGATCAGAACCAAGTCTTGGAGTTAAAGGCAAGATTAGTTTTGTTGTTGTTTTGTTGTTTTCCCCAAAGTAGACTCCAGGGCACTGTGCAGAGGTCAGGGTAGCTTCTCTAAAGTGACCACTGTCTCTCTGCCTTAATTCCTGACGCCCTTCTACCTTTCACAGTAAGATGAGGTGGTAGGTATGTCCTCAGCAGGAATGGCCTTCCAGTCCCCACAATATTAGGAAATAAATCATTTGTCAGGCGTTGATGGCACACGCACAACGGAAGCAGAGGCAGGTGGATCTCCGTGAGTCCAGCCTGATCTACAGAGTCCCAGGGCAGGCCCCAAAGCTACACAGAGAAACCCTGTCTCAAAGAAAGAAAGAAAGAAAGGAAGGAAGGAAGGAAGGAAGGAAGGAAGGAAGGAAGGAAGGAAGGAAGGAAGGAAGGACGAAAGAGAAAAAGAAAGAAGTGTTTTTACTTTTAAATTTGTAGGACTGAATAAGGCTGTTACAGTAACATAATTGCAAATGCCAGAGCCCTCGGTTTAAGATTCTGCAAACCCCAGGGCAAAGCTGCTGCTGCAGTGAAATAAAATGTGCACCTCAAAAAGAGAGGGACAGGGAAGATATTTGTATAGCAGGTTGTAATGTCATTCTCAAAAGACAAGCCACAGGCTAGTGGGGAGATGTAGGCCAGTGGTAAAATGCTAGCCTCACAAGTGTGAAGGTTTGAGTTCAGATCCTCAGAACCAGAAGCTCCCCACACACAACACATGACAGTGATTCCAGAATGCCTTTGGTGAGATAAGAAGTAGAGGCAGCAAAGTTTATGGAACCCTGCAGGGCCAGATAGCCTGGTGTGTGCAGAAGCAAACGAGAAACATCTCAGACAAAGTGGTCACAGAGACCTTCATCTGAGGTCACCCTCTGACCTTCACATGCACACCGCAGCCTGTATGGGCCCACACTTGACACAGGAACTGTCGGGCATGCCCAACACATACGCACACACACACACACACACACGCGCGCGCACGGACACACACACACACACAGCACAGAATTTAGAAGAGAGCCATGTGAAGACTTGGAGAAAGAGTGTCCATGTTAAGCAGCCCATGGGAAGAATGTGTACCTTCAAAAATAACCCAAAGGAATTGTGAGGGGCTAGAGGGAGATCCATTAGAAAGGACAACTGACTGAGAGGGCATTTGGAAATGGGACCTCTGGAAGAGAAAGGCTCTCATGGAGCCCTGGCCCATTTCCTTGGACAGACTAGGGACATCTTCTCGATAATCCCTTGTCAGGGCACTGTGTCTTGTTGAAGCTGGGTTTCTGTGAGGAAAGCTGTTGTCTTGCCAGTTTCTCCAGAAAATTCTAGAGGGCAGGTGACTTAGACAAGCTGTCTGGAGCTTTCTTCAGCTCCCTGAAAAAGTCCACTTTGGGGAAGTCTCCGACTGTTCCCCTCTCTGGGGCTTTGCTACATCAGATACGCAACCTAAGGGAATGGATGACAACGTAGGAAGGTTTAGTGCCAGGCAGCTGTTCCCCAGCTGAGCTGAAAGGAATGCTGGAGCCTAATTTCTTACAGTAATGGCATCAGGGACAATTCTCAAGGACACCAAGATGTATCTCTTGTACTTTTCCCATTTTCATTGTTTTCAAGTGGCCAACCTGTCTTCCTTTACTCCAGAACTGGCTATCCTCTGCTGTACATCCAATTTCAGGGCAATTTTCTATAACCTGTAATAACCTGTCCCTTCTGATGTCATTACTATCTAATCTCTTCCTTCAAATAAAAAGAAAAAGATATTCAGGTAATGGTTATTTGGGGTTAGGGTGGAGATATGCTCCAGTCAAGTGAATATGATAAAGTATATATCCTCGATATCCTATTTTTTCTCTGTTAAACACATGTCTGTGTCTAGAGGATGCACAATAGCTCTCAAATCATAATTCTCTATGAATTATGGGCAGACCTCTATGAATGCTTAATTTGACTTTATGTGTATCAATCTTAGCTAAATCCAATCAATATTAAGAACTACTAATGAGCTATTTTAAAGTGCATGTAAATTTTTTGTTTGCTTTCTCATCATCTTGCCAAAAATTTTAATTTTTATTTAGTTTGAAATACTGTAGATCAAACCTAAGGCCTTTCTTGTTACTAGTCAAGTCTCACTGCAGACACACACATACAGAAAGAGAGAGAGAGAGAGAGAGAGAGAAATTAATTAGATATATTCTCTTAGTAAACTACCAAAGCCAACCCAGCTACAGTGATCCCCTTGTGAGAAGTGGCCTGAATGGATGGTCTGGTTAACGTGCATGTCCCTTCTCACTATCAGAACTTTCTCAAATACAGCAGAGACGGGGTTCCTATGCCTCTAACCCCACTGCTTTCATAAAACAGTTTCAGTATGTCACCCAATCTTATAGCCTCACTTTTCATGACATATACGTGATCTTAACCAACAACCTACTACCTGAGGAATGCAAAGCACTTTGGGGGCAGCCTAGAGCCCGTGCAGATGAAGTTCACCAGACTCATGCAGCTCACTCTGCCAAGGTCAGAGGCTGGTCCAGAACAGGAGCCTATTGAGATTACAATACCCATAGGGGAATTCTGGCCAGAGATCAGTTTACTACCTGCCTCATGGATGGTCTCCATAAGCCTGCCCTAAAGCCAATAAACTAGGAGAGAAAGGAAAATCCCTCTCAGTTGCTAAAACGTCTTACACAGACCTTCTTACAGTATACTAACCTAGACCCTGAGACATCAGAGGAGAGACAACTACTTATGACATACATTTTTCTCAGAGCTACCCTGACATTAGGGCTAAACTTAAGCATCTGGAGCTGGGACCCCTAACCTCACTGCAGAAGCTTTAAAAATAGCTTTTAAGGCATACCATGAGAAAGATGACAAAGCCCTTAAACACAAATCCCAGCTGTGGGGCATCTAGGTTGCTTCCAGTTTCTTGCTATTACAAATAATGCTACTATGAACATAGTTGATCAGACATCTTTGATGCATGGATGTGGATCTTTTCGTTATATGCCTGAGTGGAATTGCCAGGTCCTGTGGTATATTGATTCCCATTTTTCTGAGGAACCACCATACTGATCTCCAAAATGGCTGTACAAGTTTATACTCTCTCCAGCAGTGGAGGAGTGTTCACCTCTCTCCATTATCTTTGGTGTTTCTGATTTAAGTCATTCTGTCAGAGTAAGATGGTATCTCAGAGTTGCCTGATGGCTAAGGATGTTGAGCACTTTCTTAAGAATCTTTCAACCATTTTGGATTCCTCTATTGAGAATTCTATATTCAGTTCTGTACCCCACTTTTTAACTGGATTACTTGGTGTTTTGGTGACTAGCTTCTTGAGTTAATTGTATATTTTGGAGATCAGCCCTCTGTCTCATGTGGCATTGGGGAAGATCTTTTTAAACTCTGTGGGCTGCCATTTTGTCTTATTGACTGTGTCATTTGCCTTACAAAAACTTCTCATTTTCAGGAGGTCCCATTTATTAATTGTAGATCTCAGTGTCTGTGCTACTGGTGTTATGTTCAAGAAGTAATATCCTGTACCAATTCATTCAAGGATACCTCCCAGTGTCTATCTTTGAAGCTGAGGTGTGTTTCTTGTATGCAGCAGAAGGATGGTTTCTGTCTTCCTATGTATTCTGTTAACCTGTGTCTTTTTATAGTGGAGATAAGATCATTAATATTGAAAGAAAGTAAGCACCAATGATTTTTAATTCTTGTTTGTTTTAGATTTGTTGTTGGCAGTGGTATTGTGAGTAGATTTACCCCACTTTTTCTTTGGGGTTCTGGTAAAGTGGGATTGTCTATTGCTTTTGTTTTTGAGAGTAGTTAACTTCCTTGGGTTGGAGTTTTCCTTCCAGAACTCTTTGTAGGGCTAGATTTGTGTATAAGTACTGTGTAAATCTGGTTTTATCATGGATATATCTTGTTTTCTCAATCTATAGTGACAGACAGTTTTGCTGGGTATAGTAGTCTTAGCTGACATCTGTGGGCTCTTAGTGTTGTTTCAGAGTCTTCATGGAGAAGAAATCAGGTGTAATTTTGATAGGTCTGACTTTATATGTTACCTGCCCTTTTTCCTTTGCTGCTCTTAATATTCTTACTTTAAGTGTCTTGATTATAATGTGGCAAGGGAAATTGTTTTTTTAATCCAGCCTATTTGGTGTTCGGTATTTTTCTTGTACTTTCATGGGCATGTCCTTCTTCAGGTTGGGAAAGTTTTCTTCAATGATTTTGTTGAATATGTTTTCTGTACCTTTGAGCTGGGCTTCTTCGCCTTCTTCTATGCCTATAATTCTTAGGTGTGGCCTTTGCACAGTGCCCCACAATTCCTGGATATTTTGTGTTAAGGATTTGTTGGATTTAAGATATTCTTTGGTTGATGAATCTATTTCATTTAGCACCTGAGATTCTCTCTTCCATTTCTTGTATTCTATTGGTTATGCTTGCGTGTTTGATTTCTGATCATTTACCCAGCTTTTCTATTTCCAGCATTCCCTCAGTTTATGTTTTCTTTATTGTCTCTATTTCAGTTTTCAGGTCTTGAACTGTTTGAATTGTTTCCTTCATCTGTTTGATTGTTTTCTGTTGGCTTTCCTTGCTTTCTTTAAGAGATTTGTTCATTTCTTATATTTTTTTCTTGGTCTTTTCCTCTATTTCTTTCCATTTTTGTTTGTGTTTTGTTCAATTTCTTTAAGGGATTTTCTCATATTGTCTTTGATGGCCTCTATCATTTTTATGAAGTTGTTTTTTAAGTTGCTCTCTTCTGCTTCATCTGCTATGGTGTGTTCAGGTCTAGTTGGTGTAGAGTCCCCAGATTCTGATGGCGTCATACTGGTCTTTCTATTGTTGAATGTTTTCTTGTACTGCTGTCTTCCCATCCCTTCCTCCAGTGGGTGGAGATGTGGCCTCTCTCTCTTCTTCTCTCCCAGTGGGTGTAGGTGCCACAGGACTTCAATGTAAGTAACTCTGGATGGTCCTAGCTCTCTTGATGGTCTCTCAAGCAGAGGCTGCATCAGGGCCAAGAATGTGTGGAGGGCAGGCTCCAGATGGTGGTCCCATGTGCAAGGGCAGGACCACTCAAGCAGATGGAATGAGGGGTCAAGATGCAGAGCTGACCCAGGAATTTCCAAGCAGAGGATGACAGAGTGGGGAGTTTGACCTGGGGTGATCCCAGACTCACCTTAAGCAGAAGGTGAAGGCTCCCAAGCCTCAGGTGAGGGCAGGCTCCAGATGGTCTTATGTGGAGGGGCTGGTCCAGTTTGTCAGAGCCGACCCAGGAAATTCCAAGGAGAGGGTGGGGGTTTTGGATCTGAGCTGGCCAAGCACTTACCCAAGCAGAGGGCCCAGCAAGATCATGGATGAGGGGAAGGCAGGCTGTGCATGTTCCAGTGTGCCCGGGTGGGGACCACTCAGGCTGACAATGAAGGGGGTCAAGATACAGAGCTGACCCAGGAAGTTCCAAGGAAAGGGTGTGGGGGGGATTTGACTTGGGCTGGTCTCAGGCTCACCTCAAGCAGAAGGTAAAGTGGGCCCAAGGGTCAGGTGATGGTAGGCTCCAGATGGTCCCAAGTGGATGGGCAGGTCCACTATTGGAAGAGCTGACCCAGAAAGTTCCAAGGAGGGGATGGGGGTGTTGGATTATAAGTTTTGACTATTATAGGTGGCTATCATCTTATTTAATTATACAATACATTTTTAAAAGATCTGTATAAACACAATACCTAAACAAGAGGAGAAATATTCATATAACATAATTGGCCTTAAAGTTGTGACAATAAACCAAAATCTATACCAATGCAAAGTATTCATTTCTATACAATATTCTATTCCCATTTTTTTCTTTAAAAGGAGATTGGCTATGATCATGAACCATTTATAACCAGCCAAATTTAAATAAAAAATTATAAACAATATTTGGAAATTTGGGTGTTCTCTCCAAACTGCTTTCTCCTGTTTAGGGGCGCTGTAGTTGTCTGCAAGGCTGCATCATCCCAGCTGTGTTGGGTGTTGGGTTACCTGGGCCACTGCTTCAGGAGTTCTTGCTTCATTAAACCATGGTAGTCTGGAAGGAATCCACAGCTTTTCATTTTGTGTAGAAACAAGAAAAAAAAAATCTCTTTTACAAAGTAACATGTTTTGAAACTTAAATTTTGAAGTCAAGGCATTTTAGAAATATATAGGTTTTCAACAGACTCAATCTTCCTAGTCCCATGTGCTTTCCTCTCCTCCCCTTCTCTTTCTCCTAGTTCCCTCTCCACTCACTGCCCCCCCACTTCCCCTGAGCTCTGGGGGACTTGTCCCTTCTCTCATCTGTGAGGGACTTTATATGAATCTCCTAGAATCCTCCTTGTATCCTAGTTTCTCTGGTGGTGTGAATTATAGGCTGATGATCCTTTGCTCTCGGTCTACAATCCATATATGAGTCAGTGCATAACATATTCCTCTTTTTGTGACTGGGTTACTTCATTCAGGATGGTTTCTTCAAGTTCCTTCCACTTGTCTGCGAATTTCAAGATTCCATTGTTTTTTTTTTTTTTTTTTTTTTTTTTTTTTTCTGCAGAGTAGTATGACTCAGACCCCCTGAACATGGGTCTCAGCTAGAAGGACTGAGCAGTCTAAGGGACCTCAGACAGGGGAACCAGGATGTATCCCTAGTGCACAAAAGGACCTTGCGGATGCATCCCCCATGGAGGGACACTGCCTTAACCTAGAGACGGGACAGAAGTTCTAGTCCCTGCTTCAAATGACTTGACAGATTTAGACAACCCCTCCTGGATGGCATCACCCTACATGTGGAGTGGGGGGGGGGTAATGGGAGGGGAGGGTGGTCAGGGTGCATGTGAGGAGGGGAGAGAGAGAAAGAAGGGGGCAGGGAGGGAGAGGAAACTGGGATCTATATGTAAAAACTAAATAAAATTAAAAAGTTAAAAAATATAAGTTGAATGAATTCAGCATCTTTTATAATAAAATGTCTGTTAGCAGGTGTTCTCTCCTCAGCAATACAACAATTTAAAGACAGCACAACAGAGAGTATCCAGACACTCTGTGTACTTTCCATCTTTGCTGGTTTTGTTTTGTTTTTCCATTTGTCTCTATTTCTTCTACCTTCATTTTTCTATTTTTTTTTTTTTTTTTTTTTTTGATACAGGGTTTCTCTGTGTAACTTTTTGCTGTCCTGGAATTCACTCTGTCAAACACTCTGGTAAGGAGAGTTAATTTAAAAAACCACAGAGATCTGTTTGCCTCTGCCTGCGGAGTGCTGGGATTGAAGGCGTGTGCCACCATCACCCAGCTACTCTATTTCTTTTCTTTTTCTTTTTTTTCTTTTTAACTACTTTATCCTTTTTTGTCCCACAAGCCTGTGTATATTTTTAAACACATTGCCAACTCTTTAGAAGTTTTTCTTCATCTGAATCTGTCTTTACTGTATATCTATCTTTTTCTGGGCATGAGTCTTTTTATCAGCTAAACAGCATGGCAAAACCTAAAGCAGTAGCTACCGTGCCATTTTTTGCCACTTATGCTGAGCCAGGGAGCCTCTTAAAGGAGCCACGAGCCTCTGCTTGCCTCTGGAAAACAGAACTCACCTGAGAAAATGCTGCTACCAAGAAGCCATGCTTGTCTCTGTTCTTTTGTTTCTAAAATCCCTTTTAAAGCTTTTGTCAGGTTTTACATGGAAATTCATGCAACCTACGTTGCAGGTGCCATTTTGTTGCTGGAGCTTCTTTTCTGCCTAGTTCCCACTGCCACATCAGCCCCAAATGAACACACAGAGACTTATATTAATTACTAAAATGTTGGCTGATGGCTAGGACTTCTATTGGCTAGCTCTGTCTTCATTATTGACCCATTTCTATTAATTTAAGTGTTTCCACCTGGTCTTGTCTTACTAGAGAAGGGTTTGGACCTCTAATTCCTTTGGTGGCCTACATGGCAACTCTGCCTGCCTACATTTCCCAGAATTCTCCTCATCTCCTAGACCTACCTATACTTCCTGCCTGACCAATCAGCCGACCAGTGTGCTATTTGTCAACCAATAATGGAAACATATATACAGAAGGACATCTCCCATCAATGACCTCCCTAAAATTGCAGAGATGGAGTCCTATATTCAAATAGCCTTCTACCTGCTGTATACTGTAGCATTTCCCATTACCACTTGAGCTGGCAAACATCACATGCAGCTGTAGGAGGTTGGGATGGAGGTGGATGCCAATGGCTAGAATCTCGAGGCATCTCTAGAGACCCTTTCCATCCTCTATCTCCATGGGGCAGAGTATTAATAGGCTCAAACTTGTGAGGGTCTCATACATCTGCTTTGATTTCAAGGTGGTCATGGCCACCTAACAGGGAATCCCACTCCAAAGTAGAAGCCTATGAGCAATGAGAGGAACTGACCATGGGCCATAATCCCAAACCTGTGAGCCAAAAAAAAAAAAAAAAAAAAAAAAACTGTCATTCTTGTACATTGTCTATTGTAGATGGTCATTTTTACTCGTGTTCCCTCCTGTGGTACCTATGACCTCCTTATAGCTCCTCAGGTCTTAGCTACTAATAGAGGGAACATTATTCCTTTTTGAGGGTATTCCTACTAGTAGGTATTCTGTGCTCCAGTGGATGGCTCCATTTTTGGCACATATGGGATGCATTAATCAGACTTAGTGATTAATTTTTAAATACAAAGCTCCTATAAACACTCTCTCCCAAAGAAGGAAGCCTTCAACTACAGACGACTGTAGGCCAGTTGTACTAAGAAAAGGACACAAGGCATGGTGGTGAGGCTGGCCCACAGCAAAGAGCAGGGACCAGACTTGTCTGAACAATGGTAAATCTGGCAAGAGAAAGCTGTGGAAGGAATCCAGGCAGCCCTAAGGGTGACCAAATGAGCTATTTTTAAAGCATCTGCATCAAGGTGAGGTACACCATAAAAGGCTAAAGGCTTGAGAAAGAGGAAACTAACATGGTGACTAGGATGGTGGTAAGGGGTTTCAGTGCAGTCAGGATGCTACAATAAAATGTGTAAACAGCAAAACTTCACTCCTCACACTGAGGAGAGTGACAGTCTAAGACGCAGGGAGACTAAGCATCTGGTGAAGGCTGGTGACGGTTCACAGATAACAGCTTGTTTGGGCTTCTTCTGTCACATGGATCCCATTTGTGGGATCATGAGGCACTGCTCTCATGACCTAACCATTCTCCAAAGCATCACTAGGAGCAGGGATGTCAGCAGGGTACACACACATTCCATCTCTGCCATGCATGACATTCCAGGCCCTTCACAAGGCAGGGAACTTGGGAGTGGGTGTCTGCCTTGTGGTGTGCATACTGTCTCCTGTCTCAAATGTGATCTTCAAAGTGGCTTGGCCCGACAGATAAATCCAGGGATGGTGAGATGTCTTGTGCTCTGTGTGGACTGTTTCCAAAACCAGGCAGAATGCTTCGGTCTTGCCAAGGGATGAACTGCCCTGTCCCAAAGGAGGAGAGAATAATCCTTTATTCTCTCACCGTGAAATGAAAGCATACCCAAGGCCACGAAGACCTGTTTGCTAGGACGCCATGACCCCTTCACATTCCAGGCCCAGCGAAGGAATGGGGCGAAATCTGATGCTGAGCTTTCTCATAGTTTGTAAAGTAGTTTCGCATTCAGATTTTGAGAGAAATGCCAGGCATTGCACTTGTATTTATTTCTTAAATTGCCTTCTTGTTTAAGATTTGACTAATGCAAACATTTACTGAGGGAAAACTGTTCTAAATGATGAAATCCGAGGAACACTGTCAGTTTGTGAAATAAGTTAGTATGTTCTTCAGTGACTTGTCAAAAATGTAGATTCAGATTTTGTTGCCTTTCTCAAAATCCATTTTCATGTCAAACTCCAGCTAAAGACGATTAGAACATTCTAGAAGATTTACCATGTTTAAGATCACTCTTGCTGAGGGTGAGATGAATTTCAGGACATGCCCAAGCAAATGTCTGAGCAGCAGAGAAGCCAGCTGACATCACAAAGGATCCATGGCTGCTTCTTGTCAATGGTGACACAAGACAAAATCATGAAGAGAGGCGATACCAAGGATGAAGCCTCTGTGCCCTGCACCACCTGAAGCCTTAGGTTAGCGTAAACAGTGAAAGCCGCCTTTCTGAAAGCACCCAAAGAGGGGAAATGTTATTATAATCTTACATTATTTATTGGATTAAAAATACGATTCAAATATTAATGAAGTGAAATTATCGCAGGCACTGTAAGCTACAGTGAAATATTTCTGCTGCTCAAGAATCTCATTCTCACGACCCTGTAAAGCTTCGGCCTCCATGCTCTACCTGCTGTGGTTTAGAAGTAAAACTTCCCCACAGGCGCATGTGAACCAAGACCTGTTCTCTGGCACAGGGTGCTATTGGGGAGGTGTTGGAGTATTAAGGAGTAAGTAGCTCACCTGGAGATGGGTTCTGGGACTCCTAGCCTGGCCACTCTTCCTTCCCAACCTCTTCTCCCTGCTCTACAAACATAAAAGAAGCAGCCTTATGGTCCCACTGCCATTCACTGCACTAAAAAGAAATACACCTTCATCGTGAGCCAAAATCAACCTTTCTCCCTCAAGTTTTCAGGTGTTTTAATTACTTTTAAAGAGATGCTATGACTAAGGCAACTTATAAATTTAATTTAATTTAATTGGGTACTTGCTAATACTTTCAGAGGGTATGCCCATGAGTCTCATGGTGGGAGGCAGACAGGCCAAAAACTTATGTGTTGAGATAGCAACAAGAAGGCAGATAATCATAGAGAAACACATAGACACACGCACAGAGAGAGAGAGAGACAGAGACAGAGACAGAGAGACAGATAAGACAGCTAACCAGGACTGGTGGTGCTCTGGAAACCCCAAAGCCCACTCCTAGTGACACATCTTCTCCAACAAAGCCATACCTCCTAATCCTTCCCATATAGCTCCACCAATTAGGGATCAGGTGTTCATATATGTGAGCCTATGGAGGCCATTCTTGTTTTAACCACCACATTAGGTATCAGGTCACAGAAAGGAGAAGAGCAATCAAATACATCTGCGGGTTATTATTACAACTGGAGTCTAAGGAGGCCAAGCAAGGACCTAGGAAAATGAAGCATAAGCTCTAACAAAGAAGCAGCTAGACATGCTGAAGCAAACCTCTTGTGTCTCATGTAACCAGTCAGTTCTGCTAAATGACACATCTTCCCAAAGTCATCCATCTCCAGCACCAAATTGAACAATGTCCTAAGAAACATGTCAACAATGTGGAATCCCTCCCACCAATGTTTATAACAGGCTCTATACTAGCTTGATATATGCCGGATTGGGGTTTGGCTTTCATATAAAGAATCATATCATTTTCCACCAACTAATTTGTCATGGACAAAGATTTCATTTCACCCTCCTATCCCTCTCTACAACAAAATTCTGGGCACATCTAAGAGTAATTCTAAATAAAGGAAGATTTCATACATCCAAGGATGATTTGGCAATGTCTTGAGGTAGTTTTGTTTCACAATAAAGGGGATGTTCCCAGGAGCCAGCAGGTAGACACCAGGAATCTTCTAAACATCCTACAGTGCACACAAAAGGCCCAAACAGGTAACTATAGACCCTAAATGTTACCAGTGGTGAAACTGAGAAATAATGAATTTAAAACCTTGGTTGTTAAGTTGGAAGAAATATGTCTTAAGTCAACTGCAGCCAAAAGAATCTAAAACAAAAGAACAAGGCTTAGTTCAAGCTTATTTCAACTACATTTCAGTTTTATTTGTTTTGCTTTGGTTTTGGTGTTTTGTTTTGGTTTTTGGTTTGTTTGTTTTTAGAATTTTATACACAAGTACAACGTATTTACATCATTTATTCCTAACTCCTCTCATGTCCTCTCTTCTCCCTTCCTGAATTCATGGCCGTCTACTGAGTCCATCTAGTGATGGTCATACGCACACGTTTAGAGTTAACCACTTAGGATCAGATAACCTAATGGGGTTTGTCCTAGAGAAAACTGCTTTTCCGTCCTGCCCCATCCATTGGTTCAGAAACTCTTCATCTAGGATGTGACCATATGTAGTCTCCCCCACCCGCCTAGTCGTATCAACATCCTGTCCCTTATACAGGGGACCATATTGTGGAGATTTCATAGACATGGCATTCCTGTCGCTTTAACTCATCCATGTTCTTATGATTTAAGAGTGTATTTTTCCTAACAGTGAGTATATATTTTCACTCATTAAATATTTTTAAAACATTAGTGTGCACCAGGTATCATTGATGCAGACATAAAATAAAAGGACATGGAAGCTACCCAGAGGAAGCACAAACCCAGAGAGGGGGAGTCTGGGCACAAACCCAGTCATTTTTGTGCAATGTGTAAGTGTTACAACAGACTCCCAGAGAGGGTCAAGAAACTGGCTGGGTCAGTCAGAGGAGGCTTTCATGACGGAGAATAAATAAGTAGAACATTTTGAGTATTTAGAAAGTGTGACTACAGTTTCAGATGTGTGGTATGCTGATGGAATTCTAGTCCACCAGATTTCTAATGTGCTTAAGGGATGACGTTTGTTTCTAATATGCTCTGATGATCCTAGAATTCAGGCCACATTCATTCACAGGAGCATATGCTTTCATCAAACGTGGACAAATCAGAGGTTCTCTACCGTCCTTGTGACTAGGGTCAAAAGTTTGACTTAATGGCTTTTTTTTTCCTGAGGAAAATGTCCACTGCCATACTATGTGAGTTCTAAGAACTCTGGTGATACATCTGCTGTAGCCCATTTTAATAAAGATAAAGATTATAGCTTATTAAAATTTCTTCATTCCCAGAGGAATTTCTGTTAAGTAATAGGGGCCGGGCCTGGTACAGAACCCTTGAAGACAAAGGAGAGAGAGCAGAGAAGGGGTGAGAGCCATCACCTATCCTTCCTCCCTCCCTTCCCTTCAGTTGGTTCTGTTCAACACTTTGTGCGTCTTTCTGAGTTGCCAAGGCCTTAGCCAAGGCCACCAGCATTCTTCTTCCATCCCACAGATTGCTTGCTGACTGGTCCTCCAGTATTCTCAAAGTCTCGAGATAAGGGGGTACAGGTAGAAGGGCATGGTGGGTTACTGCCTTGAGTCCCTTCACTGTTTCCACAGATTCGTGTCTCTGTCGAGCATCTCATTTCCTCCTTTGTCCTTACAGGTGCCCCCACAATAAGTTTCTTGTACATGAAAGCTTACTTTGGTGTCCGCTTTTGGTGCTCCCAAGCTAACATTGGGGAATATCCTATACATGCCATTAAGGACCGGGTCTAGTCTGCTCTCCTCTCCCTCCCCCCCCCCCCATCCTGTTCTCCTCCCTCTCTTTCTGACAGAGTCTCCTCCTTCTGCAGTCCAATCTGACCTGGAACTCCGTAGGAGCTCAGGCTGCCCTTGAAACCTCACTTCAGCCTTCTGAGTGCTGAGATACCAACCATGTCCTGGTTTCCCTAAGCAAAACTTCTGCTGGAATTCGTACCCAACTCTCTAGTAAATAACTTCAAGAAATAAGTTCTCCTCCTTCTACCCCTGTATTTTTAGATGTAGAGTTCTGTCTCCTAAGTCTCTTCTCATCCACAGGACAATAAACATGCAAGAATAGCCTCTACCATCAGGGTTCTTACTCAAAATCAGCTCCAAAATCAACTGGCAACCAGGAAAGCAAAGGGAAGTTCTCTGACCGTGGTTCTGTGTGGTCTCTCTCTGTGTCCCTCCCTCCCTTTAGTTTCAATCTTAATAGTGTTGTAAATGACCCATGAGGGAGTTGAAGGCCTGTTCCCAAATACAGCCCACCCCAGACCAGTCTGTGTGGTCTTAACTAGGTTTTAAATCCACTGCCCTTACCCGCTTGGCTTTGGGATTTAACAGGAAGAGATGTTTTGGGGCTTAATGGTAATACCTGTAAATGAAAGTCCCGCTGTGCTAAATACTTTCTGTGTGAGCTACAATTAAATACCTGTTTTAGTAGAAATACTCTTGATTTTAAGAAAGAAATAATTGGGGCTTGTTTGCTCAGTTCCATTTATTTATTTGAAATTGGCAGATGAAAGCACAGGTGTTTGTCCTATTCAGTGTGATGCTATGAAGTACACACACAAAAGGCAAACATCATCACCTCATCCACCCAGCCAGTCATCAGCACAGTGGTCATTGAGTGTCCCATGCCTCTCGATCATGTTTTGCTTCTAGTTCAGGCTGGCCTCTAACTCGCTGTGAGCCAGGGCTAACCTTTGACTTCTGGCTTTCCTGTGTGCGGATGGAACCTATGGTCTTATGCATGCTAGGAAAGCACTCCAGCAACTGAACTAACCTCCAGGCACCCTTACACACGTCCTGCGTTACCCCTCCTTACCTGGGGATAGGTATGACATCATCAATGCACTGCCTTCCCCCAAATGTCCTTCATGGAACTTTGTTTCTTGAGGCTTTAGTTATGTCCGTGGTTCAATACATTAAAAAAGCACTGGGTTAAAAATGTGTATGGATGTGGATAGAAAACTAAAAATGTTTTGACATCAGAACTTGTTGCATCTCCTAGAGAGAGCGCTGTGGAGTCCAAAACATACATGAGTTTAATATGTCAAATTGTATGTGGTCCATCCTGTCCCTGCTAGAAAGTGGTCCCCTAGTCATGCCTCAAGGATGAGCTCACATAGCCTAAGGCTGATGGAGAGGACTAGGTGAGAGCCCCTGGCAGACTGGCCTCTGGTAACCCTCCATGGAGTGTTCTGCTGCCAGAGCCCTCAAGCCTGGGAATAGTTTGATTTTTAAAGCACACACTCCTATGGCTATATGCGGATGTTTAATTCTAGTCCCCTGCGTCTATGGCTACATGAGAGTGTTGCCGTCAGTTTCTGCGTTAATGCCAAGTATTGTCAGACCCACACTGACCCTCTATTTTCATCGACCTCCTCCAGCATCAGTTGTAAGTCATCAAATGCTGGGTTCAGGGTGGCTGAGAAAAGCAGGTCACAGCTTGAACCCATTTCGCAAGGAAAAGGTTGGATTCTATCCCAGGTGTGGCGTCCCCTCTGCTAAGGCTAACACTTCCAAGCTCTCGCTAAGTAAAGTGTTCCTGTTTGTGTGGCACACCACAAGCCCTGAGCCCATGTGGCCCTTCTGTGTGAAGGCCGCCTAAGTGGTAGTTTATCTTCTCATCTATAGTGTATCATCACCCAGTGTGCAGCGAGCCTCTGCTGTTTACATCCCAGGGCATCCTGGTATGTGCTGACTGCTAAGCCGAACCTAGAATGACAGGGAACAGAGAGCTAGGGACACGGGAGACAGCTTCCCGATTGCTCTCTGGAGTGTGGGTCTCATTTCCACACTGGTGGACATGATAAACCCAAGCAGGGAAAACTGCTTGGTCAAACTGAAGAGATTTCAATGTGTGGTCGATAGCACTAATCCGGAGGTCAAGGCTTTGGAGTTACTCTTGATGGTTTTCCTGCAGTCTTGAGGCTCAGTGTGACAGCTGTGTGCAATTCAATAACTTTGCTTTTCCATAGTCCAAGTCGATTCCATCAGTGACCACAGAGGTTGTCTAGTAACATAAAGGGAATTGTTGCCATACTACGGAATATTCATTTGTTGCATAAAGTTTCTTTTAAAAGTTTCTGCTCATTTTCTTCATGGGCCATTGCAGCTTTGCCTCAGTATTTAGTTATTTCTATGTATTTATCACTTACTTCCCTCTAGCTCTGAGGCCATGGCTTCATTCCAAGGACGTGGGGTATCTCATGACACACAGGGCTTATTTTCTTTGCATATGTTGCTCATGTTTTATGTGTGTGGTTATTCTTCAGAAACCCTTCTTCCTTCGCCATTTTGTGGGCGTATGCTGACAGAGCTGCCTGTTGGGATGTAACAGGGAGCCAAGGAAAGGCCCTGTGCAGTCATGGGCAAAGTTAAGAAAGTATTCATGGGGCTGGAGAGAGGTCTCTGGGGCTAAGAGCTCTTGCAGCTGTTACAGAGGACCTCGGTTCAATCCCCAGCACCCATCAAGTGGCTCACAACTTTCTGAAACTCCAGTTCTAGGGAGATCTGATGCCCTCTTCTGTCTGATGCCAGCAGCAGGAATGCACATGTACAAATATATCCATGCAGGCAAATACTCATATACATAAAATATAGACAAAAAAGTAAGTACTTTTAAAAAGAAAATGATTCCTGGAAAGCAAAGACTGACTGAATAAGCATGCTAAGAACTGGAATATGTCAGAAAGATGACACCCTGTGTTCTTGACTTTAAGTGTCCACTCTATCTACATTCATTTACCTTGTCACTTGGCAACTGTGCTCTTCAGTGTCCCCTTTCTCAACGGAAGCATTGCATTCCTGGCCCACAAAAGCAAGGGCATTCTAACTTACTACATTCCCTGGGATCTCTTCCTATTCAAAGGAAATATTATAAACTATAAAACCTTGCAAGCGTAAATAATAGCAATAATAAAGTGAAATGAAGCTGTGCGTGCAAACCCTAATGTCACAGTGAGGCTGAGAGAGTCCTTGAGAGCACAAGAGTGTGACCGCTACTGGGGACACCCACAAGGCAGGCAGCCTTACGTTCTGGTAAGAGAGATCCAAGGCACACGAGGCATCCATCTTACCCATCCATACTGTTACAATTGGTTCACAGGTGGGAGAAATTGCACCTACTTGCTGAAAAACCTACTTGCATTCCTTGCTGTGTCATTATCTCCTTCAGCTATAATCTGCCTTATCCATCAGCTAGAGAGCCAAGGGCACTCTTATACCTCATGCCGCAGCCTTGTGCTTAAGTCTGTATTTAACACCCACCTTAATCAACAGTCTATTTCCCGTCGTAAGCTAATTGCGGAGGGACATGCAGCATGCCGTGGTCCACTCAGCCCTCGGTGCCAAGCACAGAGCCGGACACTGGATAAGAGCTCTCGGGATACTGCTTCGATGTAATTGAATTAGAGGTGGCCACAGCGGGAGTGGGGAGCGCGAGAAAGGCGGCAGCCATCCTCTGCTGCTTTTCTCTATCCTTTGAAGGAAACGCAGACCTGTGTTCTCACAGTCATTAACCTTCACGTTCCCACCTGCAGTTAGAGCGCAGCTAACGCCACTCACACGGGCTCCTCTACGGCTCACACAGGAAAACCAAGGCTCTGTCCTGGTCATCACAGCTCGAAGGAGCACTCGGGGTTTGTGCCAGTCACCAACTGCTCCTTGTCCCTGTCAGACAGAAAAATAGATACATGACCTATAGCTGTCACAAATTACAGTGCCCGTGCTACCAATGCTACCCAGAATAGTACAAGCTGTTCCTTCTCTGCTTAACAGTCAATCAACCTGGATGTGGAAAAGCCATTAGGGCATCTCTGCTGTTTTATTCTGTCAGTTTCACCCCCACCCTGTGGCTGCAGGAAGATCTCTAAGTCTAACCAGTTCTTTTTCCAAGTTAATTATGGCACAGGGCAGACACTGCCGCTAATGGGAGACAATGACACACTTGAGCAGATCTTGCCATTAATGCCTTCTCCTCAAAACTGATCCGTCCTCAGCTTTCTATAGCTTAGTTTCACCTGTAAGCCCTCATGAGAGCCAGCTCCTACTTGCTTTATTCAGGGTTATTCAGAACTTTCTGAAGCAGCCAGTGCAAAGATGAAGCTGTAACCACTGCAAGGAATAGAGAAGTGTTAGTAGTACTCAGACATCCGTACTGGAGTGTCCTTGGGTTCTGACAGGGTATACCCTCAGCTACAGCCACAAAGAGCGCGTTCGCTATGTTCCCTTTTAAAAGGGTCCTGCCCACCCCCATCCTTCTCTGTCTGTCCCCTCTCTGACCCCCCTCTGTCCCTCACTCCCCTCTCTCCTCTCTCCTGCTGCTCCTGTCTCTGGAGGTCTCTCCTTTCCTTTCCTCTCCCTAATTAAAATCCCCTCTGCTCGAACCCCATGGCATCGTTCTCCCAAGCCCATGCAGCTTCTTCACTGCTCATCTGGTCCTGTCTCCTGGGCACAGAAGAGTTGAAGATCATGGCCAAGGGGCTGAGGTTTTCCCAGAGCCCCTTGCTCCTCAGCAGGGACATCGTCTACCCAGCCACGTATACACTGTACTAAGTGTTCCCTCTGCTCAGCGCTCCTGTATTGACCACCCCTTACTTCACTTCACTTCCGCATACAGTAAGGTCTTTGGATAGAATTTAGTATGGGGGGTGAGGGGGATGGGAATGGGATCAGAGATCATTCTATATCAGTTGAGTCTCCTTTCTTGCAGCAGAACTGGGCAAAGCTGATTTCCTACAGGCTAATGTTTTCTTCCCAGAGCAGTAAATGAAATCTTTTCCAAGATCAATGTCATGAGCTGTTATTCACCTTGCTCTTGTGTCTCATTGCAGTGATTTGTTTTCTAGAGAGTTTACAAAAGCAAAACAAAACAAAACCCTGCACCCTGAAAGATATCCAAGTATCTGTAGTAAGGCCTGTAGCATGCAGGAAAATGTTCCTAGTGATGTCCTAAATTTCATGTAGAGCTTTGCAGTCTTGGAACTCTGGGACCTGGCACCTGTCTGCCTTTAGGGGCCATAGGCTGATATCCTGGGCAAGGAATGTACCTGCAAGGATGGGCAATGGCGCCCTCTAGTGACTCGCCTTGTCGTGGTGCTGTTAGTTTCTGTCCTCGCCTGGAAGGGAAGACAATTTGTTCTTTTACTAACTTCCCTGCAGATAGACAGGAGCAACTTGACCTGAGTTTGCGAATGACTTCAACACTTTCTCATTTAGAGAGTCTCTTCTTCTGTCATTACATTCTGGCATTCAGAAAGTACTAGTCTTTGCTTTAAATGAGCCGGGCTTTCAGTCTGGCTTTTAGAACAATGGTTCGTCTTCTTTTCTCTTGGCCTCCATGTGGGGACCACTGTGAGAATGGAGAAAATCATGTGTGAAGCAGAATGACAGACACATCAGAGAAAACAGGATTCAGGGGATGAGCACTCAGGGCCAGGCCAGTCTTTTTGTCCCTTGCTCTAGGGAAAGGGACGATGTAATAGGCAAATAGGACACAGACGGAGAGAGGGCACAGTGACTTCAATGGCCCTTTTTCATATTGAGTCAAAGGAAGGAAAACTGGGAAGAAAAGCTGAATGTTTGCTTTGCACATTTATCCGCTTCTGTGTGTGTCTGTAACTGAACCACACAATGGCAGGCAAATGGTGGGTGGGGCCATACCTTGCACTGGACTGCTTGATGTGCATACCCCTGGCCCTCTATATAAGCTCCAGCCTCACTTCAGAACCCGAAAGATGGGCCCGTGAGGGAATGGGGGGCACTGAATCCCTTTTCTCCCAATGTCACCTCATTGGATAATTTTTTCCCCTGCTTTCCACCATTAATGTGTCCCCACTTGGATGCTGAGGATGGGAGCTAAACCTGGCTTGGGTTAAAGGCTATCAGCCCCAAGTTCTGTGGTCAGTGGGAAGCCTTGATCTCTGGGTTCCCAGTATAGATGGTGTCTGTTGTGCCCTTTTTGATAGTGAGGGGGACAATCACACTAGAGCAGCCTCAGCCTAAGGCGTCTCTCGGTGAATGGGGCCAGCCTGTTCTCTGTATATCAGCAGCATTATATTTCAGGTGTTTGCGTCCAATCACAGTAAACGTATTGTCTATCTTAGACCTGAGCACAGTGATGCGAGGCCAGGCTCTCTCTGGGGCTCATGCTTCCACGGCGTCGGGATGTCACAGCCCCTCCACGCTACTGGTTTTCTCCTGGATCTGTGTGTGAGGAGCGAGCTGTTTTTCTTGCCTGAGTAGGAGCTGAAGGTATCATAGTAGTCTCACAATGCTGCAACAGACCTGCCTCAACACCATTAACATGCAAGAAAGGCAACTGCAGCCATCATGCCACAGTACCATTCTGCTTCCCACGCCTGCCTGCTGTCATTGTCCCGTGTCACACACCCCCCCAACCTGCACTTCAATCCCAAAGTTACCACGGGTCCTCTGTGTAGCTTTGATCTGACCCAGCTCTAATGTTGTCATCTCTTCTAGAAAAATAACACCCACATGATGGAGCTTTCACAAAGATCTGGATAAGTAACGCAAATAGAGGAAGACCTACCACAGACTCTGCCTGTGCCCCGTGTTTAACAGATGACAACTGTTGTTATTATTTCTAAATATTATGCAACTTAAAACAACTTTTTAATGGCAACAATTAAGTGATTAAAATAAACTAGTTAAAGACATAGGCTCTGTGGAGGTAAGAGTGCTGTTATGTAAGTGTAAAAACCCAAGTCTGGATCGCACACACCCAGGTAAAGTAATCTGGGTGTGGCCATGTGTGCACCTGTAGCTTCAGTGCTGTGGGAGGCAGAGAGATAATTGCTGGAGCTGGCAGAGTGCCAGCTCGACTCCAGGTTCAGTGAGAGACCTCTTCTCACCACGACAGTGAAAGTGACGGAACAGGACATCTGATGTCCCGTGTCCCCCTCTCAATACCTGCACACTGGTGAATGCCTTTGCACATCTACCACACACACGCACGCGCACACGTGCACACACACACACACACACACACACACACACACACTATGGTATTGTGCTTCGTACTAAGTCTGAGCACACAAACATTCACAGTTCAATTATTATCTTGGTGCCATCCAACCACTGGTGGAAAGAACTAATAGTCAGGCCTTAACTACATTTGCTGTTCACAGTTGTCAGGGCTCATCTCGAATTCCAGGGTTATGAGCACTGAAAACCTGAGGGTGACCTCAGACAGTTATAGAGCCAGTCTGTGTCACAGTGCCCCGAACTGCTTGACATACTGTGCTGATTGATGCTCAACCGCCCAGATCCAGCCAGGCCAGCTAAATGGAGGGCTGCAGGCATCACCTGTGCATAACCACACGGTGGCGATAGAGAGTGAACTGGAATGCAGCCTACCCGTGTAGTGGGCTCACATCAATCCAGCTACAGTGGTACAGCCTGAAATGCAGGCTTAAGCCAATTTCTGTGAGTAACCCGAAGATATTTTCACAGTTACTTCACAAACAGTTTTCTGGGCCCGACGAGTGACTCGGTGAGTAAAGGCCCTTGCCATCAAGCCCGGCAGCCTAATTTCAATACCCGGATTCCCATACACGCAAGGAGCGACCCAACTTTGTCCTCTGACTGTCCGTGCACTGTGGCACATGGACACGGTGTGTGCACATTCAGTAAATAAACTAATGTGATAAGAATTGGATCGTTTTCTTTTTGACCAAGGGATTCTGAGGGGAGTTCTTTGCTGGTTTTATTCTCTGTCAGAACAAGCAGGACGACGAGGCACAGAGGTTTCTCGTTCAGCACCAGGCTGCTCTAGCGCAGATTTCTAACAATCAGAAAAGCAGTCCCTCACTAGGTCCAATTTCATAGCCAAAGAGCCCGTGTCAGAGGAAACACAGCGAAGTGGGTGCCAGATCCAGCCAGTCCTTTGAAGGAACTATGAAAGAGAGATGGGATCGCAGAGTGGGATGAGGGCCATGGGGGTGGGGGGGCGCAAGTACGAGGTCTGCAAAGGACCGCACTGTGGGTGGGAGATCGCACAGGCGGGGTCTCCCTGCATCACACTCAGCTGCACTGCGGTGGCAATGCCGCCTGAGATCAGGCAAGGAGGGCTCAGCGTCCTCAGCAGGGTAAGAAGCAGCAGACTTCAGCATCCGGCAGCTTCGTGCTTGGATCCCAGTGGAAACCACAGCCCTGTGTGGCCTCCTCCACCTCCATCGAGCCCGATAGATGGCGCCCTCCACCCCTGCTCCCCTCCACCCCTGCTCCCCTCCACCCCCGCTCCCCTCCACCCCTGCTCCCCTCCACCCCTGCTCCCCTCCACCCCTGCTCCCCTCCACCCCCGCTCCCCTCCACCCCCGCTCCCCTCCACCCCCGCTCCCCTCCACCCCGCCCCCTCCCCTCCACCCCTGCCCCTCCCCTCCACCCCGCCCCTCCCTCCACCCCTGCTCCCCTCCCCCGCCACCCCTGCTCCCCTCCCCTCCACCCCTGCCCTCCCCTCCACCCCCGCTCCCTCCCCTCCACCCCCGCTCCCTCCACCCCGCTCCCCTCCCTCCACCCCCGCTCCCCTCCACCCCTGCTCCCCTCCCCTCCACCCCTGCTCCCCTCCACCCCTGCTCCCCTCCACCCCTGCTCCCCTCCCTCCACCCCTGCTCCCCCCCCACCCCTGCTCCCCTCCACCCCTGCTCCCCTCCACCCCTGCTCCCCTCCACCCCTGCTCCCCTCCCCTCCACCCCTGCTCTCCAGCTCCAACTGAGGCACACCCATGCCCCTGCCTGGGAGCCCCGCCTAGGCTCTTCCCTCCTGTCCCCCCTGCTGAGACTCTTCCCTCCTGGGGCCTCCCCCTGCTGAGGCTCTTCCCTCCTGGGGCCTCCCCCCTGCTGAGACTCTTCCCTCCTGGGGCCTCCCCCTGCTGAGGCTCTTCCCTCCTGGGGCCTCCCCCCTGCTGAGACTCTTCCCTCCTGGGGCCTCCCCCCTGCTGAGGCTCTTCCCTCCTGGGGCCTCCCCCCTGCTGAGGCTCTTCCCTCCTGGGGCCTCCCCCCTGCTGAGGCTCTTCCCTCCTGCCCCCCACCCCCATTCATTTCTCTGCCACCTTCCAGTGTCTTTCTAGTTAAAACTGGAACTCACTGGCCCTTCTTCATTCTTGTAGTAAAAAGTGCACGTTTTACGTAAGGTGGGGTGGGTCTTCAGCTTCCTGGCCCGTGGGAAGGCAGAGGATTCCCTTGCCTCACCTGAGGCAGCATCTAGCACACACAGTGCTCAGGATATTTATGGGACAACTGAGTCAGGAACTTGCCACTCACAGCCCACATCGCCGGTGGGGACAGATGCTCCAGGGAGCCTTACACAGGTGACCAAGGTGGCAGTGATCATCATTCAGTGACCTGGCTGATTTTTACAGATAGTCGTATGGCCTCAGCCTAGACTCATGGGGGAGGGCCTGGGCCCTGCTCCAAATGATGTGACAGACTTTGAAGACTCCCTCCCCATGGAAGGCCCCACCCTCCCTGGGGAGCAGAAAGGGGATGGGATGGGAGCTGGTGGGGGGAACAGGGGAGGATGGGAAAAGTCAGAAATACAGCCCAAGAGAAATGGATTCCCACTGAAAACAGCAGTTAGATGCGGGATGGAAGACTACCAGGGACTTTGGAGATAATGACTGCTCACAGAATGGAGGTGCTGTCTTCTTGTGGCTCTGGCCCCTAGCTATTGTCTATCTCCTCACTGCCTCCCAGAGAGTGATCGGCGTGTGTCTCACCCCAGCATTCAGTAACCTGGATATACGCCTTGAGTCTTGTCCCGGGATAGTTTAATAAGCTGTACATAGCACCTCAAATCACTTGGGGTATCTTGGGGAGACCACATCAGAAGCAGATAGGGGCTGTCTCCTGGCAATGATGCTCAGCCCCGCAGCTCTCAGAGACATGCCTCCCTACCAACCTCAGAGGAGGCAGGGCCTCAGGGAGGTTCTCCAGTTCTGATTTCCCAGCAGGAAGTTAGTGGCAGTGCACAGGTTTTCCTTGTCACAGCCTGCTTGACCTGTGTCACTGTGACCTCCACATCTGGATAGGAAACAATGTGATCTGCCCGTCAAGCACATATACAGGAAACAACCGACATCTGGCCAGGTTTGTGCAGAAAGACGGAGACAGCTGCCAGAGCATTGGGTGTGCATGGCCTTTATGCAGTGTTGGTGCCCATGCAGCCTGAGGGCCTTACTGAGATGCCCCTGCTAAAGTATGGAGCCAGCAGGTCTTGACTTGATATCCTGTGGAGTCTTTCTCTGCCTGGGGCCTGTCCCTCTTTTCTCCTCCCAGCATTACTGGGTTGGCAAGTCACACCAGGCCATTCATTCAATGAACACATCCATTTGTGAACCAATCTTTGCGTCTATTGGAATGTGCTGAGACCTCTGTGTGAAATAACTCCATCGGTCATACATCTCTTGGAGTTATGCAGTGAGTTTGTGGTCACCATGAGAATATGAATTCAGAACCCAAGACCCCCCCCCCCAAAGGATGCTTCTTGCTATGCTGTGTGAAGTGTACGCAGGCTCTTGCATTCCCTTAGGTATCCAGTCCCTCCCTCCCACCCCTCAGGCAGGACACTCACTGCTGATTTTTTTTTTTTTTTTTTTTGGTAAAGTGGCTAAAACAAAATGACCCCACATTCTACTTCTTTCCTTACACTTGCCCTCAGTGGTTCTGACATCTAGATCTTGTTCTTCAAAGGTCCACATGACGTATTCTGGGCCAGGGCTAGTAAGCCGTTGTGTATAATCTTTTTGAAATGGAAAGGAAATGCAGAGTGCCCACATGAGATGCCTCGCTGACAGCAGAGCATGCCGTGACGTCAACTGAAGGAATACAGGTAACTGTGTGCAGTCAGAGCAGAGCCCTCTCCAATGGCATCTTAGCCCACTGGAAAACCCTCTTCCCCTCACCCTCAAGCATGTATGAAGGGTTTCTCCTGAGGGCTCACAGTGTTTAACAAGATGTATGTTTCAGAATTATAGTAGGACATGGACCATCTTACTCACGGTCATGATTTTAAATGAAATGACCAAATAAGCCATGAATTCCTTGCATGGGTTGAATTAGGCGTCTTGGTGAGCCTCGAATGGGAGTGAGCATCAGACCCTGGCCTTGCGAGCACAGGCCAGGACACTGTGAGGACCGTGCTACCCTATGAAGTGAGCAGACCATGCTTGTCTGATGGGTAGACTTGTGATCCTCCGTACACGCTGTAAAATACTCAAAGGATACAGTCCTGGCGCATGACTGGAGAAGGGGGAATTCACAATGACACAGACTGTATTGTTGGTCACAGGCTGCAACAGACAGATTAATGTTCACGTCTGAACTCTAATTCCTAGCATAAATTAATCTCCCTAGGAAATGGCCACGATCACATAGCGCCACAACTTCAGGCCTAAGCACCCAAGAGTTTACACCAAAACCGAACTTTGGGTCTTTTTATATATGAAATGCTTTCATCCATCACTTATCAATATTGATTCATCCAAATGGAGGAATATTCAAAAGTCGCTGGGGAACTGGAAGATTCACATACAGATTTCACTATGGGCTTCCCTGAGTTCCTAAACCATGATGACGATGCCAGGGCATCAATAGAGAAACCTTACATACATTGCATGGTCACACATGACTTACTGGAGATGTGTAAGTCCTGGAACAGATAGCATCCAGGGGAAGTAACATGCTGATATGGGCTGTGTGAGGACATGACAAAGTCAGCAGAGCCCAGATGTGACCCTTCCCGTTGGTGATGACAATGGAGACTGGATTGTGCTGCGGAAGCAACCAGTAGGTGGCAATCGGTGAGTTAACAGCAAATGTGTGTCATGTGTCAGTGAATTACTGTTCTCTGAAGCTGAGGGATGGCTGGCTTTCCCATTAAACAGGAGGACAAAGGGAACAGATTAAAACACTTCAGGGGGGACTTGAAAACACTCTGGAGTCAGCCCACTGGCACCTGAGCAGTGCCCAGTGTGTCTTCCAAGACAGAAGACACCACAGACTTAATCCAGAATCTGCCCAGATCCCCTTCTCCACTGAGGGTCCAGAAAAGCCTCCCTCAGGCTCACAGCTTCCTCAGGGAAGAGGAACCCTGCACCTCACTGGCTGCCCCTACATCCGTTACAGAGGAACTACGTACTCTTTGTCTCTGTTGCTGACAGCCATACCCGGAACATTCCCACAAATGTCACAAGCTCCCAATAAAAGTTTTATGAACAGGATGTAACATAGCCCTCATTCCAAACAACCTTCAGATGGCATTATTTAAAAAGAATGCATTATCGGGATGAAAAATATCAAAAGCACCTTGAAATTTCCCCAAATACTGTTCAAATGTGAGTCATCTATTTTTGAAGTATGACAGGCATGTGGCCTGAAGGCCAGCCTTGTACTCAACAGACATAACTGCTCTGTCATTCTTCTCTACTAATTCCAGCTGGGGCCTCAGGTTCCTTAACTCAGAGCTCGTGGCGTGATAAAGGAATTAATCAGAGAAGCATAAGTCAACACCCTGAATGGCACTTGGCTTTATGAGGCTTCAGCTGGATTAGGCTAAGAAAGAATGCAAAGGGGAGTTTGTTCATCTAGTGTTCCTTTTTCATTTATTTATTTATTTAAAGCAGGGTCTCGTGTAGTCCAAGCTAGCTTTGAACTTACTATATAGCCAAGGATGACCTTTGACTTTTGACCCTCCTTCTTCTGCCTCTCTATTCTGAGATCACAGCCACACACCATGGCACCCAGTTATGATGCTGATGTTCAGACCCAGAGCCTCGTGCCCATTAGGTGAGCAGTCTATCAATGGAGCCACCCCCAGCCCTAGAAAAAGAATTTTTTGAGTCATATCATTTTTGTAAAATTGCTTCCACTAACTGAAGACTTACTATATCCCAAGTACTACTGTCCGAATCTAAAATACCGAAACTCTCTTCAACATAACTCAGTGCAGGAAATGGAGTCCGCTCTCCATCTATACACGTTGGACACCGTGGACCAAAATAATTAGGAAACTGGCAAAGAATGCACAGCTGAAAATTGCCAGAGAGAGGATTTGAGCCCACATATTCTGGCTTTAGATCTATATTATGAACTGTTAGACCTCGATAATCTTAAAAGAGGAAATAACAGGGACTAAAGAAGATAGTAAATTATTGAAATAATAAAAATCTAAAGGGAACTGACAAGTGCTAAGAAAAAGAAAATACATATGATGCCACACACAGCTTGATTGGTAAATGTCTTTGAGCACATACACATACATGTATAGGTATGTAGTACTGTTATTTACTATACATGTCAGGTTATATGGATGTGTGTGTGTGTATACTCCTCCACATGCTAACAAATTATAGCAACAAAGTGAACACAAGTGGATCCTTTTTAAGATACAAGCAAACACTCTAAAATTTGACCTTTTCCAATTATTTTAGTGGAAGTCCACCTTTAGAAGAAAAGAGGAGGGTAAATGTCAGACAGCAAATCAAAGCCTACTGAAAAGGTTAGGGCCCAGTGAAGGATCTCCACATTGCTTTAGACCAACACATGGTAATAAGGAATTTAAATTATTCTGATTAAAAGTTGTTCTTGTGGCAATATGAGAGTCTATTTTCATGGACAAAAATAAGAATCAAATGCCAGTTAGTGAAGTTCAAGACTCACTTCCTGAATGTCAACATCAAGGTTTCCTCTATATATTTAGACAAACAGCCATGGTGTTCCTGTGTTTCCTAAAGGGCATGTCTGTCCGCCCACTCCTGTACACTCTCCCTACAGTCTATCAACACACCAGGGCATGTCATCCACCCCCTTCTGTACACTCTCCCTACAGTCTATCAACAGATAGGAATAGCCCTTGCCACCAGGAGTGCATAAGAAACAGAGATTGTGTACATCCCTATGAGTGGTCTGAATATTGTGCCTGACTCCCAAACCACAAGGAAGGTGTCTGTGGAGGTAATTGAGAGAGTCTAGATGGATTATCAATTTGAGTAAATCTAGAACCGCCTAGGACACAACTCTGGGCGCACCTCTGTTGGAGTCTCAAGATTGGACCAACTGAGGTAAAAAGAACCACATTGTTTCATGTGCTGGGACTAAACATGGAAAAGTGCACTGAACAGCCAACATTCATCTCCATCTACTTCTTCACTGTGGGCGACATGAAAAGAGCGTGCTAGGAAGTGTCAGTGCAAGGGTTGGTGCGTCATGACTGCAACTGAGTCTTGTGAAAGAGACCCCAGAGAACAGCATGGCCCCTCTACCATGTGAGCATACAGTGAGCAGGGGCCAATCATGCAGCAGAAAGCGGACTCTCCCTGACCGTCCAGGTACTCCTCTCCAGGGTGTGGATAATGATATCATTTAACAGCAGCCCAAACAGAATTAGACAGTCCAATGTAGCATTATACTTTCTCATGATGTATTATTTTTAATATAAATATTTGACCCACTCCCTCTGCTATCAAACAAGATGACCTCCACCATGTCATCTTCAAAAGAATCTGTAAAAGAGGACTCACCCACTGGTTACCCATTCATAGTAATTATCTACAGAATGGCATAGTATTTAAAAAGGATGGCCACACTGGATAGCATAAACTTAGTTATACACATCCCTCCATAAAAGTCGACTGTAAAATTTGGGAGATTGTTTTATAGTTATTATGACCAGCTTCACTCTGAGGATGTGTATGTGACTCTTCAAAATTGGTTCTGCTGGGATCCAGAACTAAAAAGGGTTAAATAAAGTGTGTAGCTGGAGATGATGAAACTGAATAGCTATATTGGATGGAGCAAGTTGCTGTTTTTGAGTATTATTTGTAATAAATCCATGGATATGGCTGTTTGTAACAATATCTAAAATTCATCTAAAAATCAGTGCACTTAAGAGCTTGAAAGATTTGAAAAATGGAAAAAATGATATCTGGGAAGTATTATAGATACAAATATGTAATAAATGAGAAAAGTCAAGCAGTCATGTGAATGATTTTACACATACACACACTAATATACTCAAACACATATGCACATACACACACGCATACAACATACACACACACATACACACATGATGCATTTGCTTTAATAATCCCAGTTTTTCAAGAGTTCCTGGTGTGTCAGCTGAGCACACTATGACTAAAAGTAAGGACTCGGGCTATGAATCTCTTTAGTCGTCTGTGTTCCTTCATGGTTGTCTGTTCCCCATGTTTAGTGCATAAGCTCGTTTCTTGTTGCTGTGACTAAACCAGTGACTAGAAGCAGTGCTGTGGTGGAAGGGATTTATTTCCACTCATGGCTTGAGGGAGTCTAATTCCATCACGGCAGGAATCTCACGCTGGCAGGGGCTCCTTTCCAGCTGTAGCATGTGGCAGGACCCTTCACATCACATCTGAGGGGAAGGAGAACCAGAGAACACTCTTAAGGGCAGACCTATAAACTTTATGCCTTGCCTTCCAATGACTCACTTCCTCCATCAAGCTCTCACCTACTAAGGTTCTACAATCCCCAGATGACATAGTCCTTTAATGACCAAGTGTTCAAACCAACAAGCCTGAGCAGGATATTTCACATTCAAAACACGTCTAGTAAAATCACACTGTGTGCCCTTTCTCAGAGTTAGCCATGAAATGAGGGGGCAAAGTCATGCATGAATATGCAACAGCTTTAGATCTGCTCACTGGCGGTAAAGCTGCCTGTAAGAGGTGAGGAGAGGTCAGGACTAGGCAGGAGGGAACAGCTGCTGGCTATGCCAGACTTCACTAATCACTCCTCCAGGTGGTACCCAGGGCAACTGGGGTAGGTATGTTCTTACTTTATTTTGGCCAGTGAGGGCATCTGTGACGTGAATAATGGCCTTCGGTGATTTGTGTTCATAAAACCCCCAGGGATCCTGAAAATTTTGCCAAGTTGAGGGTCAGTCTTTTAGCAATATGCCTTAAAGAAGCTAAGGTTGGAATCGTGAAACTTGTCATATACTTTGGTGTCTTTTTTAATGTTCCATCTGAAGGAAAACTAGAACAGGTTTGTATGCAGCTGCCCTCGGAGAAAACTGCTAATCTTGTAACATTCATTCTGAATCATAGAGCAGCTGTGCTTACAGCCTTTCACTGGGGAGTCACAGCCCTGCCGCCCTGCTCCTGGGAACGCACAGCCATGCAGCCATGCAGCCCTCTTCCAAAGTGATTAATCTACTTGGAGACACAGGAGTCTGAGCATCTCTTCTGGAGACCTCTGCAGTCCAGTCTATTCTTTGTTCCACAGCCCTTGGCCTGGAAGCCAATCTCTGCAACAGTGCAACACACAATGTCTATGGATATTGTATCATGTTAACATGCAGATACAGCAGTTTGGTATGAGGTTGTTGTGTGTGTGGAGGTTCACAATCACTAATTAAATATTGCCATATACCACTTCAAGATGGACTTGTTTTATCAGTGTAATGTATCAATCAGAAACAACCACAAATATCACAAGCTGAATCTAAAATTTCAACTGTGTGCTATGAGCTGCTTCTGCATGTGTTCTTTGATTCAGCCACACTTGGGGCTGAGCAGGGCTTCTGTCCTCTCCACTTTTAAAGGAAGTCAGATATGTCCTTCTGCTCAATTCAAAGCAACATTATGGTTAAGGGCAGGCACCACCTTAAGGCTGAATCTTTGGGGGTAGCATGATGGCATGATGATCCTTCATTGTTGTTTTGTTAATTATTTAAGATGCTGGATCACAGCATCAATAAATTCACAACCACCACTTAGTGAATGGAGATGAACACACAAACTTTGTTCACATATTTGGGGAAAGAGTAAAACACACTGGGGATAAGGAGTGGATGCTTGCAAATTCCCACATGGCTGCTTATAGTCAAATATAATGAACATCAGGTGTGTCTGTAATTGCCCCCAGAAATGGCATAGAATTGTGCTGTCACTGAACCAACGGATTACAGTACTTGGGACTTTGACACTATTGTAATAAAACAGTTCTTATTGAATAGCAACTTTTGGTTACAATTCAAAAAGTCATAATTTAAAGCTTTTGATTATTTAGATTAGCTTATAAAAGAAAGAAAGCATGTGTATGAGTACCACAAAAAGTCACATACATGTGTGTGTGCATGTACACAGAAAAAGAGAGGGAGAGAGAGAGAGAGAAAGAGAGAGAGAGAGAGAGAGAACTGGTTTGTGTTTCAGACATTAGCCAAGAAAACAGGTTTCCATTGTTAAGTGCAATGTTTTGAAACAGATGAAGCAGAAAATTGGACACAGGCATAAGCTTATTTTGTTTCGACTTTTAGACACTTTCTCATATAGCCCATGGGATCTCTCTATGTAACCAAGGTTGGCCTTGAATTCTAAACCTTCCTCTCCCTGCCAAGTGCTGGATTGACAGGTGTTCACCACCACACAGGGCTCTAAGCTCATGTGGACAGGCAGTATCAATTCTATTAAGTAGCTAGATGGTGGTCACAATGCTCTTTAAATAGACTGTTTTCTTCCATAATCCAGGTTGGAAGTCCCCAACAGAGGAAGGAAGATGCCTGAATTCACTCTGTCCAGGAAGCCACACAGGGAGCTACATAAACTTGCCCCCACTGCCATCTGAGGCCCATCCCCAAACAGACACGACAAGACATTCACACCAGCACAAGAGTTACTCCCCCACCACCATCGACTGCAAGAAAGCTACCCAGAAACCAAGCTCCAAGGAACTGAGCAGACTTCTCAACAGCCTGTAATCTTTAGCCTCAACAGTATAATTTAATCACCAAAAAATGTTGATCGTAGGACTCTAGAAGATCCAAGCTATCGTTAACATACTGTTTATCATTGGCACTTAGAAAAATAAATCAGAAAATAATATGGCTTCAAGTGGAGAAATAAATATACGTTTTTGAGGGGCTTTGCATTATCTGTGGCTTTCTTCCTCTTTTGGCCCCAAGGACAATCTCTCTCCGAGTTTTCGAATAAGTTCTGCCAGATCTTCTGTGTTCTGAGACTTTTCTTCCAGGAGCTCATAGCGGAGACTTGAGATGTCCTGTTTAATTTCCTTCAGTTCCCCTGTGCAGAGGGAGAGAGGAGAGAGGGCAACCATGACTACGAAAGCAAACTAGTGATTCCAGAGTGGGATAAAGGTGGTCCAGATTGTATTCTGAATCTTTCCGAGGGAAATCACTTCCTGATGTGAGAAGGCTTCTATTGTCTCAGGTGAGAAAAGTAATTACAGCAGAATTTTAGTGATCTGGAGAATATTGTGGAGTTGCGAGATCATTCTCTCACCTTTCCCAGGAGCCTTCATCAAGGACCCCATGAAAGTAAGAATGTTTTATCTAGTCTGTGCCATCTGGAGACAAGTAACTTGTTCCCTGGCATTTTGTGGCCTTGGTGGCTGCGATGAGGGATAATAATATTGATTGCCAACTGGACAAGATCTAGAACCACCTTGGAGACTGACTAGTAGCTGAACCAGTACGGAGTAACCTACTAGGGTTTGGGGTAACTGGTGTGGGAAGATCCACCAACACTGTGGGCATCACCATTCCCTGACAAGAATCCCAGCAGAATAAAGGGAGAGAGTGGGCTGAGCACAGCCTTCACCTCTTTCTGCTCTCTGGCGGCAGACAGACAGGTGCCTCTCATTCCCGCCACACCACTCCTTCACCGGCATGGTGGACAGTACCGTCAAACTGTCCTTCTCCAGAAAGGTGGACTGTCACCTCAAACAGTGAACCAAAATAAACCTCCTTTCCTTGACTTGCTTTACCAAGCAGGTTGTCACCACAGTGGGGTAAGTTACAATACAGATGGAGAGAGCTTGTTCTATACGGCCTCCTGAGGTTCATCCGCCATGCCCAGTCCTCTCTCACCTTTACACCAGGACACAACCCAGCACACACAGGAAAAGCTTTGTCCTTATGTTCAACTCACCTTCATTCACTTCATCGCTCTCCTTATCAATTTGGGCCTGCAGTACATATCTTTTAATGAGTCTTTTCATGATTTTCTAGACAGAGAAAGGAGAAATCCATTTCAGCATTGTGTTTGTGCAAACATCTCATTTGAAATAGACTTCTGGTCTATCTATCTTTAGAAGTCATGGTTATAAAAGCTCAGGTTAGACTTAGCACACAAGGAGTATGTATCTCCATATTTTATTTTTCTTATTAAAGCAACTGACATGTTACTTGGGCTCAAAAAGAGGAAGAATAGAGAGTAAACATCAAATACGTTGTGCCTCTTCTTGTATTATTTGAAAGTAGAACACGGACTTCCTGCCAGTGTAGAGCTCTTTGAGGAAGTAAGGAATTAAACACTGTCTAGTTGTTTATGTCTTCTACCCCACCAAGAATTGTAGCCACTTTAGATCGTATGGTTGCTTTAAGAACCATCAGTTTTGATGTAATGAAATTTGTCTAGATCCTTGTTTTATGTATAACTATAAATATATTTTAAATGCAATATATGAGATGCAGCAATTGTGTAGGAAGTATATACATTATTAAACCCAGTCTTGCCATATAAAACCCAATTTAAAAGTTGAAAGAAATTCACATAAGAATGTATGTAATTGGTGTGTAGATGTGTATGTTTTAAATAGTGTTGCTTACAAAGGCAGGAAAGGAAACCTTAAATATCCCTCAATGGTGAATGATTTTAATAAATTATCATTTATTTCAATAAAAGGATACATCCATTGATAGCCATGGGTATATATGTTGCAGAGTGAAAGCATACACTATTACACAACTTACTATTAATTCATTTGTATAATATGCCACACATATTACAGAATATTAGCACATATAAAATCGTACACATGCATATACGTAACTACCAGCAGATGTAATATTTACAAGTAAGCCATCTTTATTTCACAGTGGGAGACTGTGAGGTAAATTGTGATTTTTGGTTTTATTTTTACTGATTTATTTTTACTTTTAATAATGTATATGTATGTATATCTGTGTGCAGATATATACTCAAGAGTGTAGGTGTTCTTGGAGATCAAAAGAGGGGGTCAGATGCCCTGGAGCTGGAGTTGTAGGCAGTTGTGAGCCACCATGGGGGTGATAGGAACCCCCTGAATCATTGTGTGCTCCTAAGTTAAGATATTTCTCCAGCACTTCTTTCTTGGCTCTAAGCTATATGATTATCTACTTACATATTCCTCACGTAGAAAGTACCAGGTATATTATAGTTATACCATAAGCACATGTTAAATGGATACATCCTTCTGATGTTTAAAACATAGCCTGGTCTTTTATTTTAATTTAACGAAGTGCAGAGCTTGAGATCCTAAACATAGTGAATGTAGCTTGACGTTTGTGCTTACCTGATACTGTCTTGGAGGGCTACTCAAACTATTTAAGTGGAAGTCTTCTGAGCTCCTTATACTTGACTGTTTGTGTGCCAGCTACAAAAGGAATTAGAAATCCTCATTTAATTCTCATAGCAAGCAATGTGTGAGATATTGTTAGTTACATAGGTGAGCTAATAGTCTGGTGTATTCAATGAGAATATCTGTATGTATAGGGTCATTTGTCTTAATTGCTTAACATCCCATCTTATAAGATACAAGAGGTGATCCTACAGGGGTGTTTAGTTACTCTGTTGCCACTGGAGATTGTGTGAGGATCCTCTCAGACATGGTGGCTCTAGTCTCTTTGTCCTAAGGGTCATGTTGCAGCCTTCCAACAGGTGGATGTGTGGTGGAAGGAGAAGCCAATGTGCTGGGAACTCCATGGTGATGGTGTGAACGTCTGCTGGTGAGAACCCAGCCACTGTCTGTCTGATTGCTACACTCACACCTGCCCTTGAGTCTCACCAGAGCACCAGAATTCAGGTTCCATGGAAGCTCTGATTAACCCATTTCAATGTGGGGACCTGGAGAGTGTTCCCGTTCATTGTACTCTTTGCCAAAGTGCCATTGCAGCAGCAGCACTTTTTAAGAAAGATAATTAATATTGTTAATATACAATAAATGTGAGAGCCAACAATATTAGTATGCTAAGAGGCTTTAATGCATTGTTTTAGAGGAAAAACTGATTTTTACAATAATTTTTACAATAAATGTTATGAGTAGTTTTTCCCCACCGGCCCACCACCACGCCAGCCCCAAATAACACACAGAGACACTGCATTAGATATAAAGCTGTAGGCCTGTTTCTAATGTTTGGCTGGCTCTGCCTTAATGATTAACCCATTCCTATTAATCTAAGTATTTCCACGTGGTCTTATCTTACTGGAGAGAAAGAGGCTGGCGTCTACCCTGTAGACCCTCCATCTTGAATCTCCTCCCTACTACTTCCTCTCTCCTCCTAGTCCCGCCTATCTTGCTTTCCTATTGGCCAACAGTGCTTTATTCATTAACCAATAGGAGAAACATATTTAGAGAATGGCATCTCCCATCAAATAAAAACAAGGACTTGAGCAAAATAGACTATGTCTAAATGTGCATAACACGGGGACAAACTGCCTTCCAGTGGAATAAAATCTCTCCAACTGTTTGGGAAGTCATTCATGGTTTACATTTCCTGGTGACATTCCAGTGCTTATCAGGAAACTTAATTGCTTTCACTTCCAGGTAATTATTCTCTCATACCAATATGCTGTTTTAAAGCAGCAGAGAAATTCTTACCTAATTTGTGTTGCAAATAATGTGACATTATTAGTTACATATGTGACCTAATATGTACTGAATGTAAGAGAATGTATCCATACATAAAGGAGCCATTTTGACTCACATGCCCTGTTAAATTGCATGCTCACACATTTATCCTTGGAGCAAACATGCACCAAGGGTCTTTTGCATGTCAGATTGCAGATACTGACAGAGAGCATAAATCACCTTGGCCAAACAAAATGCCATCAGCAGGTGAATGAACACAGGGGCAACGGTGAGAATCATGGAGACGATGTGCAATTTGAAAGCAGTACTTTCTCTCTTTGTTTTAAAACCCCCTTCGAAAATCTCAGCAAAATATCCATGTGTTAACTCTTGTTAAAATAATTAGGATACTGTGCTGAAATTTACCAAATTAAGCAAGAATATGCAGTAAGGGTAACTGAAAAGTGGACCTGGTGGGAACCTGGGGACAGCTTCTCACATGGCTTTGGCCCCTCCCCACTTGCTGAAGAGCCCTAGGCAGTACACTTAGCCTTGCTAGCATCCCTTGATAACGAAGGGTGTGGTCTATGTGATGTCCACTATCCCTGCTTAACTTAGGAAATCGCAAAACGCCAGGACACTTCAACACAGCATCTGCAGCATTTCAGGACACAATGGGAAACCTGGCTTTTAAAGTACATTTGTTTCTGAAATCAGCATGACGTGGGGAGGCAGGTTCAAGCCAGCATCCATTCCTCTGGTCAGGGAAGGCTCACAATCTGAGTGAAGAACCTAGATAGAAGGAGTCCTGCTGATTTCTGCCTTTTGCGTATTTACTGCGTAGAGAGCCTCGTTTCACGATCATTGTTGTCTTAAGCATCCCAGTGCAGCAAGCAGGCAGGTGGCAATGAGATAACAAGGTGAACACTCGTGTGGGTTGCAACCTTGGAGCACGAGGATCTATGGCCCTGCATACTCTGACGAGCCAATCCTCTTAACCCAATATTGTATGACTGCCAAATGAGTCATTTTCACATTCTCTCCAAATCAATGGCCATTGTGTGTTTGCCATTCCAGTGCCTAAAATTTTTCCTTCCTTGTGCTAGCAGAATTGCTCAGTTGTGTCACGGAAATTTAGCCTTAAAGCCTGAGTTCTCTAGAAAAGCTTTCCCTGGCCACCTTGTATGTAGCTTGTATAAGGGATGAAACGCTGGGTGTGTTTTTATCACCAGTGGAATGAGTGTACTGGTGTGTGTAGATTTTGTGAGGTTAGATATGTCAAACATGAGAGCTTAGCCCGGTGGTAGTAGCTCAGCTTCATGGTAAACATGCATTTGAAACACAGGGAATCCTTTTAAGGCATAAGCAGACATCTTGACTGTAATAGACTGGTCACAGAGACATGGTAAGGGTGCCAGGAAGGAATGCCTACTGGTTTGCGTGGGAAAACACACACGTGGCTTCCTAAGGTGCTGATCTTAAGGCCTCAGGGACCAAAGCTGTGGCATGTCCCCGTGTTTCCTCCCAAGTGTCCACCAGGGGGACAGAGCCTTGATTTCTCGGTCACAGCAGTATCATAGCCTGGAAACATCTTCAGTGTGGGCAGTGTCCTGTGCATTGTATAATATTTAGCAGTATGCCTGGTTCATAAACCGTAGGTGTTGATAGCAGCCTCTACCCCTGTGTAACGAGCCCAAATCAAATGTGTCCTCGTGGAGGGTTCACAGCAAAAGCATGGTTCATAAGTAGGCAGATATTAATTAATTCATGCCAATTGTTTTGTGCCTATTTTGCTTTGAAGTATCAGGATCGGGACATAAATATGTTATTTTAGAAAAAAATAATATTGCTATTTTTCAATACGTCATAGCAGCTCAACGATCATTTTGCTTCCCCCCCCCCCCTTAATCAAATAAGGCAAAGAAATAATGTGTAAGAGAAAATGTACCCAAAGTGCAAAGTAGTATTGTCACCACTTGGTGGCACAAAATCCTAATTTATCATCTGGCCCCATGGCCACTGCCCAGCCAGCTTAAAATGTAGAGAGCTGGGGCAGCATGTGTCTGCCCTGTAGCTTATACATAGGAATTCAACTGGCAATCTGAAAAATATTTAAAATTTAGAGATGCCGCCGCATTAGAGGCACAAGGGCGAGGGCAAGCTTTACCCTTTCTGTCTGTAAATATTCGCTTTCTCCAGTTCAGAATGAAGCATGGACTGTTGTAAAAACAAAAACAAAACAAAACAAAAAACATGCAAACAAACAAAAACCATTTTACTGCATTTGTGCGATTTTTGGGCAAGATGGAGGATGGAGATCAAACTCATAGGTCTGCAAGTGCTAGGTAGCAGCTGTTCCATGAACTACACCCAAGTCCATTCCACAGTCTTTATACCTTCTCTTTTTTCATTTCCTGTTTCATATTAGCATTTTTTTTATCCTACAAACCTTAGGATACCATGAGAAAGAGTAAATAAAATTTGTGTTATTAATTTGGAGACAGAAGTAAGCTCCCGTCTTTGAAATGTCTTGCCTTTCTGAACATACAGACAATTCTGGAAGTCTTTCTTGTCCTTATGAGTATTAAATTGCCAGGGCCCTGGAAAAACACACAAGGACATAAGAAGATGGAGGTGATATACTTAGGCCTCACAAAACTCAGGGGTGAGATGGACCACAGCACGCACTGCTGGTGAGCCTCCTGCCTTAGAACTAAGATGCTGTGGACCACGTGGTGCACTGCTGGTGAGCCTCCTGCCTTAGAAGTAAGATGCTGTGGACCACAGCATGCACTGCTGGTGAGCCTCCTGCCTTAGAACTAAGATGCTGTGGACCACAGCATGCACTGCTGGTGAGCCTCCTGCCTTAGAAGTAAGATGCTGTGGACCACAGCATGCACTGCTGGTGAGCCTCCTGCCTTAGAACTAAGATGCTGTGGACCACGTGGTGCACTGCTGGTGAACCTCCTGCCTTAGAACTAAGATGCTGTGGACCACGTGGTGCACTGCTGGTGAGCCTCCTGCCTTAGAAGTAAGATGCTGTGGACCACAGCGCGCACTGCTGGTGAGCCTCCTACCTTAGAACTAAGATGCTGTGGGCCACAGTGTGCACTGCTGGTGAGCCTCCTGCTTTAGAAGTAAGATGCTGTGGACCACAGCATGCACTGCTGGTGAGCCTCCTGCCTTAGAACTAAGATGCTGTGGACCACGGTGTGCACTGCTGGTGAGCCTCCTGCCTTAGAAGTAAGATGCTGTGGACCACAGTGCGCACTGCTGGTGAGCCTCCTGCCTTAGAACTAAGATGCTGTGGGCCACAGTGGCAATGCTGGTGAGCCTCCTGCCTTAGAAGTAAGATGCTGTGGGCCACAGTGGTGCACTGCTGGTGAGCCTCCTGCCTTAGAACTAAGATGCTGTGGACCACGGCATGCACTGCTGATGAACCTCCTGCCTTAGAGCTAAGAGGCTGTGGACTTGGATTTTGACTGCCACTTGTTTAAGGCTGGAATCTAGACAAAGTACTTCACCTCTCAGCACTCAGAGACCTCGGGTTTAGAATAGAGAAAATAATATTACAAAAGAAAGAGTGTATGGTTTCTGCAGCTTGGAATGGTAGGCATTGACAATATCTGTTGTTATTATAGAGAGGCATAAGTATCTTCTATTTGGTTTAAAACTGTTCATAGATGAATGGTCCTGATATAGGGCTACCATACTCAGCTTCCCCAGAGCTTAATAAATACACACATTTTCAGGCTCTGCTGTCATATTTTAATGTATAAAAGAAATCATATTGAGAGTTCTTACAAGATCAAGTAGAAAGATCAAGCATTTTATCTGCTAGCTTCTTTGGATGAGTCATTTTTTTTTAAGTAGCTCCTACCCTCAGCAGTGGCTAAAACCACAATTCCTGGATATATAACCATATACATACATGCGTGCATGCATGCATGCATACATACTTACATACATACATACATACATACACTCACTGAACCCAGGGCAGAGCATAAAACCCACTGTGACACCAACCCCCTGTCAGTGACCTGTTCTTGGCTATCACTCCGAATTCATGCCTGTGTAATGGTGAACGGCAGTCTGGGTCTCAGTTACATGCTTCTTTTGCACCGTGTGTCTGAAAAGCTATCACTAGCCTCCCTCAAAACCAGGCCACACTGGAAGTAAGGGATGTGACAGAAGATGAGAAGTTTTACGTGGCTCGCCCTGTTGATTTTATGAAGCCCAGGATAAATGAGAGGACAGCATTTCCATGGCTAACTAAACCCTGAAACCTACAAGCAGTCAGAAGAGGCCTTGGGTGAAACACAAACCGCCATCTTAGGGACAGACTATAAAAAGTCCGAGCCAAGCTGTTGGGTAGTGAACACTGAACTGTGTGCGTTTGAATCTGTACCTGTAGGAGGACAGCATGTTCTCAGAGGAACCTCATTCAGCAACACTGGGAAAGGTTACTTTCGCTATAAATGGCCGACTTTTTAAAACTACTTTTCTCAAATAAAATCATTTGAAACAAGAGGCTCAAATGGTTAGGAAAATGGACATTTGCATTGATTGGAGCAGCCGGGATGCAAATGTCAAAGACAGCACTGGAAGTTTGAGATGTATCCAGAATTACATGTATGAGCATGTCACATTCAAATAATGGGCTTTATTACGGCCCTTGCTCATGTGTTTTCCATGCTGTGCTAATTCTGTCCTCAATGCAGTCTCTCCCTCTCCTTCCAAACACTGCTGCCTGGACACTGAAGGCTGGCTGGTCTGTGAAAGAAGGAACCACATAAAGATTGCCTACAAGAGACAGCCAGCCCAATGGAGTCCAGCCCAACTCCAGTGTCTAGACTACATGGGGTAAGAGGTCACTGTGGGACAGAAGCACCGAGGACCTAAAGAACACACTCCTAGCAAGGGAGTGACAGGATCACAAAGATGACTTGGCTAAAGGATGACCACAAAGTGACCAAACCCAGTCATGAAGAAAGACAGGGATGACACATCTCTGTGGCTACCATAGCATACAACCGCATGCAAAGTACTTCCAGCTGTTAAACGGGCATCGGAATCCACATTTCACCCCAAACTCCACAACCGCATCAACTTAGGCACAACCTGCACTGCCCAGACACCACACTCTCTTCTTGGCCCTGGGATTGGTTACCCTTTCAGGGGCAGTATGATTTCCCCAACGAAAGGGAAGGAGGGGAAAAGGAAGGCACTCATACAGAAGCAGCAAAGCATATTCCCGCCACGTGCCTTGCTACATACTTTGTTCAGTTTCTTTCAGTAACCCCCTGAGGCTGTAGTAACTGTAAGTGAGAAACCAACCTGAGAAGAGCAAGCATTTTGTGCAAATTCTTAGCTGGAGTGTAATGGGAAACATCAATATAATGGTGGTGGTGTGTGTGTGTGTGTGTGTGTGTGTGTGTGTGTGTGTGTGTGTGTGTACTGCCAAGCATACATATGCTAATGCTAGTGTCATTTATCAATTAATGTATGCTGGCTTCCAAATCGCATAATGATTTTCCATTATCATTACTGTTTTTCCACTTGCTAATTCACTTATTTCTAATTATTTTTTTCCAGCTACGCCTATTTACATTACTGGGCTCCTTTCACTTTCTGTTTGTGCCCTTTCTCTGGGACTTTTAGACCTAGTCCCATTCTGATTCCCTGTGTGACTGTAACTGTATGCTTCTGCTTATGTTTGCAATGGTAATTAAAATGTTAGATAGCTGCTATTTCCTACCGTGCCACAGATATTGTCATAAGCACTTTATCTGCACTAACGGACTGGATGTTCCAAATGCCTCTGGGATAGCAGTGCACTTGATGCCTGCCTTCTACAAACGAGGGAGGAGCCATCAAGGTAGTGTTTCTAAGCATAACGCCTACAGCCATTCAGTATCATGAGGAAATCCCTAATAAAATATTCAAATATGCTGTCTTCAAAGTATTCTTGTCATAACATCACCACAAGTTCAAGAGCAAGAAGCTTCTGCTGTGAACAGAGAGCTGTGAGCCACATAACATTCTTCCCTTCTTTTTCTACAATTCCTTAAAATGTAAACACACACACACACACACACACACACACACACACACACACACACACACACACACACACCTCCTTCTACTACCATCCTTCCTGCTTGGGATCCTGTTCCAGGAAAATTCCTCCCCAAGAAATTACTAATCTGAGTAGGGCTTCTGGCCCACACCCTCTTATTCTAGACTTACCCATCAGGTTCTGATTTAAAGATGTTAGGAGTTGACAGGCTTGTAGCTGACATGGTAAGATCGTGAGTCTTGGGACTCACACAGACCTTAAGTATGTACTCATTCTGGTATGAGACATAAAATATTCAGTTCAAAACAGAATTCAGTGGTCTCCTCTCGGCCTTTGCTTAGGGTGGCTGCACAATGCATTTCTGAACAACTAGAATAACAAGTTATAGAGGTACTTCTGGGATTCAGCAAACAGGCCACGCTTCTTTGTACACATTCCTCCTTGAGACGTTAGCAGGGAGTGTAATGAAGTAAAGCTGTCACGACAAGAAAACTCCAGGAGGATCTCAGCCACTCACCCTTAACAAGCACCACACACTGTCTCACTGGGGCAGGGAAAAGACAGGAGAAACAGAAGCAACTCCTGTGCATCGCCCATCATGATTTGCGGTTTCCGTTATGGGCGCCTGAACATGGTTCCTTCCTTCCACATTCATTTTGCCAAGTTTCTCTTTGATGTCTGCTGAAACCCTGTGACTTATAACTGACAGGGAAGGGAGCAAATATCTTATCACTGAGGACTCAGTGTCTCTAAATTAGGAAGCTGGTGGATCTCGACATAACTATCTCATTACAAACTGTACTGGCCACATCTATTGAGCCCTCCTGGTGCCTTTGCAAACACCTTCGCGGGGCCTTTCAGACACTGCTGGCTATGCGCTCTGCACCTGAGCTTCGGCCCAGTGAACATACGCCTCTGGCCCAGCACCTTCTTCCTTTCACTAGCCTCGTACACACACAGATTCGTGGTTAACACACTACTTACACATACACTAATTTCCTTTTGCAAATGAACATAGGTGTGGTCTCAATTACAGACTTTGAAAGTTAGTACAACAGTTGTTAAAAGCATTAATGTGATCCCTTTGCTCATCACCCCTCCCTCTCTACAGCTGGATTCCAGGAGGTCAGCTCAGTGCTTAGCTGTGGGTGTCTGCTTCTGTTTCCATCAGCTACTGGATGAAGGCTCTAGGATGGCATATAAGGAAGTCATCATTCTCATCATAGGGGAAGGGCATTTCAGGTAGCCTCTACATTATTGCTTAGATTTTTTGGTTGGGGTATGCTTGTGGATCTCTGGACATTTCCCTAGTGCCAGATTTCTCTTTAATCCTATAATGGCTCCCTCTATGAAGGCATCTCTTTTCCTGCTCTCTGCTACCTACTTCTTTTTTTACGTTTGAAAATGTACGTTGGTGGTTTGCCTGAATGAATGACTATTCATACCCAATGCCTGTGGAGGCCAGAAGAGGACATCAGGTTCCCTGGGAGTTATAGAAGGTTGGGAGCCACCATGTGGGTGCTAAGAATTGAACCTGGGTCCTCTGCAAGAGTAGCCTATGGTCTTAATCCTCTCTGCAGCCCCTGCTACTCAGTCCCTAATGCTGCTTGCAAACACTGGTCTTTTTCTCTAGCAAGATACTTCCAATCCTGGGCAATCCAAACATGACTTTCTATTTTCAAGTATTATCTTACCTGATTTTTGTCAAGTGGAAATTTTGAAAGGTCTTCGTGACTTCCCAAAATTCCAAATTTCTTTTCTTCATTTCTCTTTTAAAGATAAACATTAAGATGAGTCCAATAGCATTGCCAATTTTTAGTCTCCATTCCAGAAGCTACCCCGCTCTAATGCTCCGGCAAGTTTCAATGAGAGAAACATATCCTTTTTGAGTTTTCCTTTTGGAAAGTTCTTGAACATTTCTTCAAACACTAAATTTTACCAGATTACACTTTTAATCAAACCTGACAACTGTACATTTAAGTACACTGAGTAAAGAAAATTGTCTTCTACTTAAGCCCCTGACTCCTGTAAATTAGCCGTCTGGAGGAAGCCCATAGATGCTGCTTCCCCCAAATTTCTGTGCTCAATCACTTAAAAATTTCAAAGCACTTTTAATATTTATTGTATTTAATCTCTGCAACATAGATGGAATTTTTATTCCTATTGCTTGTGAGGAAACTAGAACCCATGTAACTCACCCCTGACTTTGAGCCCTTCATCACTGGTGCCAAAGCTAGCACTAATTGAAACACATTTTCTTTCCATCCAATGACAGGACCTTAACATTGCAAGTAACCAACCTAAAATCAATCAGTCCAATTCCCCCCTCCATCCACCCTCCGCCAGTCTAGGGAGAAACAGCTTTGAGTTTTTAATGTCAGACATCCGTAGTTTACTGGTTGACTATAACTCTAGGGGAACCTTGCTTCCTAAGATTATTCACTGCTTTACCAGGTAGATCTGATTGTTATGAATTTGTTCTTTCATAAATTAAAATTGAACTATATATAACTTTCACTCATTGCCTTTGTTCTCATTTTCGAAGAGCCAAAACAGCCTGTAATAGCTACCAAAAGTGAATGTTCTAAAAAAGATTCTCATTCCCGTCAAATTCACTTTTCAGAAGAAACTGACAGCTCCATTAATTATTCAAATACACTTTATGCATACCTGCGCCAACCCTCATCCATCTCCATTAGAAGAAGCTAGTGACTTAACACTCCTTCTTGGTTGACACTTGGCGAAACCTTGTGCAGGGAATGCTGTTCTCTAATGCGATGCCTACACAGCATTATATGTGTGTTTCAAATATGTCTGTACACACTAACAGCCTCCCACCCCATCATCTGAGCACTACTCCTCATCTGTGCTTGCTTGAGATCCCTTTGCCTACTGAGTTTATCACTTCCAGTCAGTAATCTTAGACCTTCCTTCATCAAGCACCTTGCTGCAGACACTGGCCTCCCGTGGGCTGTGTGAGCAACCATCACTCCGGAACTTTGCAATGCAGATGCACCTATCAGCTCTTGATAACAGTGAAGCGAGAAACTTAAGGCACCAGCTGCACAATAGGGACCCAAATACTCTCGCTTTCAGTCTGTGCCAGACAATGCATTCGTTTAGCGACATTTCATTCTTCTTACACTCTTTTAAGTAGGAAATGTCCAGTGCCCCCTTTTAAACCGTCACCAAGGACCACCATATATGCCATTGCTAGGAATGAGAACGCGTGGTTTACCCATGGAAATCTGGTGACCATGGCGAAAACAGTTATGACCATGGAGATAGATGATCAAGCTACTCACCTTGTTCATCTCTGCGTCTTCATGGAAGCCTTTCTTATGACCCTGGACTAGATCAGACATCCATCTCTTAAGCTTCAGTAGGAGGTACAGCAAGGACTTCGGACTTGGCACAAGATTGAAGGGCACAGGAAGGGTTCTTCCCTCCTCGAAGTAGGAAAACCACAGTTTGGCCCTTGCAAACTTCCACTCTACGTCAGCATCATCCTGTACAGGCAGACACAACTGTTCAGCACAGATATATAGAATTACTGGGTTCTTCTAACACCGTGTGGCTAGGCGGAAGAGGCTATGGCTAAAAAAAATACCCTAATTCCCAAGACAGATGGCCTCACAGTGATAAATTACATCCTTCTGGCCCTTGTACTCTGCTGATTCAGCACACCCCATTAACACTGTGTTTAAAAAGCAAAGTCAAGCTTTTCTGCATCCCTAGACCAACTCTGATTGAGCAAGCAGGGACGTGGAGAAATAACAAAGCAGGGAGGGTGTGCTTCATCCCACTGAGAGTTGGTCCTTGCAATACTTGGTAAGTGAACATGGACTATAAGAACATATGGACTCCGTACCTCAATTTCCTGGAATGAACTGTTGATCATCGCAATCAGCATATTTAGCAAAACAATAACCATCGTGACATTATAGACGCCATATAGAACATAGCCAATGTTTTCAATGAACTTGTGGTTGTAGTTGATGACCACGGACTTCACTTCAGAAAGCCCAAATATAGCCCAGAAGAGTGTCTTAAAGCTCTCTTCAACTCTGGGGGGGCGGTAAAATAACAAAAAGAAGGATATGAGAAAAGGTATGAATACATGATAATAGCATTATCATAAATCTGAGTGCTTTCAATATCCTTATAAACTATTAGATACTCATGACAAAATTATTTGCTTGTCTGAATTTTCAATTTCCTGTCTGTAAAATGGGAAAAATAGCACTTCTAGATTCATTACAAAGGTGTGACACTGTGTATATGAAGCACATAGCTCACGATTTAACATTCAGTAGACACTCATTAAAGGCTATGGGATAAGTTCATAACTACAGATGTTGGTATTTAAATGATTGATGAATTTGATGTTGGAAAAGTTAAATGGATCACTTAATAGCAAAAATACAACTTGTTGCCAGGCAATGGTGGGGCACTCCTTTAGTCCCAGGACATGTGAGGCAGAGGCAGGCAGATCTCTGTGAGATCGAGGCCATCATGGTCCACTGATCGAGCTCTAGGACAGCCTCCAAAGCTACAGAAACCCTGACTCAAAAAAAAAAAAAAAAAAAAAAAAAAAAAGAGAAAGAAAGAAATACAACTTGTTAGAGTCATCTTAGTTTCTGCTTCATTTGTCCTTAAAGTCACCCAAAATAAGTAGAAAATAATAATACATATGAGGAAACATGACAATATAAACATAGGCAATGACACCAAAATTCTTGGCATGCCCTAGGAAGAATTGTGATGTTTTAGGCATAATTATTTGTCCAGAGTTAAGCCCATATGTTTAATTCAGTTGGTGTAATTTTCTCTTGAAACATTGCACTTTAGAAGGATATTAAAAATAGTAGGTTCCTCTTCAAACACCGCTTGTCGTGTGACATAGATGCTCTGACATTTAAAAGTCTATTCTAGCACATTTTATTTAAATTAATTGTGCATGTGGCAAATGTCAGTTATAATGTGCCACTGCTGCTACTTATAAGCTGCTCATTGGTAAGTTCTGGGAAACTGAGGTAGGGGAAGAGCTCCCCACACACCCAGTGCCCCAGCAGTCCCCATAAAAGAGGAAGGCACAAGATTTAGGACAGTGGATGCTACTTAGCAAGCAATGTCAGCACTTACACAATATCCAGAATGTTGTTTAGCTTTGTGAATTTCTTTTTGTGCACTGTCAATAATAGTTCTATGTGTAGGAGGAATTTACCATATAATATGGCTCTAAAACTGTTATTTGACTTTATATTAGGAGGTTTCCTGTATGTTGGTCTTACACGTCACTCTGAAACCTTTTCATCTTGCTGAAACAGACTTAGAGAGGGTATCTGCATCACAGCATGGACCTATGAATGTGAGTGTTAATTGAACAGATCTCCCTTTAATCTGCAAATTCCATCATCAGAATACCTAGGACCACATACGTTGTAAAGGCTTCATTCTGTTTGGCACCAATGTAGTAAGAGTAGAGGTTGAACATTCCAATCATGAAGGCTACAAACACCATGATGAATATGACCATGAATTTGAAGATATCTTTTACTGTCCTTCCGAGTGAAATCTGCAGAGGCCCAAAGCTTTCATTTGCTGGTAAAATGTAAGCAATTCTGGAGAAACTTAAAACCACAGCAATGGCATAAAGACCTTCAGAGATGATTTGAGGATCAGAAGGGTCCCACTTTATCCTGGCTAGAAAAAAAAAATCAGAGATAAGGATTACAGTTATTCCTAGCAGTTGCCTATTTAGATAAATTCTTTTCTGAGAATAATAAATGTATAATCAAGTGAAAGTCTCCATTCTGAAGAAATTCTCAAGTCTCTTCCATACCTTCTGATTTGATTGAGGTGGTTTTGCTATGAATTCTCAATAAAATATAATTCCTAACCTGTAAAACTCCCTGTTAGGCGCCCCTTACCAGCAGGAAGTAGTTTGGAAAGAATGACGCCCAAGTTCCCAAATATTGTCTATAAGTGTTTTTTTTTTCATTTAAATGGACTTGGTTATATAAAATTAATTAATTAATTAATTAATTAATAAAAACCTCCCTGTTAGATCATTTGAACAATTTTCCATGTTGATAGCCGTATCTCCAACTGAAAGAACTTAGACTAATAACCCTCTTAGCTTTATTACCTCCCTAACAATGAGAGTTCTGCTCCCATGGCTCTCATCTGCCCTTGAAAATTCAATAAATTCACATATGGACAGTGCTTAAAAACATCTGGCACTTACTAAATTATAGCATTTATCATTCAATCTTGAACTATACAAAATAATGTCATCTGATGCTGATGCACTTCTTGCTATTTAAACTTACTAGAAATCTTTTCTATTGGTCAGCAAAGTAAATCTATTTTTGCCACAAAATTTTCTATAATTCATTAATAATTTCTTCTGGCATTATTACATTGAGCCATCAAAAACCACTTAAGAAACCATTATGAAGAGAAATGCAAAACAGTGTGTAAGAAAGAGGAAAATATGGTTATAAATTTGCATTTGGTTATTTTCAGAGAAGTGGAATTTGGAGAGGATATAGCACAACAGAACTTATGAAAATGGTTTCTTTCTATGGTGTTTTGAGTATTACCAAAAATAGATATCCTTTGATATATTTTAAAACTCCTTAAATAAAAATTTAGGATTGAAATAAATATTAAAACCAATAATGAATACACTTAAGTGATGTAGACATTAAGCCAAAGTTAATAGATGTATTTTCCCTAAGCCAAGTTTCTTTGAGAGGGCTTGGGTAAATACTGAAATTTATTTCTATTCCTTAGTCAGTTTTCCCCTGGGGAAATAAATAGCTCACCTGGCATGTTAACCTGGGATGCTAACCACGTCTACTATGACCATGGGGTTGGTATCACCCTCTTTCTTGTGGGTCTTCTCTTGTCCCCACGGAGACATCCCTCAAGATCAACTACTTATAGCCACCCCTCAACACCCCTCATTGAGAACGCTGCCGGGCCAGCCACTAACTGAAAACTGGATGGTAATTCTTAGAAATTCAGAGACTCTGTCTCGGGGAACTGTCAGGCTCTGATTCATGACATCTGCCCTTTTATTGGGTTTAGAGTTGATGACTGGGACCCCACTCTATATATCCATTTGTTTTGTTTTATTTCTCAGCTCTTTCAGTGCCCGAGAGCCCTCCTGGAGACTTCAAAAATTCATTTACTTGGATACAATTTATATATCTTAAAAGGGAAAACATCCAAATATAAACTTTTAAAACTCGTGTATGTGGGTTCAAAGTCACACATGTTGACATGTCGTGATAATTAAATTAATATAATTAACATATCAATCACCTCACATACTTTTTCAATGTAGTAAGAACATTTAAAATCTACTGTCTCAGCAATTTTCCCTCTTGTGGTCACTGTGGTAAACTATAGCCACCATGTTTTATAGCAGAGCACCAGCATTGTGGTTTGTGTTTAACTACAGTACTTTCTTCTCTCTGACCCGCATGTCTCCATCCCTGCCAACCACCATTAGGCTCTACTCGTATGAGACACATGTAAGTAAGTACATGCGATGTTTCCCTGCCAGTTTGCTTCATGTAGCATGATGTTCATCATGTTTTTGCAATAATCATCCTCTTTCACACTTAAAGGCAAGTACCACTTCATCATGTACACAGTGCATATGGGAGCTTTCCTCTTTGTCTTTCAACATGTGATCTGTGAAATGCTCAGACCAAGCCTGCATTAGGAAGCCATATTTGCTCCACTGTCACCGCTGAGAGCCGCTTTACAGAAGCGTCACAAATGGAGCTTGTCCAGGTCTATGTATCAAGCAAACACACATGTGAGTTTTAAAAGCAAAAGAACCAACAGGTTACTCAAGTAGATGGGGGGCACAATATGATCCCTGATTTCTGGCACCATTACAGACTGAAATATAGCCAAAATATGGATGTTTCACTGGAGGCCTCAGAAAGAAGGGGATTCTTTCACGATATGGAAGGCATGGTGGTTAAAATACAGATATCCTATGCCAGCATGTTTGAATCACTGTCTCCTGTGATCTGGGGCTAGAGAGAGGGCTCAGTGGTTAAGAGTGTTTGCTGCTCTTGCAAAGGATACAAGTTCAGTTTCCCAGCACCCATGCTGAATAGCTCACAATCACCTGTATGTAACTCTGGCTTCAGTGGATCTAACTTCTTCTGGACTCTATGAGCCCTCGGTCTTATATGGGAAATACACACAAAGACCCATTAAAAAGAAAAAGAAAGCATAAAAATACATAATTAAAAGGTACAATACAGGGATTCTCAGTGGATTTGTTAGCTATCCAATTGATCCAACAAGTCATGGGGATGGGTTTTGTGGATAATGAAAGTTTCCAGGCAGCAGATCAATCGAATGCAGAGGCAGAAAGCACAGTTTTTCCGATAACGATGTTATTCTTCAAATATAAATGCCATCAATAAACAATTTTGTGTGAACTGGGAAAAACTCCTACTACTATTTTTATCTCCTTCACAAGAAAATACTTTATCTTCAGTATTTACACAGTAACACAAACTCACCCAGATTGTAGTATTTGACGTTGTCTCCCAGTGTGACTTTTGTCAAGTCCTTCAAAGTGTCATTTGCATCAATGATGCTCTGAGCCTGGGATGCGTGCCAGAATGCCATAAATCTTGCAATGAATGATGCCGCAAAGATTGCCAACATCCCAAAATCGAGCATATTCCATAACTCAAATAAGTATTCTTTGGGGCCTTGAGTCCAAATTTCTTTACATTCAGCCCATATCATGCCTGTACTGGTAAAGGATTAATATATCAATTTCATTCTAACTTTAGCTCTTTCATAAAGAAAAAGAATAATTTAGAAAGGTCTCACCTGATACTCACAACTCTGTAAATTTTCCCCTTAGCCTTCCTCTCCAGCCACAACTTTCCCACCCCCCAGAAACCCGTCCAACAAAATCACCATATTACCTGAAAGCAATCTAGTAAAGTAAAATGGATCAAGGATCTCGTGAAAAACATCACATTTACCCTTTATTTCTAATCATGGAAAAATACTTAAGATGTTCGTTATAATAACCCAAACACAACATTCCCAACACTCAAAATGGAAGTGCTCACACTTTCACAGTGGAATTATGCAGACATTTGATAGGACATCTTACAAATTATTGTCATGGGAACTACCTGCCAACCTCCAACTATAGCACCAACGCTCAAGGCTTGACATGCGCCTGGTTTGGCAGTCCTTACCCTCTCTCTCCCCTCTTTTCACAATTTTTTCTCACAAGGAAACTTTAATAAAATCACACTTCTTTCAGTGTAATTATTGTGTGCTTCATCTTCCCACATGTATCTTGGGGAACTAGAACACACACCATAAAGTTAAATTTAAAAGATTAAATGGCATACAGTCTGAGAACAAATTAAAAACTAGCATCTAGAAAGACTAGAGAAAATTACAGTAGCTACTTGTAGAGCTAACAATAGCTGAATTTTTGATGAAATTGTTAACAGTATTTCATGGTTTCCCAAAACTTTCATGCAGTGTTTAGGAGAATTGGTTGTGAGACTTTGCTTTGCCAATAATTGGCTGCAGAGTCATTGGCAAAGTGTTTAAACTTTCTAGAAAGTATCTTGCAAAATGAGGATGCAATGTATACCAACTTTACAAGACCACAGTAAAAATAAAATAATATGTGTAAAAGTAGAGCACAACACTGGCATTTGTGAAGAAACTATGACAAACACTTTGAGCACTTGCTTCTTTGATTTACTCATAATTTTCACATATTCTATTTCTTAACTTGAAGGATATCACTTGATTAGAAAGAGGTTAAAACTGCTGTCCTGTCTGATACTCCATCTCTTCCTAGTGCCCCATGGGGAATATAATCCACAGCTCAACTCTTCTCTCACAAAGAACTTCCTGCCCTGACTGAGAAGCAGGCTTCTCCCCTGTCCTTCAGCATTGCCTACTCCACATTCATCTCATGTCTATCACACATCATGCTAGTAGAGTAGCTGAGAAGCCTTATCTGATGAAGAAAACGCCCTGGTCTTTGCTATTCACCAGCACATTGTACGTCTTTCTCGGTACAGCATGGAGAATGTGGTCTTACAGGCAGACAATTTCAATACTCTCACTAGGTGACTTTAGGTTAAGGGGGCATTATCACTGACTTCCTATGAGCTCTTACAAACTTATAACAAGAAATAGTTCAAGACCAAAGCAACAAACAGGATGGAAAATCCTAAAGACATCTGTTCTTGGCATGATTCCCCAGTTTCCCCAACCTTAGCAAAGACTAAGGTGATTCAGAGTAATGCCCAGGGACCAAGGGAACATTAGAACTCACACAGCCCAGTCATTTTCAAAGCTTTCCTTTCCAACTCATGCTTGGGCTCCACCTTCTTTATGCTCCTGTTGGAGCTGACAAACCACAGCTAGCACTCAGAGCGATTCAGCCAGAAGGAAGTACATCGGTCCAATCCCTTCTCTGAGACCCCCATCCCCTGAGTTGTTGCTTAGGGGCCTTTGAAATTGCCCACATCTAGTCTGGCTCCTCCCCCACGAAGGAGAATTCTCTGCGGAGACCACACTGCTTAGACAGCACTGGAACCCATGCCTTACTGCTTCTGAGGGAGGCTTGCTCTGTTGCCAGAGTGTGAGCACTCTCTCTTCCAAGAGAACATCTCGTTCTATTCCTGTACTCTGGGGCAGCGGAGACTGTTATCGGGTCTCTGTGCATTTGAATTTCTCTAAAGAGCAGCCCTGCTCACTGAGTTTGCTTTTCTTTAGCAGAGCCATGCTTCACCCAGGAAGCTACAGCGGTTTGAACCTCAATGTGCCCTGCTTGGCCCCGCCTCCTTCCAGGTTATGTCATCTTTTGCTCTAAACCAGCCCCCCTCCCTCCCCGCCACCAATGGAATAAACTTGAAGCCCTTTCTTTCCTTCCATCACCTTCAGTGACAAAAAGTAAACTCCCGCAAGTCCTCTGAAGCCAACTCAACTCTGTGGAGTCATCCTCTACAGTTGCTGTGACAGACAGGCAAGCACCTCGTTTTTTGTCAGCCTTGTAGCCATGGTCTCTGCATCGGAGCCATGACAGCCCTGACCACGCTTTTACCCTGTTCAAGCCAACCCAGAATTGCTTGTGCTCTCGGCAGCTTAGGGTGGGTGACAAATGGCAATCAACCCTTGGACTTCTGAACATGAAACACTCTCAAGCACAGCCCCTGCCCTGTGCTCCTGCCTGACCTCACACCAACATTGGTTTTCGGTTATTCAGCCTTGCCACAATCTCTTTAACATCTGTTTTATTCTTTAGCTTTCCCGTGTTGACCAAATGGAAATCACTCAGATTTGTTTTCTGTTAAAAAGAAAGAGCATGAGTCTTTTCCACCAGCACTGTAACACATCCAGTCTGTGACCTACATAGACTATTTCTCATTAATATTTCTAGAAGCCTCTGTGACTTTCCTGCAAGAACAAAAATGCAAGAAAATAAATAGTAATGTCAGAAACTGGGCCAGGAACCTCACATATTCTACATGTACATAGTTGTCTCTTTTGATTTAGTTTTGTTTTCTCTTCAAATAAACATTGTAACATAATTTCTGAAATAGAATACAAAGGTTAGCAGGACAGTTTTTCCATGGAAAATGCTTTTGTTCATAACAGTAAAGGTTAATTTAATATACTCAGTTTTGGTTTCTCATGGAAAAATTGTCTAATTCTATACTAAAAATCACATTACAGGAAAAAGAATTTTGATAAAGAATGAAATGGGCATTCATTATCTCTAATACTATCAATAAAACTTACTGTCTTTTCAAAATTATGTCTTGTATTTGAAGAGACGCTTTTTGTCTAATAGGAAACGCTGACTGTATATTTAAAACAGATAATACCTACTGAAAAGTTTCATTATTATCATAATTAGTTGAGACTCTTTGAGCCTGTCCTGTGCTTCTATTCCTATATTGTACATTTTTCTTATAGTAGTATACTAAAATCCCTCATAGCTCTTAGTGTAATAACACAGAGGTTATAAAATAGTATTAACTCTTAAGTCATAGGACAGAAATAAGATCCGTCTCTCCTAGTTTTGTTAATTAAATTAGAAAACAGTTAAAGGAAAGTCAAGTCCTGCCATGTGTCTTAGATCACTGTTATTGTAAGCAAAGCAAGGGAAATTCCCTTGAAACTTTTCTATGAAATGAAGTTTTGAATAACTCCATAGCTGTTGAATGATCATACTGTACTTGTCACACTACTTCCGAATATTTCCATTGATCATCTACTGGGCTCAAATATGAAGATGCCTAGAAGACATGGGTGCCCTAGAAGTGACATGAAATTGACTGCAGGTGTTTCTCTGGGCGACTAAGATGGACAGCTGATGGGGTAGACCTTACAGACTGTGGGAGGCGCTGTATGAAGAGCCTGGGAGTCTTCTCTTTATACTCCCCCACGTGGTTCCACTCGGAGTTCTATGCTCCACATAGCTCCACTCAGGGGATTCTGTGCACTCAAGGCCTTAAGGGTCACGTGGGAAGGAAGAATTTCTGGAAATTTATCTATGGCCAGGCTTATTCCAGGGGCATTCTTCCTATGACTCAGTTGCCATTTATCCCTGGAAATGCTAGGACATTAACCATACATTTAAGGAGAAGTTTGTAATGCTCTCCATCCTAAGCATAGACATCTCTACCCCAATCCTTTATGGGACAGTAACCACCTTCTATTCCACAACCCTCCCTGTAGACACATAGCTATTAGTAAGTTGTTCGCAGTTTAGCTTTCAAACCACTCCCCAGTCCTCTCCCACACATGCTGAACTCAGTTGACTCTTGTCATTAGATTCACCGAAGTTGGGCCCACCCACCTTCAAGCTTCCCTCTACCTCAAAACCACCGAGACATTTCTGAAACATGCTCGGAACACATCACCAGTCACAGGAAATCACCCTTGGCCATTTAATCACTCACATCCATCACCCACATCCATGGAGCCCCCAGGCCCCAGCTAGGACACACTCACAATATTTCAAGTGGTCCAGTCTTGTTATATATAGTTCCACATCTCAACACCTAATGCTTGCAGGCCTTCTGTGTCCTTATTCCCCAAATGCTTTGTCTGGCTAGCATGTCTTTATCTTCAAAGCCTTCACTGAGGGACTTCCCTGGTCCTTCTGCATCCTTCCTCACTGATACTCCAATGTCCAGTCTGTACTTCTGTAGCATCTTAGCAAGCCCCCCCACCGTAGCATTTTTTCATACATGAGATTTAACTATTGATTTTTTACATTTGTTTCTCAGATTACTTCCTTGAATGGAAATACCAAATCCCATTTAATTTATTATCCTTATTGCCCAATGGCAGTTCACTTTCTGTTGAATAAGTTTATTAATAAATATCCAAGTGAGACATGTTTCTTTGTATTTAGTGACAATCCGAAGGTATAAGTGGTTTCTAAGGACAAATCAAATCTTGTAGTACTTGCGATTGAATTCCTCATCTTTCACAAGCCACCCGAGGAAGTGAGCTACTTAATGTTCACATAATTCAATAAAATAGATGTGGTGTGTGTGTGTGTGTGTGTGTGTGTGTGTGTCAGACTGGAAATCTGAGATACAGAAACATTGTGTGACTTGATGTATGTCAAGGGCTTTGAACAACTCCTGGCACACAATAAATTTTCAATCAAAATGAATGGCTACTAGTTTTAGTTTCTATTAAATCCCAAGATAACAAAATATGGTTCTCATGCTTGAAATCAAAGCTATCCCAAACTGCACATGGGAGGTTTTGCTTATTGGTGGTGGGTTTGATTAAATCCTGCTGCTTTTCTTCATTTTGGGGGAGGCAATTCAATTATCATGGGGCATACAAAGAGACTGACATTGGTAATAAGGGCACCATAGCAACAGTGTAAGATCACAAAGGAAGTCACGGTGAGTGGAACACTGTTTCCTGCTGCACACACTTGTATAACCAATTGTGTGGAAGAATCGACAGGATTCAGGCCAATCACTAAGGCTGCAAAAAGGAACAAGACAGAAAATCAGTCTTTACCTATTACCCAGGATATAATGAGCATCTCCATCCATGAGAAACAGGATGTTTTCATCCTGAACAGCTGTCTCGCATTATCTGTGCTGGTTTCATTGGGGAGAAGCTTGGTGCCTTCAAATCTATCGGCTGCATTCATGACGAGCAGCCCCAGGAAAATGGTGAAGGAGGCTGCATGTGCCACAAACTTCATGAATGGTCCACGCATTATCTTCCCCATCTGCCACAACACACACCAACAGAAAACTTTTAATTTTGTTCTCCCTCTCTCATAAACATCTGCATATTCAATGTTCTCCTAAAACTGCCATACAGATTTTTGTGATTAGTGACAAAACAATAATGTTTATGCTGTTGTAAAAGTTTGGCAATGTTCTTCTACCTTCTGATATTTCTAATAATTGAAAACTAACTTCTCTATCAAGAATATTTAAATTCTCAAACTGGAGAGATGGCCCAACAATTAAGAGTGCTTGCTGCTCTTCCAGAGGACCCACATCCATATCCCAACAAGCTCATTGGGTGCATCACAACCACCTGTAACTCCATCTCCAGGGGATCCAGCGCCCTCTTCTGGTCTTCTTTGGGCACTCACACCTATATGGAAGACTTACCAAATGCACACAGACGCATAAATAAAATAAGCCTTTTAGGAAAGGAACATTGGAATTCTTGAGGTATTGCTAATGTTGGTTCAAATGCCGATGACACTTTGAGGATGCTCATGAGCAGCAAACTCATTTAGTGAGCCTAAAGCAGGAAAGCAGCAATGAAAACATTAAACAGGTCTGCACTATAGAGCTGGACCCTGAGTTTGTCTCATGTGTTTCGCAGGCATACATGGAGCTCAGGGCGATGCTGATGTCTTGTGGATACTACCAGGGCATGAAAGTCATGAAGATCAGCACAACATGTCCCCTGGAGGACAGGACATACTGGAGGCACAGGCTGAAGTGACTATGACTTTAAGTTCAGCATTTTGGGGTCAAGCCTTCATCTGATCCTTCATCATCTTGTTTGCTCGGTGACAGTGAGCACACTTCTTGCCTTACATGAAAACTGGATCCTTCTTATGAAATAGAGAGATGATAAGGCCTCCTTTGTGGCTACACTATTGGATCACTTTCTGTCTGAAATGTGCCCAGGCAGAGGGAGGAGCTAGATTATACCTCAAGGCTCTGGACATCCTCTAAAATGATAAATGAAACCCACCCAAATCAGGGATAAGCATATATAATACCCAATTCCTATGAAAATATGATGAAACACACCTTTTTGTACACTGAAAATTTTAAAAAGTTGGTGACTTTTAAAGCAAGCAGACAAATGAAAGCAAACAAAAAGTGAGTTCCCGGGAAGTTAGAACAGTTTATTTGAATCCCCAAATCCTTTATTATTACAGAAAACTGACCATGCTCTGGCTAGGTAGCCTTGAGTTGGATCCTGCAGCCTCTGCCATTGACTTCTAGACACGTGGGCATGTGCCACACCACACTCTTTAAAATGTGGAGACTTGAGTATGTCTCAATGGACTTGAAGAATTAAGGAGTTATTATAACAAATAGTTGGGGTTTATTTTTGTTTTATTTAGCAATAGGCTAGAAGGGATGGCAGAGTTGACATTCACAGACAACACACAGCAGTCATGAGGGGCCACAAGAGTAACAGGAAAGAGCCTGGAGGTAAAAGCTAGGGTGTTTAGGGGTCAGTCTTAGACCACTTCTGCTCAGTAGGCGTGGTTAGAGACAGAGGGAGGGACCCACTAGCTGATCCTTGACTGGCCTTGTTGTTTACTTTCCTTAACTAGCCAGGCTGTTGGCCAGGGTTTGCTTATCATGGTGTGCAAAACATTAGATGCAAGACCTCACTTTGAAACGGGAAACATTAAAACTGCTAGAAGAAAACATTGACAGTAACCTATAAGACATAGATGTAAGAAAGGACTTTCTGAACGTGCCTCCATTAGCCAAGTAATTAAGGCCAACAAATGACAATTTAGTGAAGAGCAACTCACAGAATGGGAGTCTTTGCCAGCTGTATACCTGACAAAGGATTAATGTCCAGAATAAACAAAGAACACAGAAAACAAATGTATTCATTCAATATTTAGAAAACTACAAACAATATTTTGTCTATGTATTATCCATGAATTAATGTATTCCACTCTTCTATTTTTATACCAATCCCAGAGAGCAACTCATTGCCTATGGATTTTTCAATATTTTTTCTATAGTTCACCAAATGCCAAATTTAAAACCCATAATAACTTCTTGTCCTTAAGAAATTGACCAATGATTTCTTGACAATAAGTATTAAGTATTTAAAATAAAATAAAATAAAGAACACGGTAAACAAAGAGTCAAGGAAACAAATAGCATTATACAGAGTAAGCAGGTTGTGTTTATGTATTTAGGAATATATATCAACTAAGGGTCAAATTTGAAAAAGGAAAAATAGCAATGAGGGGCATGTGGAAATGTTTGGAGGGAGGAAAAGATGGAGGGAAATTATGTATTATAATCTCAAAACATCTTTTAAAAAGTTTAAAATGGGCTTGGGACGTAAACAAATAGTTCTTCATAGAAGAAATAGCTAAGAAATAGCTCAAAACGTGTTTATCACTTAGGGAAAGGGAAATATAAAAACTTTGAGCTTTCATAGTATCCTAGTCAAAATGACTAAGATCAACAAAAGTATTTACAATAAATGCTAGCAAGTTTGTAAAGAAAGAGAAACCTTCAATCTCTGTTGACAAGGCTGATGACTGATACAACCTCCCTGGAAATCAGTATGGAGAACCCCTAAAACACTAAAAGTAAATCTATCATGTGGCACAGCTTGGCATACCACTCCTTAGCATATGCCCAAAGAACTCAACATCCTACATCACAGAAGCCTGCTCAGAAATGTATACAACCACCTAATTCACAATAGCCATGAAATGAAGAGAATAAGTCTAAATATAATTCAACAGGTAAATTGATAACAAAAATTTGGCATGTATGCACAATGTAAAGAAAAATGAAATCATGCAATTTGCTGATAAATGGATGGATCTGGAAATTATTCTATTGAGTGAAGTAATCTAGACCCAGAAAGACAAGAATTGCATCTACCTTCCCTAGCTCCAAATACTTAGATGTGAGTATACAACACTGAGTAACCACAGAAAATAGGAACATATAAGGAAATCATGGGGGTCTTGAGAGGGGACTAGCAGAACATGGATAATATGAAATGGGAAGCAGGAAAAAGGGCTCCAACTGGAGAGGACAGAAGGAGGACAATACAATAACACCAAAGATATTTGATGTAGCCTCAAGGAATCATACTGTTTTAATACACCAAAATTACACTATATATACAACATATAGGAAATTATGCCAATATGTGACCTGAGCTGACAATACTCTCCACAAGAACCATACACTAAGAAAAACCCAAGTAATCAAGCACAAGAAATCACTTTTTGAATGCTTAGTCAAAGTAGCCTCAGCTTTTTCTCCAAACTGTATATAGGTCAGAGATGTAGTATTTGGTTGCCTCTCAGAGACTGAGGGTAGTCCCTACGAAGACAACCCATACTTAGAACACAGGACTTGGATGATGATTCAAGCTGCGTCTGACCTGAAAAGCCTCTTGTCTTGGGTGTAGCTTCCGTGGTACCAGAGACTATTGCACAGGCTGCCATGAGAGGGAAGCAATTAAACAGTCCTACCAAACAGCAATACCTATGGACCATGACAGCTACCAGAGAGACAAGACATCGGTAAAGATGCAGTAGGTGGCACTCACGTGTTGGCAATAGCCAACAACTATCTAATTAGAATTAAGACCCACTCCAGAAGAGAAGAATCATGCCTAATACTAGAAACCTGGCCAACTTGCCACAGCTTTTCATGGGTCACGAAGGCCAGACTTTCTTAGACAGTCATTATTCCTTACGCCATTATAATTGTATCTTTATACCCACAGATAAGTGTAGCCTGCCATCCCTCATGAAAGAAGTCTTTCTTTACAGTAACCAGAGACCGTCACAGAGAGCCATTACTGGACACAACACAGAAATCAACAGATATACTGTAAAGGTCAGAACACAGAAAGTCTGTTGTAAAAGACCCTTTTCTAGAAATGGCTGCATAAACAAAAAAAAAAAAAAAAGAAATGGCAATAGACGAAGAACTATAGGCAAGTATTGAGTGCTGTGAGGAGAGTTAGCATCCCTCAGGATGAGGCCCCCACAAAAGACTCAACATGCTGTATTTCTACATATTTGTGTATATGCATACATACATATAAATGTATGTAACAATAATAAAGAAAAAGAGGCCATCAGTTTAAGAGATGTGGGATCATAGGAAGTGTTCAGGTAGGGTGGTTGGGAATGGTTGGAGAGAGAAAGGGAATGGGAGAAATCAATGTAACTCTATTTCAACCAAAAACTTCCTTTAACAAAAGAAAAATTACGTATTTAAAATCATTTAAAAGAAGTGCTTTGCCCCTAAGCATTATGTGCCACGGCCTTCTAGGTTTTCATCCTCATGCACCTGAGAGAAACAAGGCCTTTGTGAAGATGTGGAGTCCTAAAATCCCATCTATATTTTTGTGGCTATATAAGAAAATGTAAAATATTTTAAACAAAAGCATCAGGTTAGCCAAAAATACCTCTCACTATTAAAATAACTTATCTGTATGGCCTAGGAATAATGTTTAGCTTGTTGCTAGTGAGAAAAGTTACACACTTTATCATCAAGATTCTAAGGATAAAAAACAGCCAACAAAACAGATTTTTAGATATGAGGAAAATGCTTTATAATGCCTGTTTTAGGTGATCCTACATTCAAAACACCTGGACAAAGCAGCCTTGCAGATTACAGCCAGGATTTCTGCATCTTCTTAGAATCCCCCATGACAGCGCCCCTTACCAGCAGAAAGTAGTTTGGAAAGAACAATGCCCAAATTCCTAAATATTGTCTATAAATGTTTGTTTTCATTTAAATGTACTTGGTTATATAAAATAAATAAATAAATAAATAAAAATAATGCCTGTTTTATCTGTTCCTACCTCCATGTTTACAAGCCAGGGTTGATAATGCCTGTTTAACCTGTGCTTGCCTCTGTGTTTGTAAACCAGGGTTGAAAACAGATGCCAGAAAGAATCATCACCAGGGAATAGTGAAGGAAATCAGATAATTAAGGTTCAATTGAAATTTGAGAACTGTGTAAACCTGAGGCAAACCACAAATAGTCAAAGCTTAAGAAGCTAGAAAAGGTATCATGATTTTTACTCACTGCTTACAAGAAAAGGACATTATTCACTTCTACAAAATTGTCACAGGACCAATCTCCAAAATATACAAAGAACTCAAGAAACTAGACACCAAAAACAATTTTAAAAAAGTCCAATTAAAAATGGGAGTACAGATCTAAACAGAGAACTCTCAACACAAAAATCTCAAATGGTCAAAAGAAATGCTTGGCATCCGTAGTCATCAGAGAAATCAAAACAACTCTGAGATACCATCTCATACCTGTCAGAATGGCCAAGATCAAAAACACCAATGACAGCTTTTGCTGGAGAGGATGTGGAGAAAGGGAAACACTCCTCCAGTGTTGATGGGAGGGCAAACTTGTACAGCCACTTTGCTAATCAGTATGGTGGTTTATCAGAAAATTGGGAATCAATCTACATCAAGACCCAGCAATGCCACTTGTGGGCATATACCCAAAGGATGCGCACTCACACCACAAGGACATTTGCTCAGTTATGTTCATAGCAGCATTATTCATAACAGCCTAGATGCTCCTCAACCAAAAAGATGTATAAAGAAATTATGGTACATTTACACAACGGAGTACCACTCAGTGAAAAAGGAAAAAAAGAAAAGAAAATATATCTTGAAATTTGCAGGCAAATGGATAGAACTGGGAGAAAAATATATAATCCTGAGGTAGGTAACCCAGACCCATAAAGACAAATACAATATGTACTCACTCATAACTGGATAATAGACATAAAGCAAATGATAATGAGCCTACAGTCCACAACCCCAGAGAATCTACAGACCCTAGGAAAGACATGCATGGATTTGCCTAGGAAGGGGAAAATGACAAGATCTCCTGAGTAAATTGGAAGCATGGGGGCAGGGGGAAGGGGGGAGGGAAGGGGAGAGGTGAAAATTTTATAGCTCACTAAAAACAAGAAAGGGAGGGAAGGAGGGATAGAAATGAAGAAAGAAAACAAAGAAGCAAGAAAGAAAGAGAAAAAGAAATAAAAAGGAAAAGAAAGAAACAAACAGAAGTCATCACAGACAGGGCGGTGGTAGCACACACCTTTAATCCCAGCACTTGGGAGGCAGAGGCAGGCGGATGTCAACAAGATCAAGGACAGACTGGTCTACAAAGTGAATTCTAGGACTGTTAACACCAAGAAATCTTTTCTCAAAAATCAAACAAACATGTTGTCACCATTGCATGACCACAGAGTGAGCAGTAGGATGATTCAGACACTGTGCTCCAACTCTTGAAGACTTGGGAAAGTAGAAGCGTGGTATACTATACACACAGATGCAGAGGAGGGCTAGCTAGAACACACACTGGCAAGAAACCCTAACTCAAAAGGAAAGAGAAGATAGAGGACGTTGAAAAAGAATATGAGAATTCAGCAGTTAGCTGTAAACCATATTTCTTAAAAGTTAGTCCTAGGCCTGCCGACTATCAGCTGCAACTCTGGGCAGATTCCCTATGCTTATGTGCTCTGAGCTGTAGAATTGGATGTCAGCATGAGACTCCACTCTTCTGGAGGCCTTTTCTTAGCGTCTGGCTATGACGTGTGTTTGGGGAATATTTTGTACTATTACTACTGGAAGGGACTGGGGGCTTTAAGTATTGAGTAATGCAGAGCTTTCAAATCTTACACTAAGGTATGGATGGGGAGGGGTAAAAAGGGACTAAGATTTATTATATAAATATCTGAAACTGTGAAACAAGAAAATTTAAATTTAAGAAGAACTTGTCATTCCTATGAAAAGGGGGAGTGGTGCTGTCAAGGTGGCTGGGGGGGTAAAAAGTTTTTAGGTCTTTGCTGTTCAAACCTGATAACCCGAGCTCAATCCCTGGAACCCACATAAAGGTGACAGGAAGGAACAAACTCCACAAAGCTACCCTCTGACCTCCTGACATGTTCTATGACATAGACACGCGCGCGCACGTGCGCGCACACACACACACACAGAGAGAGAGAGAGAGAGAGAGAGAGAGGGAGAGAGAGGGGGGAGAGAGAGGGAGAGAGAGAGAGGGAGGGAGAGAGAGGGATGATAAAGGCTTTTCAAGTAATTGTCACGGGAATACAACTTTCTATAAGAACACCTGCACTATAAATACCATTTCTATACTTTTGTTTGTGAGCCTAGCCTTTAACAGCAGAACCATCTCTCCAGCCCTAAATACCATTTCTAATAGATCTATTATTATTAATGTTATCAATGTGTACTTTGTATATGGTCAAGTTTGGGTTTTATGCATTACATTATAAGGAAGAAATTTCATGGCTATGAATTTTACTTTCATGAGAAAATGCAATGTATCCAGCAGCCCCTAACATCATTACTATAACTAGTCAGGAAGTTCCCATTTTGTAAGAGGCTTTGTACAGGCATGCTAACATGAGTCAGTATGAGGTCCCTCAGTGACTAAAATGCTGGCAGTGTCCCTGGGCGATAAGACAACATGCTAGAAATGAGGACAAGTGTTCTCTCCCTCATAGCAAATGCCTAGAATCAGTCCAGCCTGTGTCAAAGAACTGCACTGGTCACGTGATGTATCTACCCAGCACACAAAACAGGCCCATAAGACATTTATCATTGAATTATTTCAGTCAAACTCTCAGATTCGTAACTTGCACCAAATTAGAAAGGTGGCTTCAAAAATACAAAGAAATGTTTGCTAGCAATGCAGCCTCTGAATTTATATTCCTGTTAGCAGAATGATAAGCTGCTGTTTCCCAGGCTTAGTATAGGGGACCTGTAGGTCCAGCTATGGGGCACTTTCACTGGAGGATTGCAAGTTCAAGGCCTGAATGGGCAACTTGGTGAGACTCTATCTCAAACAATTCAAAGAAAGTTAAAGACATAGCTCAATGGTAGAGTGCTTGCCTAGCATGTCCATGGTTCTAAATTCAACACCCAGTCCTAAGAAGGAAGTCTCCAGTCTACTTGAACTTTCACCAGAAAAGTAAGGCTCAGTTTTCAGCAAAGCCTGGGCAAACAGTTTATGTCAGAAAGCTGGAGATCATTGGTGCACATCCCTAGTGTGCTTTCTCCCTGATGCAGCTACCCTTTACTGAAACAAGCCTCAGACAGGCCTCATGGCAGCATCCACAATCTTGTTCTCTGGTCATATGAGGCAATATGCATACAAAATGATTCTCTCGTCTCAAAAACTATCTCAGGAGAAACAGAGAAAAGAATAACGATTGAATTTAGGAAGCCTTTGACAGATGAGCTCAATAAAGATAGGACTTCATTAAAATGTATAAGATTGTGTGCATTTATATGCCTAGAGGAAAAAAAATAAGAAAATAATAGAGTGATAGTTTATTACACACATAAATAGTGCCAGTATTCTGTTTCAGGTGAATTTTCTGGGTGTTTTTGTTTGTTTGTCTGTTTGTTTCCCATTGGAAATAAGCAATATAAAAAAGAATACGAGTCTGAGGAGTGCTTGTCCCTATATAGGACATTTATATCGCACTGACACCTGATAGAAAGGGAGAACAGTGTGTTTGAGGGAGAGAGGGTGAATTACTGTAGCTAGAGTGTGTCTTCATGACAGAGTCATTGCACACATGAGCTCAAAGTGGCTGTGCAGCTTGCACAAGACCTGCACAAAACAAGCCCGATGAAACTTCAACATGTGGCTGGGGTGGTAGCAGAATGTCACAAAGTCCCATGGAAGCTGAAGAGCTATTGGCTGCTGGGAGTGGAATAATGCATTTGTTTTCAAAGATGGAGACACTAAGAGGCTGCCCATGCTCCAGCAGACAGCCTACACCAGTGCTCCAGGAGACAGCCTACACCAGTGCTCCAGCAGACAGACTACACCTGAGCTCCAGGAGACAGCCTACACCTGAGCTCCAGGAGACAGTCTACACCCGAGCTCCAGGAGACAGTCTACACCCGTGCTCCAGGAGACAGCCTACACCCGAGCTCCAGGAGACAGTCTACACCCATGCTCCAGCAGACAGACTACACCCATGCTCCAGGAGACAGACTACACCCATGCTCCAGGAGACAGACTACACCCGTGCTCCAGGAAACGGCCTACACCCGTGCTCCAGGAGACGGCCTACACCTGAGCTCCAGGAGACGGCCTACACCCGTGCTCCAGGAGACAGCCTACACCGTTGCTCCAGGAGACAGCCTACACCCATGCTCCAGGAGACGGTCTACACCGGTGCTCCAGGAGACAGCCTACACCTGAGCTCCAGGAGACAGACTACACCCGTGCTCCAGCAGACAGACTACACCCATGCTCCAGGAGACAGCCTACACCGGTGCTCCAGGAGACAGCCTACACCGGTGCTCCAGGAGACAGCCTACACCAGTGCTCCAGGAGACAGCCTACACCCATGCTCCAGCAGACAGACTACACCCATGCTCCAGGAGACGGCCTACACCTGTGCTCCAGGAGACAGCCTACACCGGTGCTCCAGCAGACAGACTACACCCGTGCTCCAGGAGATGGCCTACACCCATGCACATACTGGCAGCTCTAAATGAATTATGTGGGTTTTAAAAAAAGCTGGTAGGGCATAGTTGTGGTGTATGTAGAAAGGCATGGAGGCGTATTTGTTGAAATTCTCAAGCAGAAAGATTATTTAAACCTGTGTACTTCAATAAGATTTTTGTTTTGGAGCTGGAACTTTGCCAGCCAACCAGAATTTCAACTGCAAATGGGTAGCAGGCCTCGAAGACATACCTTGCTGCACGGAGCGCACCAGTAGATGAGAGCCAGGATGGGCAGTCCAATGGCAACCGCGAGGACCACAAGAAACTTGACTGCCATGGTCTGCTGCCGTAAACCAGAGAGGTTCTCATACCAGATGGAGAGGAGCTGTTGCTGGCAGTTGGGATGAGCTACAAACTGGCGGTGAGGCAGCATACGACAAACAGTTTGATTAAAGACAGGTGAAGCACAGGCTATCCTCTGGAGTCTAACACTTCTTTCTATGTGTTCCCATGAAAATGTGATTAGAATTAAGGAAGAAACAAGAAAGCTAACCGAAGGCATCAATCACTGCAGTTCTGAATCTCTTCCATAGTGTTCAAATATTCCTGTTGAGCAGCTCTCCCCTGTAACTACTGGCCTCTCTTTCAAAGCACAGACACTGCTTCGGTTCTTAACAGTACAGAGAAATTCTCAAGCATTTTCTGCACAGGTGTTTTTATGACCTAACTTTTTAAGCAAGTAAGAGCAAGATTAAGGTCATCCTAACTTAGAGTTGGAAATATTGTTAATTTATAAAGATTTGTGTTTAAGTTTATGCCTGTGTGTGTGTGCATGTCTGTGAATGTGTATGCATACATGCCTGTGAGTGTGTGTATATGCATGCCTGTGTACATGTGTGTGAGTGTGTATGCATGCACACATGTGCATATGTGCATCCTTGATTCCAAATGCATTCAGAACCAGAAGAGGGGGATCAGATCATCAGACTCCTTAGAAGCTGCACTATAGGCAGTACATTAGCCATCTGATATGATGGTAGGAACTGGATTTGGTTATTTTGTAAAAACAGTGTGTGCTCCTAACTTCTGAGCCATCTCTCCAGCCCCAAATTACTGCTCAACGCAAACCTCATCTGCCCTTCACTGATGCGGAATGCTGTGTTTCCTACAGAGATAGCGCTCTGCACCTGTGTCAATTCTGCCCATCCAGCTCCACTGGGAACCCCCCACCCCCGCCCTGTGCTATCTCCTTTAACCTCTCAATTATAATGTTTCTACAATTCTTTATTCTCACACATTTAATTTGAATAATGTGTTTTCCTGATATTTATTTATATTCTATACAAGAGCAGTTAACTCTAGTCAATATACAAAAACACAATATTCTAAAATAAAATTGCATAAGAAAAACACCGGGTTATGTAAGAAACAAACAAACAAATAAAAAACTTCAGCTGAGTCTTATGGATGGCAAAGACAATGATAGCAACGCCTACAGATCATCTATCTGTTCAGAATGGCTGAGTCTGAGAACAGTCACTGTGGGGAGGGGTGAGCCCTCTCTCACCACTGCTGGACCTGGGAACTGGATCTATCTTTCAGAGGAAAAGTTACAAAATATTCTGAAATGTAATAAAAAATAACACTTAAAGAAAAATTGTACCATATTAATTTCACATCCAAGAATTATTTGCAGATTTAAAACAAGTAAGCCATTTAAAGATGTCTACTATATAAAAATAGTCAAAATGTCTTAATGGCCAAAGGCTTTGGAAACAGAATAAGCATCATTGCACAGTACACTGATTCCATGAATAGAACAACAGTGAATGGTGTGAGAAGAAGCCCGGACGAGAGTTTGTGGAAGGAAACGGCAATGCTTGGTTACTCTGTGCATTTCACTGGACAGACTAAGAGGTAGCTGAGCTGTACTGGATAATTTCCATGAACATATATTGCTTTTTTTTTTTTTAACTTTTTAGTGGCTGGAGAGATGGCTCTGTGTTTAAAAGTACTTGCAGCTCTTTTAGAAGAACAGAGTTCAGTCCCAGTACACACACACACACACACACACACACACACACACGCACACACGCACACACGCACACACGCACACACGCACACATGCACAGATACATACACTTTAAAAATCCTCATGCCTTAGCAAAGTGGTCAGAAGAGTAGGGATCACTCTCTAAAAAAGAATATAAAAAGTATTCTACAAAGACCCTGGAATGATTTAACCCAAAAAAATGAAATTGAAGCAGCTGTTCCAAATCGGAAACCAGAAAGTGATTGGAAAAAACAGAGGTATCTGAAATACCGTAACTAAGTTTGTTCCCTTCATAAAGAAAATGCCTTAGGGTTTCCATGTGTGGAGTCATTGTTGTTACCGAGTTTTGTATTTTGTTGTTGTTGTTTTGCAATACAGGGTCTCCCTGGGTTTTAATGACTGACGAGCCCTGTGTTCCATGCCTCACTGGATGCATCCAGTTCCTTGAGATGCCTCCTGACGCACTTGCTGGTTAGAAAACCCCAGCTCTATCCAACCCTGCCAAACTTTCATGCTTATTTGAATGTCCGCCCAGACGAACTGACGTAACCAGGGGACCTCACGCCCAACCTTACTTTTTTTACTTCATATTTAATGGCAAGTTTTAACCGGCTGAGATTTGGACGGCCGAGGTCCCCAGGCTGGCGAGTCTCTGCGTCCCCGTTCAGGATGGCCTCCACTTCTTCCGTGTTTCTGCAGAGATCCAGGAGACCAACCACAAAATCTTTGCACTGCATGGACAGCTTCCTGTAGTCATTCTAGAGAAGATACACGCAGTTAAAACAAGGACAAACTGGCTCGTTTTGCCTTGCTTGGCCTACGTTTTCAGATAATTGAGGGATTGTACATTCCAAGAAGAAAAAAAAAAACATCAAATTTTAGGTTTGCAATACCTGAGAGGGTCTCACACTGTAGCTAGGCAACAGAAAACTGACTGCTCTCAAATTTACAGCGACCCTTCCCCCTTAGTTTCCCAAGTGTGGTGGTTAGGACGAGCCCATGCCCAGCTTAGTTTCACTGTATTTTATTTTAAATACATTTCATTATCTTTTAGCTGTCTGCCCCCTGAGGTATTTTATCACCATGAAGGTTTTTCTCAAGACTCTAGAATAATGATATTTGCCCAAAGAACCACCAAAGTTATTTTGAAAGATTTTGTTGCACCAAACTGGCCAACTGATCTGTGAGAAATAAGACAGAGCCAATTTTCTCAGCAACATGACTACAGTGCTTTGCATAGATCCTGCCCTATATGGTCGAACTTCACCATTAAGTTCTAAAATATGTACTTGATAGAACATTGGCAGACTGTGTGCTGTGTTGACACCCCTGAGACCCGGAGCATCTAAAAAGACAACATGAAAAGCAAGCATGTGACAGTTACCTGCGTCTTCCTCCCTTCCTCCCTCCCTCCCTCCCTTCCTCCCTCCCTCCCTCCCTAGTTCCTGTTCGCTCTTTCTTTATTTTATTTTTTAGAGTGATTCACAAGTACGTCAAGATGGCCTTGAACCCTTTCCTTTTGCTTCTGCCTCTCAGGTGTTGGGAATACAGACTATCAACTAACTTTTTAAGGAATTGTTATTTCTTACATTAGGGATCAAGCACAGGCCCTTTAGATGGTAAAGTGGGGAAAACCCTGAAGAAACCTGTGATTCTGGGTACCAGTTGGCAAGCTCGTATTTTAGCCACGCTGCTCTGGAGCACAGCTTGATAAGCGATACATGCAAAACAACTTTGTAATATGCACCAAGTGACCCTCAAGAGGGCTCAGTGACATTGAAATTGGTCCTCCTTGACCAGCTGCAGCAGAGTGAGGAGGAAAACATTCTACACACCAGGACCAGGCTAGATGCCACAGTCTGGCTAAGCTAGAGGATTTCAAAGGGAGAATACACCGAAGATCAGGATCAGGGCAGAGGCTTGTCCTCCAGATGATGGCAGGTGCCCGATATAGTTTGGGAACAAGTTTCAGTCTGGGCATACTGACCACAGCTCTGATATGAGGACAAGTGATAAGTGGGTACTGCCCTATGGGAAATGTAAAGATAAATCATACACACTCTCAAGTAAGAATTAAGGAAAGACACTTCCCACATGCTGCTAATTTTGCTGTGTGTTCAGCCTCAGCAGCAGCCCATTTTACTTGTTGCAGCCTTTAATGACCAGGGTTTATTCTTGCAGGTCCCATTCTAGCTATGAAGTTGAAGGAGCATGGAAGGACACACACACAAAACCTCTTTCTCTGACTGAACTCTCATGGGCCTAAATTCTGTTGGAAGGAGACTTCCTCTATCCATCCATTGCATTTGCAGGAAATGCAAAAGGAAAACACATTGCCATGAACACAAATGAGACACAGGCAGAATTTTGCTGCATTTGTTTCTTTACGCTTCTGTGTCTCTTCAACAGGATCACATATTTTCCCATTTTTATTTAATTAAAGCATAATAATGTAATTCCTCACCCTCTCCCATTTCCTACCCTTCCTACTTACCCTTCATACTTCCTCCCAAATTCATGGTGCATTAACCATTGTTATTACATGCACTAAAAGAATAAAAACATAATCACAGCCTGGTGGATCAGCTCTGTGTTGCCTGTATGTATGTTTCTAGGGCCAAAGAATTTTTATTGCAGAACCAACCAAGGAGGCTCATTCCCAAACCCTCTCTCCACAGTTGTTAATCTGTGAGCTGGTTTTGGTAGAATGGTCATTTCCCCATATTGATTCTACCAATCCACGAGCATGAATGGTTTCATTTTCAAGTGTCTCCCTCCATCTCTTTCTTCAGATAGTTCAAGTTTTCTGTGTAGAGATCTTCCACCTCCTCGAATAGGATTGTTCCTAGAGGTCTTCTGAGACTATTATGAATGGAAGCCTGTGGACGATCTACTTCTCAGCACACTTCTCATTGGTATACATGGAAAGGCTACTTTTTGTGAGATGATCTGAGTGTCTTTCCAGACGAGTGCTGTGTCTGACTTCTCATTTGAGTCTACACAAGCTGGCGTAGTATGGGGCATACAATATACAATCAGCACACTCTGCTGGTACATGTAAAGGAATGTGGAAGGATATAAAGCATAGCTGTATCTGAATTCCTGCTTACTGCTTAATAGATACACGAGGTAGAACACAGCAGCTCATTGTCTGGTTTAGTGAGTGCTATTCTGTCATAAAAGTAGAATAAGAATCATGTAAAATAATTCATAAATCTCAACAAGAATACATTTTCTCCTTCCTCTTTAGTCTGGGCTTTAGCTCTATGCTCTGGTGCTGTGACTCTGCCTCGCAGGCTGTATCTCAAGGAAGTGGCACCCTTTGTTTCCCTATAAGGTCTGATAGTAGCCACACCACTTAGTACTAACAAATGCTACTTTTCAACCCAACCAGTTTCTTGGAAGATACTTATCTTGTCAAGCAGGCAAGTGGCCTGACATTTTCTAACATTATACAGCAGAACATGGCAGTGACTTAAAAATAGACATGACAGTAGTTTCTCTGCCTGCTCATTCTCTTTTCTGCATCAGGGGCATCTGGAGGGCCATGTGCATGTCACTGCATGGCCCTCTAGGGAGGCACAATGAAGCGGGAAATGCTGCAGAAGAACTTCCTCTTCACAATACAAGAATGCTCAGCCCTTGCTGCTTAAAGGAAATGAATGAGGAGCTGGGGGACATTAAAGGGACCGCTGCATCACTACAAGAAACCTAAGGGGTAGAGGAGTCCACAAAGGAGTTTATAGACACGTGGCTCACAGAAACACATCGAGGCACAAAAGGAAATAAGGGCACTGGGGATGTGTGTGTGTTGACAAGGCCACCCTGCCCTGATGTCTTTGACCTCTCTCACCCCTGCTTTAAGCTTTGACTTCATCCAGGAAAATTGGCTCTTCTATAGTATTAACACAAAACTTCTGCATTTCCATTTTTGTTTTGTTCGTTTGTTTGTTGCTTGCCTGTTTACTGGTTTTGTTTCTGCTGCCAAGGCTCTACTCTGATTTTAAGATTACAATAGTCAAGATATCACATTACTCTTTAAGGCCAATTCCTGAAGTTATTTCATTCCTTTACAGAATGAAATATCAAGTAATATGAGATCTTCCTCTGATAATTAATCTGTCTCTGTGAACCCTGGGGGTGTTCTGTGTCTCTCCACATTCCATTGGCTGCTGAAGAGAAAGATCCATGGTAGAATGCATGTAGATTAGTGCTAAAATACTATCAGTGGACATGTGTGGTTAAGTGTAGCAGTGGGAATTAAATATACTGCCTCTTTGTTTACCACCATTGCCAAAGAGCACACCTTTCTTGAGTGAGAGGCCAGCTAGAGTGAGGGATGTAAGGTATCAACAATGACCACTGAATGCAGAGGCATCAACATGACTCATCCATGGCCTTTACCTTCTGAAGTTTCAGATCCCGGTTAATAATGGTCAGAATAAAATCAATGGATGGACAATTCTAGAAACAGAGATCTCCAAGTTTCAAATTGTGTGTATATCATGGTAGTGGGGTGAATTCTTTTATCTATGCAGTTTTACCTTCCCTGTGTCCTGTGTTCAACAATAATGACATCAGGAAGCTACCCAGGGGAGACTGGACTGCAGTGTCCCAAGGTGTGTGGTATAGAGACCACCTTCTCAAGGCACACAGAATAGAGACAATTAAGTTATCATGTGCTTGTATAGAATATTGAGTTTGATAAGAATGAGTTGATTCAAAGCTGCATTTGGTTTGGTAAAGTGAACAGTGACGAGGTATGGGTGGGGAGATAGCTCAGGCCATGGAGTGTTTGCTGCACAGGCTTGAAGATCGGAGTTCAACCACACCGTCAACGTGAAAAGGCCAGGCCTGGATGTGCATACCTCTACTCCCCGGGGAAGGGAGGAAGAGGCAAATCCTGGGAACTCCCTGACCAGCCAGTCTGGACAAATAAGGAGCTCCAGGTACAGTGAGAGATCCTGTCTCCAAACCAAAGATCCAGGGCAATGAGACCAGTCAGCAGGTAAAGGACCTTGTCACCAAGCCTTCTGACTTATGTTCAATCCCCAGAATACTCATAATAGAGAGAAAAAAATGACTATCACAAGTTGACCACTGGCCTCCATACACTTGCCATGGCTCACTCAAGCTCTCTCACACCCACAAAACAAAGTTAAGATTGCCTGAGGAAGACATTCAAAATCAACCTCTGGGTGTCACATGCTCATTAATGTACACACACACACACACACACACACACACACACACACACACACACAGACATACATACACATGAATAACCATGAAAAAGCAATACAAAAGATGACAAGCACAATTAGACTAGATAACCCATGCAGGAAGTTCAGCAGCATGTGGATGCTCTTGACTTGGAATCTGAGCTTTCATCATCCCCAAATGTGGCAGGCGCCATGTAGACAATGGCTGGATCTAGCAGCGCCTCTTCCCTCAGCCACCTCTAGTGAGGGTCTGCTTAAAGTTCAACATGCCTGCTTCGCTCATGTCTACAAGACTGTTCTGCTCCTTTTCTCTCATTCTCAGCCTTCCAAAATCCCAATCGCTGCTCCATACATGGCTGAAGTGCCACCTGCAAGAGAGCTGGCTGAAGCCTAGTAGGAACTTAGTCTGTTTCCTTGACTGCTATAGCACAATGGCATCTGTCAGTGTATACTACACACAGACACGGTATGTTTTATTAAGAAAGAGAAACTGAAAATTAGAGGAAAGCTGTATTCTGATTCTAACTCTGCCAGTGACCAGTTATTGAAGTCAAGTCCTACCAAACCTTTCTATTCCCCAGTTCTCAAAAAACTAATCAGGGCCATGACAAATACAAAATATCTAGTAGAAAGTAGATCATTACAACAGTTACAATGCACTTATCGAATGAAAGGTAAATTAGGGATGGGGAAAAGGCTCAGTCAATAAAGTCCCTGCTTCACTAGAATTAGGACTTTAATTGAGAGTCCCAGAACATGCTGTTGAAAATTGAACAAACTGTGCACACTGACACATGTCTGTAACTCCAGCAGTAGCTCAGACAGACAGAAGCACTGAACTCCAGCTTCAGTGAGAGATCTTGCCTCCAAAAACAGGGAAAAGAATGATCAGGGAAGAACAGCCAGTATCAGCTGTTGGCCTCCACACACATGTACATAGCTCACATGTACACATTTGTACAAGCTCACATGAACACATACACACACACACACATATCTCCAAAAAATATCAACATACATAGTAATTAGCTCATGGAAGCATACCTTTTCTTTGAGTTAGCCAACACCATACTTTCTCTTCCTATGAGCCTTTCAAATTCTGGTTCATTCTTCCACATATAGCTGAAATGGCCATTTCTACGGAACTTTGCTGAGCTTCGGGAGGAATTAGATATACCTGGCTCGAATACCATACAGCACACTGCTTGCAGATCTACTTAGCACGTGAACTTGATTATGTTCTGCTGTCAGTGACCTACCTTGAACTCTTTCTCAATGTTTGCAAGCACCGCCAACTCATTGCTGAGTTCTAAAGCTGTCATGACTGGATCCTCACTGGACAATGACAGGTACGCTGGACTTGCCAGGCCTTTGTAGGCATTAATCCTGGATCTGGAGTGACTGAATGAGTCATGCTTTTGTTTCTGGGTGCACTCTGTACATTTACAGAAGTAATCATGAGGCCGTTCGATCCGGGCACCCTTTCTCAGGAGTGTGTGTACAATTTCATATTCCTGGCAATGGGCAGCCAGAATGATTGGTGTCACATCATGGGAGAACCGAGTCCCATCTTCATCATAGGCATAAAAGTCATCTTGCTGGAGTTCAGACTGGCTGGGGCTGGTAGCTAACCTCTTGCCTTCAGCAAAAGCTGGATGGTTGAGGATTGCCTCCACAATCCGTACATAACCTTTACTGATGGCTAAGAGTAAAGCATCACCAACTCGAGACAAGTTTTCCTTCTTTAGCAACAGCTCTGTAATTTCCAGATGCTCATTGGCCACTGCCAACTGCAAGGCATTCTGGCCCATGTAATCCACACAGTTGACGTTGAGGGAGAGACACTCCTCTAGCATCTTCCGCACCACTGGGATGTTGCCATATTCAGCTGCATCAAGAAAACGTTCCTCCTCAATAGACAGGCTTGTCGAGTGGTCATTAAACATGTATGCTGGCCCTCGATTAGCCAACCGTCTTCCCTTCTCACGAAGAACTGTCTGCCGCCGGTGAGTCAGTCTGTTTTCATTACCCCGACTGCAATAAGGCAGAAAGATGATGAAGAAATCATATTAAGAGCATTCTCTTGTGCCAAATGACCTGTCAATCATCTAATGCAATCCTCAAGTATATTAGCTGTTGCCTCAGCATCTCTAGACCTCCTAGCTGATAAGATGAAGATGAATTTATTTGTTAATAAATTCTAAGAACTTCTTATTTAAGAAAGATAAACACTTAGAGCTTAACTTTCCAGTCGGAGGTAGAGTCCTTGGCGATTGTCATCATTTTTCTTGTGTCATTCACTTAAAGATATTAGTGAGTATTTCCGAACTGCAGATGGTAAACACTTGGGAAAGGCTATTGGTTACTGCGATGGCTAATTTTACATGTCAACTTGCCACAACCTACAGTCACCTAGAAAGAGAGCTTTAAGAAGGGACTATCCAGATGCTCTTAGCCTGTGTTATGACTTTGGGGGATTTTCTTATTTGTAAGTTGAGTCAGCTCACTGGAGGCAGTGCCATTCCCTATCTGGGATCCCTAGGCTGCATAAGAGAGAGCAGAGGGACAAGAAAGTAGGCATCATAGGTGCATTTGTTTCTCTCTGCTCTCATCTGTGGCTGTGCTGTGAACAGCTGTCTTACGTACCTGCACCCATAACTTCCCTCTACTGATGGACTAAACCTGTAATCGGAAGCCAAATAAACCACTTATCCCCTAAACTGTTTTTGGTTAAGGTATCTGTGACATCAGCATAAATGAAATTAGAACAGAGAACATGAAAACATTTTAAAATAGTGAAGAGAATAGGAAATTCACTCAAGCCTTCAGTGTTTACTGAGTCATTCCTATCATAGAGCAGTACATTGCTCCAGGAAAATTGACAGTAATATAAATGTACTTTTTATTTCTTTAAATCTTATCTAAAAGCAGAAATCAACACATTTCCCATTACCTGCCACTTAGCTGTTGTGATGGGCCTCTAACATGGCCATCTAGCCTAACTCCTGGGGGAGAATGGCATGCCAAAAATAGAAGCATGACTGAGTCAGAAGAGGATGTGTCTGGGAGCTTGGGCTCAGGTTGGGGGTACACAGGAGCTGTCTTCAGCTGAGGCATCGGTTACGTGCCGAGGGAGAATGTTTCTAACTGAGACTATTAATGCATGGACTCTACCAGCCTGCAACATCCCTGGAAACATGGAGTCATGATCAGGAATCCAGGAAGAAAGGAAACCTCCATGGCGGGGGTTATTGCCAAAGAGGCTGCTGGCCTCTACTGAGGCCTTCAGTTTATCATAGGACACTTAGGTGACTCCTTGTCCTGATCAAAATGCTGTAAGAAGAAATTGATCCTTTATGGACCCAAATGTTGTGACAGAAGTTCTCATTCAGCGGAAAGGTTCAAGCCTTGTTATCATCACTTCCTGGAACCCCAAAGTGGAATGGGGTTGCCGAACTGAAGGCGAACCTACCTGGTTATTGGAGGGGCCTAATGCGGGAAACAGAGCTGCTAAATGAGTAGCTTCCTTGTGAAAAATGTTCAATGGAATATCCTCTCTAACGAATACCGACAGACCCTCCAGTGTGAAGAGAGCACCAGTGGACTGGTAGACTTCACAAGCCACCTTCCCTGAATGTAGCCATGTCTAGAAAACCTAATATCCTTTCCTTCTTAGAACTTATCAATTTTCCCGGCAGCGATGTCTGTAGTAGGGATGACCACCATAGAGTGGAACTTAGTGAAACTTCATCAGCTCCGAGATTCATCAAGGAGCTTGTATGGCACACTGCCGTGTTCACAGTGAGCTTTCATTTCTACCCATCATCTTCAAAACAAACTTCTTAGCCAGTGCTTCCAGGTAAGGTGGTAGATGCCTTACCTGTGTGGTTGGCTGGGAAAAAAAAAATGTATCTTATCAAACTGGATTTTACATCTATGAAAAAACATTCCGGACAGTAGACATTAGCCTAAACAGGATTGTCTCTGGTGTGGGTGTGGGGAAAGGGGACACTCACTGCTGGTGGGAGTGCAAATAGGTGCCGTCACTACGAAAAAAGAGTGGTTGCTCCTCAAAAAGCTAGAAATAGATCTGCCATATGATCCAGCGGTCCCACTTCTGGGTCTATTTCCCAAAGGACTGCATGTTCTACTACAGAGTTACCCACTCACCCATGTTATTGATGCTAAACTCAGCAGCCAGGAAATGGAAACGGCCTAGATGTCCATCAAATGATGAATAGCTCAGGCATTGTTGTGGAAAAGGGATCAGAAAGATTGTAAGGCCAAAGGAGCAGGCTGTATGAGACCTCATAAGGACAACACCAATAGACATGCTACCACAGGAGTGGGAAAGCTCAATTCTGGAGAAAGACAGAAAGGACGATGGGAGCAGGGAAAATGCTCCTCCCCGTGGAAAGGGCTTCGCACATAGTGGTTATCCAACAATGTGGTGGTTTGAAGAAAAATGTCCTATGGGCTCATATATTTGCGTGATTGGTCCCCAGTTGACAAGTTACTTGGGAAGGATTGGGAGGTGTGGCCATGTTGGAGTAGGTGTGTCCATACTGAAGGAAATATGTCTCTAGGGGTGAGTTTTGAGGTTTTAAAAGCTCACGACAGGCCCAGCCCATCTCCCCCTCTGCTTGTTGCCTGTGGATCAGGATGTTTACCACAGCTACTTCTCCATCACCATGCCTTCCTGCCTGCCGCCATGTTCCCACCATGAAGATGATGGACTTAGCATCTGAAGCCACGAGCAAGCCCCAATTAAATGTTTTCTTTCATAAGAGCTATGTCATGGTGTCTCTTCACAGGAATAGTAAGTAAGTAGGAGGAATATCAAGTGTTCAGTCCTGAGATCGTGTAACCTTGGGTAGCAGTATACAGACTGAACAAGTTGTATTTATGTGTTTAGGAATATATGTACATGTGTGTGTGCATATGTATGTAACAATGATTAAAGAAAAAGGAGCAGTGAATTTGAGAGAAGAAGGGGATGCATAGAAGGAGTTGGAGACAGAAACGGGAAGGGGAGAATAATGTAAGAATTTTATTATTTCAAAACACATACATACATATGGTGCATATACCTAATAGAACATGTATTATCCAGCTGTTGGGAAAAATGAAATTATAAAATTGGCAGGGAAGTTGACACAAAGTTTTTGTAGATGAGCCATGTCTAAAATTACTTAATCCTATCACCAAATGTAATTGAAAGTGTGGCTCAATGAAGCCACTACTGAGAAACACGATGTGCCTTGAGTTCTTGCTAATGTCTTTGTCTCTCCTGCCCGCAAATTAAGAGTTGGCTCATGAAGGGAGTTCTTCATCCTCTACATCTCTGAGGGGCATTCCTGTCATGGGTCTTAGACTATTGTATTTCCTACATTAGCATTCCATTTTTAACTCCTCATGTTTGGATGTTGGATGTTTCATAATTGCTCATTAATTTTATTACCATTTCCTCTCATTTCTAATTATTTATCTCTGTGCATCATATTCCAGAAGATTTTATCCTATGATTAAAACTAATGAATTTTTTCTGCTACTACATTTTAAATTTTCAAAATCTCTTTCTCACATGACTCCTTTCAAATATCTGTTAGCCAGTATATTATTATATATTATCATTAATTATTACTATTTCTATTATACCACTGAGTGTGTATGTGGTGTGATGTAGGTACACACCCTGTGTTCAGGAGTTTGTTTCCCCTCTGCCATCAATTCCAGGAATCTAACTCAGGCCTTCAGGCTTTTGTGGCCAGGGTCTTTTTGCACTGAGACATCTTGTGGCCCATATGTTTCCTTATAATCCCTTTTTCAATGTCTTTTTATATTCCTCTGTGGAGATTAAGAATATAGGGAATGCAAAGAGAAAGTGGGAGGTACCTTGGTACAGGAGACTGCTTCCTGAACATAACACCACTAGCACAGACACTGAGATCAACAATTAATAAGTGGGACCTCCTAAAACTGAGAAGCTTCTGTAAGGCAAAGGACACAGTCAACAAGACCAAACAACAGCCCACAGAAATGGAAAAGTTATTCACAAACCCCACATCTGACAGAGGGCTGATCTCCAAAATATGCACAGAACTCAAGAAGCTAGTTACCAAAACACCAAATAATCCAATTAAAAAGTGGGGTACAGAACTGAAGAAAGAATTCTCAATAGAGGAATCTAAGACGACTGAAAGACACTTATGAAAGTACTCAACATCCTTAGCCATCAGGGAAATGCAAATCAAAACAACTCTGAGATACCATCTTACTCCTGTCAGAATGGATAAAATCAAAAACACCAGAGACAGTTAATGCTGGAGAGGATGTGGAGAAAGGGGCACATTTCACTGCTGATGGGAGTGCAAACTTTCACAGTTACTTTGGAAATCAGTATGGCAGTTGCTCAGGAAAATGGGAATCAGTCTACCTCAAGATCCAGTAATTACACTCAGGCATTTACCCAAAGGATGCACATACATACAACAAGACCATCTGTTCAACTATGTTCATAGCAGCATTACTTGTAATAGCCAGAACCTGGAAGCAACCTAGATGCCCCTCAACTGAAGGTTCATTTACACAATGGAGTACTACTCAGCTGAAAACCACAATGGAATCTTGAAATTCACAGGTAAATGGATGGAACTGGAAGAAACCATACTGAGTGAGGTAACCCAGTCACAAAAAGACAACATGGTATGTACTCACTCATATATGGTTTTTAGACATAGAGCAAAGGATCACCAGCCTACAATCCACACCACCAGAAAAGCTAGGAAATAAAGAGGACCCTAAGAAAGATACACATGGTCCCCTGGAGAAGGGGGAAGGGACAAGATCTCCCAAGTAAATTGGGAGCATGGGGGAAGGAGATAAGGAGTTAGCAGGAAGAGGAGGGGAGAGGTGGACATGCCGGAGCAGGAAGATTGAATCAGAGAAAGAATAGAGGAGAACAAGAAAAGAGATGCCATAATAGAGGGAGCCATTTTAAGAGAAATCTGGCACTAGGGAAATGTCCAGAGACCTACAAGGATGACCCCAACTAACAATCTAAGCAATAGTGGAGAGGCTACCTTAAATGCCCTTCCCTGATAATGAGATTGATGACTACCTTATGTGCCAATCTAGAGCCTTCATCTAGTAGCTGATGGAAACAGAAGCAGGCACCCAGTTAAACACTGAGCTGAACTCCTGGGATCCAGTTGCAGAGAGGGAGGAGTAATGAGCAAAGGGGTGAAGACCAGGCTGGAGAAACTCACAGAAACAGCTGACCTGAACAAGGGGGAGCTCATGGACCCAGTCTGATAGCTTGGAAACCAGCATAGGACCGACCCAGATTCCCTGAATGTGGTCTTAGTTAGGAGGACTGGGCAGTCTATGGGGCCTCTGGTAATGGATCAGCATTTGTCCCTAGTATACAAGTGGACTTTGGGAACCAGTTCCACATAGAGGGTTACTCTCTCAGGCTAGATACACGGGGGAGGACCTGCTCCAAATGATATGACAGACTTTGTAGATGACCCATGGAAGGCCTCACTCTCCCTGGGGAGCAGAAAGGGGATGGGATGGGAGTTGGTGAGGGGAACAGGGGAGGAGGGGAGGGTGCAGGAACTGGGATTGACATGTAAAACAAGCTTGTTTCAAATTTAGATTAAAAAAAATTCAGGAAAAAAAGTAAATAAAAATAAATAAAAAATAAAAATGAACATAGGCAAATTCAAAGAATTTATTCCATCCAGAGTTGCTGGTTTCTCTTTGATCTCTGTATTTTACTTCAATTTTCACACAGAGCAGGTGATTCTAGTCTCCAAAGAAATACCACTATTGTGTGCCCACGGAGGGTCAACCTGCCCCTAGAAGGACTAATGTTGGTTTGCCAAAGTGTGTTTTACTGAGTAGGGTGGGAGTTTCTGGGAAAGGCTTCATTTCCATGTTAGCAAGTTGGGTGAGGGAGAAGAGGAACCAGGGGCCAGGTTATGTGAACAGCCATTCCGCACCTCCTTCCTAGCCCTCTTCACCCTGCTCTCCCTCTTCCGACCTCTGATGGTCTCCTTGGGATGATTTCACTCCCTGCGGTCTATATTTGCTGTCTTCCATGATTTCTGCTGCAGACAGGAAGCTCACAGATGAGGGAAGAGAAAGGTGCCGGGTGAAGGGGCTGTATGGTTTGGAAAAGGCAAAAATGCGAAAGGAAGTGAGAAATGAGATCTAAACGGGTAAGACGGACTGCAAGGACACAATGTACTCAGGACACAATGAAAAATGGCAGGAATGGGAAAGAGGCATAAAATAGAACCGAGTGCCAAACGGTCAGGGACCAAGCCTCTTTTGGTTCATTTTTAAAATGTTTGCTTCTGGCACTCACTCTGTAGACCAGGCTGGCCTTGAACTCACAGAGATCCACCTGTCTCTGCTTCCAGGCACTAGGATTAAAGGCGTGCACCACCACGCCCATATGCCACATGAGTACAGGTATTCATGGAGATCAGAAGAGGGAGTGAGACCCCCGTTGCTGGAATTGCAGGTGCTTGCGAGCCACCTGGTGTGGGTACTGGGACTGAGCGGAGTATTCTGGAAGAGCAGTAAGGGCTCTTAACCACTGAGCCCCCCTTCCAGCCCCCAGCTCTGTTCTTTATCCATTAGAATAAGAACAAGCAACTACTCCAGCTGGTCTCGACGTATTACTTTAAGAGTCTATTAAAGTTAAGAAGGTGGAAAAGCAATCATCTACATCCTCATAAACAGGCACTTAGAAGAGCAAGGCACCTAGAGTTTTCCATTAATTATTCAAATAAAAGACCCTCACCAGCTCAGAATGAGACAATAGTTAGCACAGGAGGCTTTGCTTTTCTAAGAAAACACCTTCTCAGTAACTTCATTTATAGTTCACTTTTTAGCTTGGTTCCCATAGTTGTGCTTGTTCTTACAATATGTTTAAGTTTATATTGAACTAGAATATGCTATAGTACTGATACACTTAAAGTTAAAAATAACAGTTTATCTCACTATTTATTTGCCAACAAAAATGTCATGTTCTATTTTGGCAAGTCGTTGGTCCTGGGACATGCCCTCTCCCCTCAGCTGAGCCTTCCACACTCAGGCTTGCTTCCTGAAGAAAGGCGTTCCCATGGGAACTGGAAGCTGTCTTCCAGGGAGAAGCCACTCTGTCTTGTCCTAATGGCTGTGCTACAAATATACGTGACATGCAGTGACATTAATTTATGACACATTTTCATTTTAAAAACAGGGCTTTTCATTTTGTTTTTTATGTAGTTTCAGAAAAAGAAAGTATAGAATGTTTACATATGCATTTTCTGTGACCTTAGAACAACAAGTTTAGGCACGATGAAGCTAGTTCCCAAGTCGAGGGAGAGCGAGGAGGGCTGCTCTGTGCTGGAGACACACATTGCTTCCATCTGACCCTACTCATTCCAGTGGAATGAAGCAATTAGGTCCGGCCTTTGGTTTGCTTTGGTTTGATTTTGTGTTTGATTTTTGGTTACGAGTGCTGTTTGCTTCATCCCTGGATTCCAACTGTAAATTCAAAGTAAGGAAAGCAACTTTCAAAATAAAGAGCATTTCAGTCCTTTCCGGGAACATAAAAGGTGTTAATGGACCACAAAACCTCTCTGAAAATGGAGTTTATAGAGCTGTCTTGTAAAATTGATCTTAATAGAAAACACAGCCTGGACCAATCACCTACTGGAAAAACAACTCCTCAATCCATAGCACTGTGTCAACAAGAGTTATTTTCATTTCAACTACAGAGTAATTTTGAAAAATCATCTTTTCTGTTTTAAGTATGTACACATGCACAGACACTCAGACGTTTTTATCACTCACACATAATTTTCTACTTATTCAGCAATATGGCTAAAAGTTTAATAATCTACATTTTCATCTCTGTTCTAAATATTTGCATATTACAATATGTTAGTCACAGTTCTAGGAAATAATCCAAACTAACCACTGCCTCTCCCGATAGGTCATGGAAAGCAGCCTTACGTACCTCATTTCCATGACTCTTTTCTCTGGCACAATGGTGCCTTTTGCCCCAGATAGTGAGTGACGAAATAATCCATCTCTGCTGAAGAAGCCAGCAATGTGAATTAGCTGCTGAACAGAATGGACTGCGTGCTGGGGCCAGAGCATGTGCGGTCATTTTCTCTACTTCCTGTGCCAAGATGATGTGCTTTTATCAAATGGAAGCGCTCGTGTACAACTAAGCCCCACGCAAGTGCCTTGCTTAGCTTGCATTTTTTGTTGTTGCTTGATTTCTGTTTCCTGCAAAACCCTTGTGAATACATAAATTCAAGCACAAAACTATCTACTAAAGTCAAAGTTAGCAATTTCAACAGAAGGTTCCATATGTTCCGTCTAGGAAAATGGAAAGACACAATATTTGGGAATCTACATTTTATTCCATGTGCAATAGCGCACAGAGGCATTAGACTTGGTTATTTGGGAACTGTTGATCAATACAAGAAGTGGGTTTGTGGGTTTGCAATCATCATTGTTCAGGATGAACGATGGAAGTCATTTTATTATGATTACCGATACTAACGCTGTTTTGGGCATGTCTAGTTAATCTCTCTGTGTATTCCAGGACCTCTATGGGGGTTGAGGAAGTAGTAAATATAGAGTGTGTTCGCCTTGTTCCCGTGGGAACAGAAACTGTTTCTCTTCATTCATCAGTCAGTTACACACTCCGGAGAGTGCAGCTCTGTGACTGCTGCTCCTTACACAACTGACAAATGAGGGGCTCCTGTCCCTGTCAAGGGAACCAGGTTCACACGGCCTTTCACTCTGCACTAAGCCACAGGAAGAAATCACAATGTACAATGCTATGGCAAAGAAGGAGGGGCTAAGGCACGACGTGGCAACGAAAAAACACCCAAAAGGCTTGCCGTGTAATATTCTGTACTCTTCCAGGAAACAACAAGCTCATTGGGGAGTTTTTAATGCCACCCATTGGGAGTGTTTTACCTTTCAAGATAGAAGGAACAGCCCCCAGGGGCTCTGCTCTTCCAGCCCGAGTGTGGCCACCCCTCTTCACAAAGCATCACCAGCCCTGCCTAAACCCAGGGAGTTTACAAAGCATCACCAGCCCTGTCTAAACCCCGATAGTTTACAAAGCATCACCAGCCCTGTCTAAACCCTGGGAGTTTACAAAGCATCACCAGAACTACCTAAACCCTGATAGTTTACAAAGCATCACCAGCCCTGTCTAAACCCTGGTAGTTCACAAAGCATCACCACACCTGCCTAAACCCAGGGAGTTTACAAAGCATCACCAGCCCTGTCTAAACCCTGGGAGTTCACAAAGCATTACCAGCCCTGCCTAAACCCCGATAGTTTACAAAGCATCACCAGCCCTGCCTAAACCCCGATATTCACAAAGCATCACCAGCCCTGCCTAAACCCCGATATTCACAAAGCATCACCAGCCTGCCTAAACCCCGGAGTTTCCTAGGCAGCAATCGTTTATTCTGTTCCCACTCAGTTCTTTGCTTTCCCATGAACCCCTTTCATCTCATGAAACCCAAACTTTCTACTTGACCCGTCACACTCTGTCCCTGACTGCCTAAATGCTCCATGAACAAAACTGAGCCTGGGATGTTTGTCGCTTTCAGTTCAGAGGTAGAAAAAGTGTAACTGGAAAAAAAAAAAAATCTTGTTCATGGACAGACTTGGGGTTGCATGTTTTAGTGTTAATCATCAGTCCTTGTCTTGTTTAATCCAGTTGGATCTCAAACTGTTAGAGAAAAACCACCTGGAAAGTTATAGAAACTTAGCTTTTTTTATAGAACTACATATGATATGCATACGCTAGTCTCTCTTCTCATCTTCCAGTTTTGAGTTCAGTTAATTTTATGTGCCATGTCTTCTTTGAAGTGCTCTTTGGTAGAGTTCTGAGAACAGGCACTCAATTTTACCTATGTCAATGAGTGTTCTTGGGACTATTAAAAACTTTGTGTAAAACAGGAACAAAATATACCCCAATTATGTCATCAAAGAAAGAAATTCAAACCCTTTGCTTCTATTATCAACAACAGCATAGTGCTGCGTATTTCACGCAGGTCCTTTCCCATTCCTCAATAACATCTGTATAAGGCAGATTCCAAAACGGAAAATGAGAGTGCACTTACATTGGATGAAGTGGGTTTAATGAAGGAACCATTAGGAGTGTGGAGAATTCCAGCACAGCACAATATAATGCCTACACCAGGTCAACGGAGGTGCAAGTATAAAGTGATGTAAGGAGGTGGCCAGTCATCACAAGTGTGAGATGCAGAGGTGGCCTAGAGATAACAGCATCCACTGCTCTTGACCAAACCAACAACACCAGCCCACGCTGCGTGGTGAACTCCTTCAGAAATGGCTGGCGGGAACATACATGGAGTATGCCAAGGGAACCTTTCTTCTGAGTCACTGGTGTGGCGCCATTTCTCACCTGTCTGAGCTCTGTCAGGAAAGGCATTTGAGTCCAGCCAAATCCTCTACCTTCTTTAAAAGTGAGACTCTGAGGCAAAATTAATCCCTCTGAATTTTAAGTTCCTACTCGTGTTCACACGAGGCTTTGGATGGACAAATCAGAGTCTGTAGTTGAGAAAGAGGTAGCCTCGTGTCTCAGGTTTGGTGTAAATGGCCGTGAAGAGTCTACACTGAAGATGCTGGCTCCCATAAACAGTCATGACTGACACATCTGGAGGGTGCTCCTGTGGGACACCTAAACAAAGTTTACTGACCTTTCTACCAAAGAAGACAAATTCAAATAAAAAACTGAACAAGTGCTTGGCAGAAATTCTAATTCCTCCAGGACCATGACTTCTTAAAAATCAAAATACTTGCTCAAAGTGGCTACTCTGCTAAAACAAAAAATGTGTTCTGCTTCTCAACTGCATCAATTAAACCAGTCAACCTTGTAAGGGTGTGAACTGAAGTTCTGATCAGTCAAAGAGAAGTGCAGGCCCCTTTGCTTTAGGAATGATAACCTAGTCAAACCCCCACACACACATACACACTGCACACACTGGGGTGCTTGTCTGCTTTGCTGAACATAGCTACATATCCTTTTGAAGAAGTAATATTTTTGGCCTTGAAGAAAAACTTGGGATTGTCTGGCCATTTGCTTAGACTCCAGAGCCATTTCTTATATTTTCAACCTTTACCACCAACCAGGGCTAGATCCAAGGAGCCACTGTAAAAGCTTCTATCCACAGGAACTTTTGTGTGTCAGCAAATCCAGACACAAAGAATGTGAAGGTTGAACAGCATATTGTTTCCACACATTGAAACCAATATCACAAAATCTTTATTTACCAATCAGGTTTGATTTTAAACATTAGTTACCAATTGCATTGAATCAGTTATTCAACAGCTTAAATATTGTCCTTTCATGGAGTGTGTATGTGCGTGCGTTCCACAGCACACATGTGGAAGTCAGAAGACAACTTACATGGGTCAGTTATTCCCTTCTAGACACATGTGAGTTCCAGATGTCATACTGAGTTTGACAAGCATGGCGGCAGGTGCTTTTATTCCATGAGACATCTTGTTGATCTAACTTTTCCACCTTTTGCCAGATACATATACCAGGGTGTTCTAGTTCCTGTGCTCAGCACATGGGAAGTGAGACAAGATGGGATGAGATAGAAAAGAGAAAAGATTAAACATGCCGGCTCGTGTACTAATGGCATGATGTGCTGTGCAAGTCAGTGGTAGCAGGCAGTTTTGAAGCTAGCCCATGGGTCCGGGAAAACCTTCTGAGGAAATGTTGCCGAACCTAAGAAAGAAGGAGAGCTATCAGGGAGCACAGATCACTAGAAAACAACACCAAAACAAAAGCAAATAAACAAAACAGAAAAGCCCTTCCTGTGTGAGTCAGCAACCTGAAATTTTTCCTTCATTCATGAACCAGAGTTCCCTTCTTCAAGATGAAATCGGATTTGTGGCTTTGTTTAACTGGCAGTCTGGGACCTGGCTTAGATGCCTAACATCAGTTGACCCTCGTTGCTTAGTACCTAGGGCTTAAACTTTAAGGGAGAAATGGGACTGTTTGGCCACCATGAAAGCTCAGGGTTATGATTTTGGGAATTCGAGTCTCAGAACTAGGGTCCAGCCCGGTAATTTCCGAGTCACTTGGGGCTTTTGAGATTCTGGTTTCTAAGCTGGAAATCACTCAAGGACTCACTATAACTAAGCTCTGAGTCTACACTCGGTGCCACCTGGAGGAATCACGCAAAACAACAGTGAGAGCAAGGAATCCTGGCCCTGCGTTTTCCTGCATCAACTGCCGAGCCTCTTGCTACTTAATGGAAGAAATGGGATGGGGCTGGCCCTACAGTTAGCACTATTATGCAGTTGGTGATTTGTGGAATTCAGCTTAATAGAACTCTACATCGTCGACTGTGAACTACAAAGATTCTTAATCGTGACTGTTCAAGTCCAGTGTCAAACAAATAATGTGAACAAATATTTGCACAATACATACATGAAGAAAATGCTTAGCATTGCCAGCATCAGAGAAATTTATATCCAAAGCACAATTAGAATTCCTTTCCTTATTCCAGTCAGAACAGTTACGATTATAAAGAAAAAGACCGCCTGTGAGACGCAGAAGAAAGGCAACGTGCATTGCTGATGGAATTAATAATTTTTCTCAAAAAAAACCACACATAGCTACAGTGTTATCTAGTGATCCCACTCTATGGGAGAGTTCCGCTTTAAATGGCACGAGCTTACAGTATCAGGAAACTGTGAGGCTTCCAGATATCTTTCCATGAAGATGATTTGTTGGGGGAGCGAGCTCACTGCACACGCAACCATGCTTACGTGCATGCACATAAAATTACTATCCACTTAAAGCTTCACTTATTGGAAGACTGCACCCTCGTTAAGCACACACCGGGTTTTAGACCGCCGGCCTTTGAAAGTCAGTTTTACAGTTGTCACAGGCTAAATGTATGAATCTTGATGCACTTTCTTGAAACAAGTAAGATCTTTCTGTAGTGCATATCTCTAATGTCTTAGACAGGGAAAGTGGAGTTTGAAGAAGCATTATAAACAGTAATAAACCCCAAGGGATTTCAAGATCAATCCATATTCCACAAATTTTTCCTTAATGCTACTCTTTATATCATGATGTAAGATTCATGGCATGGTGTGTGTGTGTGTGTGTGTGTGTGTGTGTGTGTGTGTGTGTGTGTGTAAGCACACGTGAGGGGCTATGCTGGCCCATGGAGGCTGTGGAGGCCAGAGGCTCATGGCAGCTGTCTTATTCAATTACTTCTTCACCTGAGCCTTTGGAAACAAGGTGTCTCACTGAGCCTGAAGCTCCCTGAGTCTTCGAGTCTGGCCAGTCCATGAGCTTCTGGGTTTGCTCTGCCACCCTCTAGTTTCCATATGCACAATTTACATGATTGCTGGAGCATTGAGCCCTCATCCTCATGCTTGCTCAGTGTGATGGCATCCTTGGTTGTCGACTTGTTGCATCTGGAATTAACTAAATCCCCAAATGGAGGAATTTTGCCTAATTTGAAGTAGGAAGATCCACTGCAAATCCAGATCTTTTGAGCTGGGGAAAAGATACGAGTTCATCTGAACCTTGAGGCAGGAAGACACACCTTTAATGCAGATTGTCTGAACTGGGAAAATCCACCTCTAATCTGGACCACGTCTTGTGCTGGGAGCCATGTAAAGACAGGACATGGAAGAAGGAAGCTCTCTCATCACCTGCTTGATCTTACCTTGCTACCAAACCCATCCTTCCATCACTGCCAGACACTGTAGACTGTGGACTGCAGCCTGTAAATTGTTCTAAGACTATATATATATATAGATATAGATATAGATATAGGTATAGGTATAGGTATAGGTATAGGTATAGTATAGTATAGTATGTATGTATGTGTGTGTATATGTATGTATGTGTGTATGTATGTATATGTATGTATATATGTATGTATGTATATGTATGTATGTATATGTATGTATGTGTGTGCATGTATGTAGATATATGTATGTATGTGTATGTATGTATGTATATGTATGTACGTGTGTATGTGTATGTATATATGTATGTATGTATATATGTATGTATGTATGTATGTATATGTATGTGTATATATGTATGTATGTATGTATATGTATGTATGTGTATGTATGTATGTGTATGTATGTATATGTATGTATGTATGTGTATGTATGTATATATGTATGTATGTGTGTGTATGTATGTGTATGTATGTATGTATGTATATGTATGTATGTGTATGTATGTGTGTATGTGTATGTATGTATGTATGTATGTATGTGTGTATGTATGTATGTGTGTATATGTATGTATGTATGTGTGTGTATGTATGTATGTATGTGTGTATATGTATGTATGCATGTATGCATATATATCATTCTATACGTTCTGTTTTTCTCTAGAATCCTGACTAGTACACATGGCAAGCACCATACTAACTGATGCAGCTCTGTTGGGCAAGAAGTTTTTATCCTTTGCTTTTATTTTCTCATTCTATGCTCAAATTTTTCTCAAACACTCCAAATGCTGACAACTAAAAGCACAGATGCTAGAGGAAGCAGGCGTGGATTTGGTTTTAGCTTTACCATTTGTTGACTGTCTGGCTTCCAGAACAAAATGAGAACTACAGTGTTCCTCTCACAGAACGGGTGGGAGAGCACTGATGTGTACGCGTGTTTATTTGGAAATTTCACCCACAGCTCTAGCATAATGTGGGGCCAATGGAGACAGTCACTTCATGAACAGTAAGCAGAAATGTACGATCGCAAACTCAGATTTGCAAGTGGTCATGTTTCACCAATTCAGTATTTTCTTGCTGTGGCAGAAATAGTTAAATAAACTCCAACTTTTAAAGCAATAAGGAACTTGGCAACATTTAGCTCCCTTCCCCACTGAAGAATTTCTTCACGGGTTGTTTTTAGGCCTATTGGTTTCTCAAACCCAGACAGGTAGCAGGTATCTGGCTGGCATGTTAAACATCCTCTGTTTTAACCGGCATGTGCAATCACAGCTAAGCAAGAAGGAACACCGCCCCTGTGGCACACTTGGAGGAGGTTCCTAATAAACAGAGCAGCCTCAAACTTAGGGTGCAGAGGGGCTTCCTGGAGAACAGCAGGGACACCCCATGAGCCAGTCCTGCAATTGTGAGACTCCATGTTGCTGCGCCAGCTATCTGGGAGGCCGGCAAGGCGTATGCCTGTGCATCTACTGATCTCTGTTCTCTCCCAAATGCACAGGTCGAAGAACATCCTGGAGAGGTTCACCCTCTGCAGGCATTTCCATGTTATCTTTAGAAGTGAAGATGCTAACCACAGGCTTCCCCTTTTATCATAAGACTTCTTTTGTCTTATGACATTGGTCCTTAAGTTTTATTTTTAACAGGTATGTGTGGATGTACGCCACATATGTGTGGGTGCTCTGGAGGCCAGAAGGAGGTGTTATATCCCCTGGACCTATAGTTACAGACAGTTGGGAGCCATCCAGTGTGGGAGCTAAGAACCCTACTCAGGTTCTCAGTAAGAGCAGCAAATGCTCTTTCCTCAGGTATTACCTCTCCAGCCCCTTGTCTGTATTTTTTAAACCAGTTATTGCCAAAACAAAACACAGAATTATAACAAAAGCTGTGTTACCGTGACCAGTCCATGGCTCTAAAGCAACTAGTTATGTTGCTAAGGAAGAAATACAGTGTCAATCAACACTCAAGGGTCAAAGGACTACTTAAAATAAGATTGGCAAGGTAACTCAATATATGTAGTTTTGAAACCTCTAAAGTAAAGTGGAAAGGGAAACGCACCATTGAGTCAGCAAAGCCTCAGCTTGGGCACAAGACAAAGACCAATACAGTTGCATGCATCAACCAGAGATTGGAAGGGACTCGGGCAAAGCAGTGTCTCCTGGACAGGATAAGCATCACCCTCATGAACTCACAGCACCTGTGTTTGCCTGCAGAAGACTTAGTCACGATCAAGCCAGTAAAAAAGGAAGCATATAGGGAAGGCCTCATGAAACCCCAGCCCTAGCTTAGGAACTTCGGCAGCAGAAGGCTGCTGGGGTAGGGGTAGTCAATTTTCTTCAGGCAATGGCCCCATCCCGGTAGATGGCTCTGCATCCATGCATACAAAAGCAGTCGTGATCAGAGGCAATAGACATGAAGTTGTAAGAGTGGTATGAGGAGGTGAAAGACTGGGAGGAACAGGAAGGGGAGTTGGGGGGTGTTATAACCCAGATATATGTTTAAAACACACACACACACACACACACACACACACACACACACACACACACAACCCTGTCATAAAAAAAGACAAAAGTTCTGGATTTCCATAGAGAAGTTATTATCTTACTCTTTGTGACAAGAACTGAGCTTCAGTCCCTACAGAAACAACTCACACCACTTCTGTTAACTGCATTGCATTGCTGTGCTGGTAAGTTTCAATCGGAACTCTGCCTAAGGTTCCCGTTTCCTCCGAGCCATCCTGTATTAATACACTGCCACACGGTGCCAGTCACTTCAGTGTTTGCCTGCACTGAACACACTTGCAAATCACTTCTTCACCCAGCAAACACAAAAGGGGGTCAGTGCCCATGGACCTGGAGTTTCAGTCACCAAGAATCACAGCCTTAAGTGCCAGCATGAGGCTGGAAAATCGTCTCTCTCAACCTCGCCGAATATCTGTCTTGCATTTTCCTGGAGGGGAAACTTTAATTAGAAGGGAAAGTCACACATGAGAAATCCGGGGCCAGCGTAGCAAATCTGTGTGGAATAGATGCTCGTCACCCAGAGCTGTTGACTCAGTAGACTTTGAAGTGCCACTGCCCCAAAGCAATTGTTTTTAAAGTAAATCAATTTCTCATCCTATTGAGAGGCATTTTCTTATCAAATCTGAACAACATATTTTCCCAGATAACCCTTTAGTTGACAATACCCCCCCCCCGGCTTACATTACAGCCAGATAAAAGCAGAATTGTCTTAGGCCACAAGGCTGGCTGAGTGGGGTATATGTGTGTTGTTTGTTGATTGGTTGGTCTGCCAAACTTTCTTCAATTTTAAATTTTTATTTACATTTTTTCATACAACATACTTTGATCACAATCATCCCGCTAGCTCTTCCCATCTCCTCCATGCTCTTGTTTCTATGAGTCTCTGCTTCTGTCTGTCTCTGCCATCTCTCTCTCTATCCCTCTCCCCAGAGAAACAAACAACAAAAAATATCAAAACTAAAAGCACACGCACCAAACACACACACCCCAACTGTTCCTGGCCATGGGCTGCCTGGAGTGTAGTTGGTAAACCCAATGTCAGTCCTTGGCGGAAAACCGATTTTCCCATCAGGTATTGATTGTAAATGACTTCCCTGTTACTAGTGAAATGTGTCCACCCCCCTCCTTGGTACTGAATGTTGTCTGCTTTGAACCTGTGCAGGTCTTGTGCGTGTCATCACAGTCCCTGGGAGTTCATATGTGCCTCTTCCTGCTGTGTTGGGAAGACACTGTTTCCTTTGCTCCCGGAATGTTATGGGGCACCTAGCCCAGTAGGTCAGCCAGATGTTTCTTCCCATTTCAACAAAAAAGGAGGATGGGTGGATGGATGGAAGGAAGAGAGGGAGGGAGAGAGGGAGGGAGGAAGAAAGGAAGGGAGGGAGGGAGAGAAGGAGGGAGAGAGGGAGAGAGAGAATGAGAGAGAAAGAGAGGGAGAGAGAAAGGGAGTGAGGGAGGGAGGAAGCCAGGGAGGAAGGGAGGGAGGAAGGAAGGAAGGGGGAGGGAAAGAGGGAGGGACAAAAGGAGGGAGAGAGGGAGGGAGGGAAAGAATGAGGGACAGAAGGAGGGAAATAGGGAGGGAGGGAAAGAATGAGGGACAGAAGGAGGGAGAGAGGGAGGGAGGGAAAGAATGAGGGAGAGGAGGGAGGGAGAGAGGGAGGGAGGAAGAGAGGGAGGGAGGGAGGGGGGGGCAGGGGGGGAAGCAACATGTCCTCTCCCTCAAAGACACATTCCATCAGAGCATATATGGATAACAAACATCAGCCCTATCAGAAATGCAGACTCAAACACCTGCAGGCTCATGGGATGACTGGGGGTAAGAAGAATGATGCATGCTTGATAAAAACTGGGCAACTGGGAACTGCATTCCCCAGCTTTCCTCATGGAGTAAGATTCCCAGTTCAATGGCACCCTCTTCTGTTGGTACTGCAAAGTTCAAGTTCTCCCTTGGACTCGGAGCTGGTCTGGTGGTGGAATGGAAGTCTTCATTGCCTCTCACTGTTGGGTTGTCTGCTCTGTTTGCTAGAACGATCCTGAGTTGCTGTACAGAAATGACCCGTCACTTAGTGCGCTGAGAAGGCCCACGATCTGCACACAGAGAAACTGACGGGGTCCTTCAGCTCCGAGTCCAAAGACTTGTGGTCCCAGAAAGCAGAAGGTGGGGTCTCCAGGGTGTCTCTCTGTGCGCCTTCTCGTTTCTGACTCTCCACGGGTGGAGTGATGATGCAGGCTCAGCATGGGGACAGCGTGTGGCCACACTCAGCCACACACTCAGTCAGACCTTGGCAGCCCTAACACAGAATGAACTAACTGTCTGCTGTCTTCCAGGACAGCCCCTGCGTCCCCTTCCCTTCTGTGTCCTTTCACTGCCTAAAGCCAAAGGGCACGCTCAAAGCATCGCTTTGCTCTTTTAACCTAGCGCTATGCCTTTGAAGAATGCTCATTTAAATCACACATGCTTTTTAATACCTCTTTATAATTAATGTAATAGTTTACCAGGACACCTGTTAGAATCTTCTCCAAACTTAGGGTCACCCATTCTCCCTGGAAATGATTTTATATGAACCAAATATACCCAGTTGGATTTTGCTTTTTCTTCTTTGTTCCTTATGATTTTTGTTTCTTGTTCAGGGTGGAGGGAAAAGTCAGGAGGGTGCCAGAGTGATGGAAGGATCAAATGAGGGTTTGATAGAAGGATGGGATTACAATTATTGGGAAGTTGGCTGGCCCTCAGTCTCCATGTTCCATACGGGGCATCTCTCCTCTGGAGCTTCTCTTCTGCATCATTTCCAAAATGCATTGCATAATGGACCAAGCAAACAGCACCATCATCAACTACTAGAACTTTCCATTCTTTCGTCTTTCTTGTAAAACGTTTTATATCAATTGCAGTAAAAGTTAAAAAAAGAACCAACAACACAGATTCCCATCAGAAGTTGAAGTCTAACTTTGTAATCCAAACATCTATTCTCAGTAGAGAGTTTTAAAACAGAGGGGAAAAAAATCTATATTTTCCCTTAAGTTAAATAACAATAACAAATGGTTATTGCTGGGTGAAAAAAATAAAAAAATACTGAAAATATTAAGCAATTCAGCGCTTGTAAAAATGTATCCAAAAAACAGAGTACAAGGTGATCCTACATTCAAAACAGCTGGACAAAGCAGCCTTACAGACTACAGCCAGGATTTCTGAATCTTCTTCAAATCCCCTGTGACAGCACCCCTTACCAGCAGGAAGTAGTTTGGAAAGAACGACGCCCACATTCCCAAATATTGTCTATAAATGTTTGTTTTCATTTAAATGGACTTTGTTATATAAAATAAAATAAATTTAAAAAAAAAGTATCCAAAAGCCACCCAAAAATATTCTGCTGTACTGATAATGATCACTTAAGGGAAGCCTGTGAAGGAAATAAAGATGTCTAAATTTTTCTAAGACCACAAAACTAATGGAGAATAGATATTGTCATTCTGTGTAAAGTTCTACGCCTTCCTGTAACAGCTTGGCAAAGCATGTATCTCTGCTAGTCCTCTGGCCCCATATCTGCTGTGGTTATGTAACCGTGGTGACTGCCAACTCGAGAAGCCTTTATCTTAAAGGAAAAGCACTGTCCTCAGCAAAGTAAACTTGAGGTTACCCAGAAATGGGCCTGCTTGTGTCTGCTTGGTTAGACAGCACTTTTGACATCAACTGTGGCCCCTCATTCATGCTTTATCTCCAAAACAGTGTTCCTGTTACTAACTGGGCATGGCAGGACCATTGTGCAGAATCTCCCACGCTATGGAAAGACAGGAGTTTATTCTCTCTCAGGCCTCCTTTATTCACTAAGCTAACATGTAAATACACCGTAACATTATGGCACAATTCTATAAAAACTTCAGTTTCAAGGCTGGGTATTTCAGGATCATCCATTTTTCAAAATACTGACCACCTGCATGATACACATGTATATAGAGCTACTCATAATTCTTTGTCTGCAAAGACTGTCAGGAAAATGGATGAAATTGTTGCTATAGATGGCAGCATTATAAAACCCATACTCCTTTGTCCTTATGTTATGAATTTCCTACAGTTTATCTACATTACCTTTTAAATAAAATATTTTTCTTGATACAGAATGATACACAGATCAGCTATGCCATTCCTAGGGTATCTCAAGAACTCTAAGGTCAGCATACCACAGAAATATTTTCACATCACAACAGCTACGGGTCCAAATATAGAGGAATAAAGAAAGTAATAGATAGATGGATATATATACCTATATGTATATTATATACACACATACATACACACACATATCATAAAATTATCATAAAGAGAAATGCAGTTATGGATTTATGGGGAAATTGGAGATCGCATTAATCTAATTAAGCCACTCAGGAAGAAGAGCATCATATGTTTTCCTCATTAGTGGTTCTATCCATGTATATATTAAATGAAGATAGAAATGAAATGTCCTTGAAAACAAAGGAGATTAGTGTGAGAGAGGGGGGTGAAAAAATAGTAAATGGGAGGAACAGGGAGACACATTCAACATCCAATACCAATCTTTAAGGAAATGTTCAATTGTAGGAAACGGTAGTAGGCAACTATAGGGAAACTTCTTTCTGGCCGCAGTACCAGCTGCACACATGGGGTCAGAGCAATTCTGAAACTGCCTTAAACGTTGAACAGTAGCTAAATGTGACGCCTCTTTTACCCAAGAATCTCATATGTAAGATACATTTTTAGATTTTCAGAAAGGTAAGCTCCAATGAATTCAAATTGTTCTTTTTCCCCTTTCAAGTGCAAAGTCATTTCACCGAGCTAGCTTGGTGGATGTGTTATTCCCAAGTTGTATCGTTCTTTGTATAAATTTCAGAATATCCCTTTTAGAATTTCATTTTTAAAAAAAAGACAGAAACACATGTGTATGTGTGTGTCTCAATGTGGGTGTGTACATCTATGCAAGAGCCCACACAGGACAGAAGAGCATGTTGCATCCTCTGGACTTGAGTTAAAAGTGGTTGTGAGCAGCCTCTTGAGAAAGCAGGGGATGAAACCCAAGGCTTCTACAAAAACAGCACATACAATTGATAGCTGAGCTATTGTTCCGTCCCCAAATTCCAGAATATTCTGAATATCAAAAGATAATTTAATAGAATGAATTCTTTTCACAGGCATTTTGTTTGGGCTTAAAGGGCAAAAATGTAAAAATACATTTTTAAATTTATTGATAAACTACATGGAATTATTTATTTGTCAAAAGGAATTTTAACAAAATAAATAATCACTGCTGTTAAGTTTTCTTTTCAGTTTTGTTCAAATTCATGACAGCAAAGATCCATTCTGAAATGTAAGAGACTACAAGATATACTTGTCTGCCTGTATCTTTAGCTAATGGATAATTCCATACATAAATGGCTTAAATTTGTATAGTTTTTATTTTAAAGTTCATATAATAGAAAAGATAAAAAATCAGTGGAGATCCTGTGATATTGAAATATGTCTACCACATGTGGGCTGCAAAGGGAAGTACATCAATACTAGTAAATTACATGATCTTACTATGAAATATTTGTTAAATTTTATCTTTAAAATGTAGATATTGCCAGAACGTGTTGTTATGTCTATCATCCAATGGGTAGAAACAGATTGCTACTTAGCCTTACTCTTGGCACACATGTAACAGACAAAGTGTAAATATCATCTTATTATTGCTATATCATTAACTCTTAATTAATCATGTCAATAAATATTCTTTAACTCATAGAATTTTGACTGTGAAGCTCAACTATTTAATTATTGGATTTATTTATTGAGTATGCATCTGTGTATGTGAGTGGGTACACGTGCTTCATGGCACACATGTACAAATCTGAGGACACTTTGTGGAAGCTGGTTTCCTCTTTGTGCCAAGTAAGTCCTGGGGATCAAACTCAGTTCTTCAGGCTTGGCAGCAAGTGTTTTTACTTACTGAACCATTTTATCAGCCTACAGACTACAAAGTTATTATACACAAAGAAATAATTTCTCTTAAAAGACATTGTAAACCACTTGGTATCAAGAATTATTGCACATTATTGATTCCCTGAAGTAATATATTCTGGGAAATTCAATGATTTGTCACTTCATTCTGTAGGAGTATTGGTGATGGATAGGTGTCACTTTCCATCTTTTAACAGTTAGTAGGCTGAACTTCAGCTAAAAGTAAGAACTGGCAAGTACCTTTTCTAAGGAACGGAGCACTTATGTGCTCTCAGTACTGGACATGAGCAAAGGCTGGGAAAAGCTCCAAGCTTCAGTAAGAGCTGAAGATGAACAGAGAGATTCGGGGAGTCCACTGCCTGAAACTTACTGCTGTGGATGAGCATAGGATGATGTGTGTGCAGCATCTGTTATCCAGGAAGGATGGAGAGTCCACTGCCTGAAATTTAGTGCTGTGGATGAGCATAGGATGATGCGTGTGCAGCATCTGTTATCCAGGAAGGATGGAGACGTAGAGGAAGCAATGTCTGGTTGAAGCGCCGAGGCAACATCCTGGGGATGAGAGGCCTGTCCTTAGATAACTCTCCTAAGGGAACTGAAAGATGCTATAGTGTTATTAAATGAATTAAATGGCCTGGATAAAAGCTTGAATGTGCACTGAGTGGTGTTTGTCCATCAACACAGCCCTCCAATGCACATGATGCTTAGAAGTCCTTTGTCCTCTGTAGGATCACCCAAAAGCAAGGTAAACTAGTGTGAATATAGGCTGTTCTGTATAACTAGAGAGCTTCACAACGAGCAGAGACTTTAATATACAGGTATGTGTTTTCTAGGTATGTGCTGTGTGCAGTCCTAATCATTATTTTCTAAACAAGCACTCAGTCAAGGTCAGCAAAGTGTCAGAAGAGGAAGTCTCATACAAGAACAAGAATTTAGCAGCTATGCATAGACCAAAGAATCCCTATAGGATCCTTGGGTCCAGGGAGAAGAATGCAAACCTGCTGGTGACAAGACAATGGTGGTTCCCTCAAAGGTGTCTAAATGTGCATCTTACTTTAGCAGGTGTAGCTCTAATGGTTAGTGGTGCAGTCTACCTTGTCTGCTGGTCACCAGCAAAGACTTCAGAGAGCAAATAAACTGGTGCCGTGCTTTTCCTAAAATGAAAATGGAAATAATATGAGTGATTATAAATATGTGTAATTATAAATAAATAAGTGAAAATTAACTAAAATTTAAAAGCCTGTATTCTGAAACTAAAAAAGAAATATATTCCTGAATGAAACATAAAATAAATCTAAAAAGAGAAGAGTATTAACTAAAAATGGCACCATAATATAAGAATTAATATAATATATATAATATAATATAATAAAAAAATAAAGCTTCAGAGGAAACCATGAGATAGCTTTTGTGATCTTTGGTTACACAAAGATTTTGATAAGATTTGAAAAACGTGAACCCTTTCAAACCTGATGTTTTGTTTCATTAAAATTAGAGCCTTGTAGCCAGGCACGGTGGGGTACTCCTTGAGTCCCAATGCTCAGGAGACAGAGAAAGGCTAATTTCTGTCCATTGGAAGACACCATGGGCTACATAGTGAGACCATGTCTCAAAAGAAAATTAGAACCCTCTGCTCTATGATAAACATGCAAGAAGTAGTAAAAACAAAACAGAGCAAAAGAAAACACTACAGAGAAAATACGTACAAAACCTTCACTCAGTGATGAGCTTCTTTCCAGAATCCAGAAAGAGCTCAAAAGACACAGAGCATAGTGTATAGGACAAGGTTAAAAATAAATGCACAGGGATGGCTCACCAGATAAGAGCACAGGTTTGATTCCCAGCACATAGTGGTTCACAACTGTCTCTAACTCCCGTTCTCGGGATCTGACACTCTCTGCTGACCTCCAAGGACATGAAACACACATGTGGTGTACACGCCGGTGTACAGGCCAACAAGCATACACATAAAGAAAAATAAATCTTTAAAAACAAATAAATATCCAAATGTCCCCACACATACATGGAAAGACCCTCAACATAATTAGTCATGAAGTGGTTAATTAAAAGTCCTTTCTAGGCCAGTCTGATGAGATTGTGGACTACCTGGAGCTCACACAGGCTGGTGGGATGAAAAATTGCCTATCCACTTTGGAAAGTGCATTTATAATTTCTTTTGAATTTAAAAGCACATGTACCCTTTGACCTATCAATCTTACTCAAAGTGAGATGAAAACATGTTTGCTCAGTACACTTTATGTTGTTTGGTGTTTGTCTATCTGTTAACTCTACTTTTCCAGAGACATATTGGAAATACCCCTCACCCATTCTGCTCAGGGAAATGCCTCTCAGAAATGCATTCAACTGTGGAAACTACCTACATATCCAAGTATGAAAGAGCCATAAGTCAGAGTCTCAGAATGAGCTCTTCCTTGGTCTTTACATGTGCATAGGAGTCTATAATAATTGAAAGAAGCAAAGCATGTGTTTGAGGGGTACACAGACATGTTGTACACTATATTTCTTGAATCTGTTTATGTGCTTGAACTTGCAATACAATGCTCTGCTAATCATACAATAAAATCGCCTGAAGCATCTAAATCATTGCATGAAAAGTTCACTCAACCTTAGCACATTATGACCCGATGTTTTGCCTCACTGCTTAAAGTGAGGTCTAGGCAAATGATGGAGACTTTATCATTTTTTCTTCCTTTTTCTGTGACAGCTCTTCATTTTGTCATTTTCAAGGGATCACAGAGATTGCTCAATAGCAGTATATTAAGTAAATCCTGATACAATGTAATTGATTATTAATTGACCCAGAGACCTGAGTTTGAAGTCCACCTTCTCCATTTAGCTTCTGAAAATCTAGGCCTACTCCTTAGCCTTTGTGACTCACAGCTTCTTAATTGACATGATGAAGATAATATCTGTAAAACTGACATATCCAAAGTACCCATTGTGTTCTTTTGGGAGAAGATGTTGACAAAATGCTTAGGAAGGCTGTATGAAAACTCTTGATAAAATTCAGCTTCTAATAGGGTCCTTTAAAAATAAGTGTTTCCCATCCAGGAATAGAGAGGAACTTGTTCTGATAAAAGAAACTATTAAAAGCTAGGAAACGTAATGGACCAGTAGAAACTGGGAAACTTAAAATAAAAAGACCAAGTAAGTCAGCCTCTTCCTGCTGGTGAGACTGAGGATGGAGATTTGTAGAGCAGGAGGATGAAGGATGAACACCAAAGCAGCCATCAGAGGAGAGTGAACTGTCACATTTTATGTACAGCTGGGATATTGCTACAGGCCCTTAGATAAAGAATAGAATTTTCAGTAAACACTGCCGAAAAAAAAAATGGTTTTCTTTATTGAAAAAACAAGCAAAATTTTACACCTAATAAAATAAACCAAAGGGGGAAAAAGACATAAAAACTACTTAAATGAGAAAAGCAAAGCTCCAAGATTCTGGAAAACAATATAGGCGAAATAAATCATCCCTCCAAGCAAGGAAGAGTTACTTAACAAGATACAAAAAAAAAAAAAAAAAAAAAAAAAAAAACAATCAGCTTCAAAGCTGCTCATGAAGCCCGGTGGGCTACCTTTAAGAGCTTATTTGTATTGTATTTTCTCTCACTGTCAAAGTTCCCTCTCTGCATCAGGCTGGCCTCAGACTCACAGACATCCTCACCTCTGCCCTGTGAGCTCTCACACTCAGCATGCTTTTAAGTCAGTGAGCCATGGATTAGAGACCATAACAGCAACATCAAATAAACAAGAGCTTGTAACGTGAAAACCGAGTCCAAAGAGATTAAAAGAGCAAGCAGAGGCAGACTGAGCATGGGGGACAGGGACAGGGACAGGGACTGGGAGCTGGTCAAAAAGCTAGATCAGCCACAGATTTTTCTTTCTCATTTTAATATGTATGTATGTATGTATGTATGTATGTATTTTATTTTTGTCTGTGTCTGTATGTGTGTCACAGAATTTGTGTGAATGTCAAAGACAGCTTGCCAGGCTCAGTTCCCTCCTCCAAATATGAGTGTCCCAGATAAAATTCAGGTCATCAGGCTTGGTGGCAAGTGCCCTTAACCTGCTGAACTACCCTGCCTGCCCTACTCAGTGCTTTGCACTGTTTCATTTAAAGATGATGAAATGCACATGTATGTAGGAAGCATGCTCAAGCTTTGATAAATAAAATTAAAACTGTAATTTGATAGCATGACATTTCTGTGAGATTTGAAAATATTGACATACAAAAAAAATTGTAATTGTAGTAGGTCATGCTGTGTCTCTTAGATACACTGAAGTCCTAAACCAGTGTCACTAAACATGATCTTATATGGAACAGAATCTGTAGAGAAGTCATCAAATGAAGGTGAGATTACTAGAGTGAGCTCTAACCCAACAGGACAGGAATGAGAGAGAGGGAGGGAGGGAGAGAGAGATTTGAGCTTAGAGATACCTACAAATGGAAGACATCCCTGAGAGGAGAAATTAAGGTTGCTAACATCTCAGCATTGGATCTGTAGCATCTAGTAATGAAAGGTAAGAAAGGTCCATTACAGAAGACACCCGTTTTGAGAAGACAGGCTCTGTTCAGGAGTTGGCCAAGGAAGATACTCATGTCCTGCTTGGTAGAATATAAACTGGGAAACATCTTTGAACTCAGTTTAGCATTATCTGGTGAAGCTCTGTATACAGGAGCTAACAATCCTCTTAGACACCCACTTGGTAGCCTAGATGCGTAGTCAAGCTTTGAAGGTAAGTTTATATTTATTAGTTCTATCCAAGTCAAATATTGCTATCTGGTATTTGAAACATGGTTATCACAATTGTATGAAGTTCATGTATGTGTGCTGCATGAGAGAGATAGAATACATAGGTAGATACAGATGGACCTGTGGACATTTTGCAGAAGTGTGTAGAGGTCAGAAGACAACTTTGGATGTCATTTCTTAGGTGCCTTCTCTAAGGCACTGGAACTTCACCTCATAGGTCAAACTCACTGGCCAGAGAGCTTCCAGAGATCTGCCTATGTCTGCCTCCTATCATGTAATGGCCGGGATTACAAGTGTTGCCACCATGCCCACCATCTTACCTGAGTTTGGGTATCAGGCTCAGGTTTTCAAGCTTCAGAAGCAAGTGGTTTACCGACTGACCAATCTTCCCAGAACCATTTTTCCTTAATTTTTTTACTGCATATACATGTAAGCATATGTATATAAAGGCCAAAGAAAAACCTGTGCTGTCACCCTCAGGAATGCTGTCCTCCCTTGAGATGGCCATCCATTGACCTGGAGTTCATCAGCTAGGCAGGACTGTTGCACAGTTAGCCTGGGGGTCCTCTTGCCTCTTCCTGACCACACTTGAATCAGAAGCCTGCCACCACAGAAGACAGTTTTAAACATGAGTTTTGTAGATCAAACTAAGTGCCCACATTTATGAAACAAAGACTTTATTTATTAACTGTGCCCTCTGGCTTGGGTCTCTGTGTTTCTCCTCATCTACTGTAGGAGAAAGCTTCTCTTGTGGTGTGCAATGTGTTGATTTATGGACATAGCACATTGTCATCAGGAGTCACTTTTTAAACATTTTTATTTAAATTAGAAGCAATCTTATTTTACATGTCAATCCTAGTCCTCTCTCCCTCCCATCCTCCCACGCCCCCCCCACTGACCCTCCATCCCATCCACCTTATGCTCCCCAGGGAGAGTGAGACCTTCCATGGGAGATCATCAAAGTCTGTCACATCATTTAGGGCCAGGCCTACACCCATCAGGAGTCATTTTATTGCTACGTTTGTTGTGTGTTTGTTTGATTTTATCCAGGGTCTCTGGACTATGTAGGCCCAGGTTCTTGGTCACTCAGTGTTTGGCATGGGTACCATCTCATGGAGTCCTTAACTCAAATCAGATATTGGCAGTTACTGCTATACAATTTGTGCCACCATTGCTTTAGCATATCTTGCAGGCAGGTCAGAAGGTTTATTACTGTGTTGGTGTTTATATTTCTGTTTTGGTAGTGTGCAGACTGACCAAAGACAGCAGCATGTGAGGGTGGAGGCTCTCTGCAGGCACTACTTGGACTTTCCCATGCCCGGTGAATTGCATAGGCATTGTCTTCAGCAACGGGAAATTGCCACCCGTTCGTGGAGAACAACATACAGTCTGGGCAGCAGCCTGGTTTATTTGGGAAGTCCCATGGGGCCCCTTTGATCAACAGCTCAATTAGCTATAACTCAATCTCAGTGCTAGAAACTTCATTTAGTAACAAGAAATGTGCCCAGTTGGGGCTCTGTATCCCCCATTATTTGGCAATTTCATTTCAATTGCATATATATATATATATATATATATATATATATATATATATATATATATATATATATATATATATGAGATTCTACTGTATTTGGGTTTCCATACCATTCCTAAAATGGCCCTTAATTAATTTTTTCTTTTTCATTGTATTCTCTCCTTTGTTCTGCCTTCCTTCTCCTCTCTCCCCTCCCCCTCCTTACTTGATCCTTCCACTCCAGTACCTCCAATCCATTCATAACTATCTACTCTGTTTCCCTTTCCTGCCTAGATCTATCTGTTCCTTCTCATCTTGTACTCTATACCTAACTTCTGTGGTTCTGTGGATTGTAGCTTGACAATTATCAGTTTAACAGCTAATATTCACATATACTTGAACACATACCATATTTGTCAATCTGAGTCTGAGAAACCTCACCTAAGATGATTTTTTTTCTAGTTCTATCCATTTACCTGCATATTTCATGATTTTGTTTTTAAAAGATGAGGAATATTCCACTGTGTAAATGTACTACACTTTCTTTATCCACTCATCTGTTGAGGAACATCTAGGTTGTTTCCAATTTCTGGCTACTATTACTACAGCACCAATGAACATGGTTGAATAAGTATCCTTGTGGAAAGATAAAGGGTCCTTTGGGTAAATGCCCAAGGGTGGTATAGATGGCTCTTGAAGTAGATCTGTTCCCATCTTCCTCAGAAACCACCATACTGAGCCCCATAAAAGCTGTAAAAATTTGTACTCCCTCCAGAAAATGGTAAGTGTTCCTCATTGTCCACATCCTTGTCAGCATGAGGCAGGTGTCACTTCTTTTATTGATCTCAGCCATTCTGACAAGAGTGAGATAAAAATAGTTCTGATTTGTATTTCTCTGACAGCTAAGGATGTTGAATGTTTCTTTAAGTGTTTCTTAGCCATCTGAGTTTCCTCTTTTGAAAATTCTATCTGTACCCCAATTTTTAATTGGATTATTTCTTTTCTTGATATCTGATTTTCTGAGTCCTTTATATTATGGATATTAGCTCTCTATCAGATAGTTTATTACTCATGTGTGAGTATGCTGTCACAATAAAAAATGAGAACAAAAATGTAGATTTAATCATTACTCTAAGGCATTCATTATGTTTAGGTAATTAACATCACATTTCTTTAAAATGTATAAGATATAAACTTAGGAAGTTAGCCAGAAATTTTCAGTAGAAATTAAATCCTTATCTTCCTTTCTGTGTCTGAGTTCCTCAATTTAAAGATCCAGCCCATGGGGTCAATATGTGAAGTCCTCATAAGTGATCCTGCTGATCTGACTCTGAGTTAACCAGCGTCCTGTTTATCGAACATACTCACTGGCATTTTACTGTGGCTATGTATGTCTCTCTAAGCTGTGTGTACTTGTTAATGGGTTTTAAATAGAAAACGAGACTCATTGATTATATGAGAAGTCATCTTTTTATTTCAGGAAGTTAACAACGAAGAGTCACAATGAAAATTATTATTTAATTAGAATGGATAGAGCTGTAAAAGACAGCAAAAATAAAAATCTGAAAAATTCCTGTACATGAGCTGCTTTGGGGTAGTTTTTAATTTCTCATTACACAATCAAAAAATAGAAAATTTTACCCAATCGAAAGATTGATTGTATAAATCAAAGATGTTGCAATTGAGTGTGGTTGGTGAAAGACAGATTTTAAAAATTAGTATGCTAATACAAAATCTACAGAAGACTCAAGGAAAAATACTGACATTACATCAAAACACTGGTAGGTCTATCTTAATTTATAGTTTTAATTATGTTATTAGTTAATAAACTTATTTTAGACAATCATTTTTCATTATTCTTTGTTATAATCAACACTTTCAGCTTACTGTTTTCGACAAATGCTAATAGTTAAAAGGCATCAGTTCAACTCTTACCTACTGATGTTGTTAGAAGGGACTCAATAGTGTTTAACAGACCATATTAGAGGAAAGAAGAAAGCAGAGTCTAGACAGGAAAAAAATTCAAAACTGTCTCCATTCCCTCCACCCAAATTCTCTTCAAGTTATTTTATCAGAAAGGCCATGTTTTATGCCACTGAACACTTGATCAAAGTTATTACTGACTTTCATACTGCAGGGTCAATGGCCAGTTAATTAATTACTATTTTGATTGTTGTCCCAGGATGGGCATCCTGTCTAGTCTACTTTGACTCATGCCTCCAAAACCCATTTAATATTCGACTTGAAATAAATAAGTGAATATCACAAGGCCTTGCTGACTCTTCTGCTCTGAGCTTATATGGAAATCTAAAAAGCATTTGCAATTTAAATGTCCAAAGTGGTACTCAGATTCCATTTTCCCTTATTTTCCAGCTTGCTCTAATTTAGCAGATGGTCACCACATTCTGATTTGGAGTAGTCTTGATCTCTTTTTCTTTTCCCTACAGCTAATATCTATACAACAGCTTCCCAGTGGTCTTGCATATATCTGGAATCTAATCATGCAAAATTTTGGTTCGTATTACCACCACCGCCGCTATGTTCTCCAGCAGTAGGTCCTCTAACAGGTCTCTAGTGTCTGTCCTTATCCCCTACTCAGAATTCTATTTTTCTCAAAATATAAAGTAAGACTGTAAATTTTCCTTGGTAAAAGATAGACAATCTCTAATCACTTTATATAAAAATCATTTTACAAGGTTTATGAGGAGAAAACTAAATAGGTAGCTTAGAGCTTGATTGTGCATGGCTCACTCCTCACCACCTTCTGCTATGCTCCAGAGATCCTGCTTTGTTTCCTTGTTGTTCTTGGAAAACACCAGTCTCTACCTGGAAGGGCACCCATTCTATAGCTTCAGTTGAGTGGAGCCTGGAGACAATCTACTAGAATTTTGGATGGTTTGATCTTCTGCAAGTATTATGCAAGTAATCCCAGCTCCTTCTTCCAGTAAAACAGCCCTACAAATTAGCAACTCAAATCCCAAAGATTCAGTTATCTACACATGTGTCTGAAGTCTACATATTTTGGTGCAAGGCGGTGTTTTTCTTTTACCCAAACTGTGTCTTCAAGGATGGTTCATTCAGCAAGCAGTGTTGCAAGGTAGAATGCCCCTCCTCTGAGCAGAAAACCTGTCTAGATCCTTACTCATTGCAGTAAATTTAGGTAAATTAATCACAGAACTTTTCTGTCACACTCCTTTCTGGAGGAATGTGTACTGTCTCATCCTTATGTGTCTCCTTGAGGAAATCAGGGAATGAGGAATCATTCCAGAACTGAAAATACATTGGCTGCTGATGGAGATGTCATTCTGTAAATATGTTTCTTTTATTGGTTAATAAGTAAAGCATTGTTGTCCAATAGGAAAGCAAGATAGGTGGGACTAGGAGACAAGGAGGAGAGAGGAAGGAGTAGGGAGGAGATTCAACATGGAGGACGGAGAGAGTAGAGCGCCAGGCCCTCTCTCTGGTAAGATAAGACAATGTGGAAATACTTAGATTACTAAAAATGGGTTAATTTTTAAGACAGAGCTAGCCGATAAGAAACTAGTAACTGGCCAAAAGATTTATATCTAACACAGCGTCTCTGTTTGTTACTTGGGCCTGGCACGGCTGTGGGACCAGGCCGGTGTAAAAACCACTCATAACAGGCTGCTGCCATCACTATAATAGAAACCTGTTTATATGAGACCAAGAAGTAACTAAGTGTCTTTGCCCAGCATCTATGAAACTATAACAGGTTATCTTGTAGGTATTCAACTGGAAATCCCAGGCCATCCATCACGATTGACACTACTAATATTGCGGTCTTTATCTATATCCATTTATCATGATTGACACCTAACATTGCAGACTTTACCTATATTCATTCATTATTCACAGGATCCAGAAAGTTACAATTTTCTATAAGAAAACCAAAATCAACAAAGTCAAAGTCTGGGTCACTTCTGGACATCAGAAATAAATAAGAAAGAAAGTGGATAAAAGGAAAACAGCATTACCCTGTTTGAATTATAGGTTGACACAGCCACAGGAGGCCAACTTTCACAATTGTCAGAATGACTTGGCTCTCAACATATTTATCACCTTCTGTCACAATAGTTTGTATTTCAAGAGGGAAAAAATGTTCTGGGAAAGATGTGTACCAAACAATTAAAGGACTCATACACACATTCTCAAGACTACACAGAAACCTAAGCCACCAAGTCAGACAACATGTTCTTCCCTGGGGATTTTTCTTCTCATTTTTATATTTGTTTATTCTTTGTCCAGATGAAAGGGGAAACATCATTTAATTCTCCACAAGAAATTCTAAAAGAAATGAAGTTCCAGCTCTATTAAATTGTGCAATTTTATAAAATCTATATCTTATGACATGTAAATATCTCAAACTCTGTGCATCTGCACAGAACTCCCCCATTGCTCTTTTCTGCTGGTGTGCAGAAGACGTTTTACCCCAGTGGACAGTGTTCAGCCTAACTCTGGGGGCTGAGAATAACAGATGTGAACATGACAGGATATGTTTATGAAGGGCAATAATGAATCCCATCAGACTTTATTCAGAATGGTTTTTCTGTTTCAAATGGCAGATATAAAATGAGAATATCAGAACCAAGGAAACATTTGTGTGTTTTTTAATTAGATACTGGAAAATGTTTTTATTCCACTCATGTAAAAAGAGAAACACTCTTTATGTCTGGGTTTGCAGAAATTCCAGATGTGGATTCCAATGGGAATAAAGGGCAGCCGAAAGGAAATAGTGTCCATTCTTCTGCCCTGGCCAAGTCAGAATGATGAACCCGAGCAGGTCTAGATAGCCACAGTTGCTCCAGCCCACAAGGGACACGAGTTATGCCCTGACCCTAACACATTGTTTTAAATGTTGGTTTTGTTTCTTCTGCATTTGACTTTGTCATCCTTCTTTGGAACCTCTGTCATGGCCAGTATTCCAGTTCAAAATGGATGAACAAAACATACAGATCCCACCACAGACTGAATACAAATTTTTAACTGCACACCAAATTCTATTGCCCTGCCCACCCATCAGCTCAGCTCCTTTTGACACCAATGTTAGTCTAAAACAGCAATACCACCTCATGGTTGGAACATTAACCTCCAGGAAAATACTTTAGGATCCACCTACACTATGCTCCTAAGAATTTCCTGTGGCTAGCTGAACAAAATTAAGCCCCTCAACATTTCACCATGGGTGAGTGAGGGGCCTATAAAGGCCTCACCCCTGCCTTAGGAAACACTAGCAATCAATGGTTGCTGAGGTAGCGGTGTCAGTCACTGCTAAGTTATGCATGTTCTAGTAGATAGCCTCCTGTTCATACTTAGACAAAAAAAAATTCCAATTAAACTCAAAGGGCGACAACAATAAGCCATGAGGGAAGGGAAGGGGACTTGTTGAGAAGAAAGCCTCCAGTTGGAGGAGGAGAGAGAGGAGATGTGGGCTGAAAAGACAAAAATTGTTGCATAGATATTTAAAAGTATGAGTCAATAAAAGAGCTTTTTAAAGAGATTTCCAGGATATGTTTGCCCTCAGCCAGTTCACCTGCAGATGCCTCAGCACACACCTGCCATGACACTAAAACTACACAGTATTCTGCACCTTTCTAAAGGGCCTCTATTCACCCATTTTGGCTCCACAGTTAGCATCAGAGCAGAGCCCTGAGGAGTGACTTGCACCACAAGCACCCATGTGTGAGACTCACCAGGATGCAGTCTACAGACGTGAAGTGCCTGCCTCGTACCAGACACTGTTGCAAATATTCATAAAGTAGAGGGAAATGTTGGGAAAGTATGCATGTGTGCTGCACATGTAATAAAGAATTGGAAATGCTGCTGTCTAAACTCAACTTAGGAGGAGGTGAAGTCTAAACTAATGCGACCAATGCAATTGATTCTATAAATAAGCAGAAATCCTCATTGCAGTCAGACAGACCACAGTGTGCCGTGCAATGGATGTGTGAGACAGCAGCATGCTGTGTCCTGTGTGGTTTCGCCAGGAAGAGCTAAAAGAGGAAGCCTCCTCTTTCTACTTCTGCCTTTTCATTAACTGGGGAGTTGCAATGAAGTGGAGCCAGCATTTTAAAGTTTTGTACTTACACACTCTTGTTTATAAAGCCTTTGTTTACACTGATGCTGTGCTGGTTGGATTGACTGGACACTGGTGTTTACTCACAAGCTGAGTAACAGTGACACTGAGCCCATTACAGAAGGAACAACAGCCTGGTGTGCTGTTTACCACTTTACCAGACCTGCAAGAATCTGGGACTATGATGGGCGGGCTTCCCTAGCAACAGTGAGGAGCATCGGTTCCCAGCCCTGGCCTGTTTCTTCAGGTGGTGGCTGCCCAGAACCAAGCAAGGAGAGGAGGCAAATCAGAACCCTCACATACCGAACAAGGAAGGAAATCAAAGAACAACATGAAAAACAGCAAATCAACTAGAAGGTAGTGAGAAAGATCTTCTGAACTCCGGCTGAAATGGATAGCCATTGGCCTTACAGAATTAGGCCCCACCCCCATCGGCCCTCTGCCCTACCCTAGTCCGCCCTCCTGTCAAGCACCTGTACATCACCCTTTTGAATCCTTCCTTTCCTAAACTTGTCTTTTGCTCGGTTTCAAAGACTGGAAACAGCCATCATGGCCCTACTCCATAGTTCGGGTTCTTTCCAGGTTGGTCTGTGTTTCTGAGCCCACACTGTGCTAAGCCACAGGAACATAGTCAACAGCAGAGGAACTGCAGGTTTTAGAGCTCATTCTCTGTCATGTGACCTATGTACTAAGTCCCTTTTGGGTGAAATAAGCCTTTCTCCTCTATTCTTCAAAGGCAGGAAGCTTTAGGCTTGGGGTCAGCTGGTCATGGGCCATATGGGAACTCTGTATTATTTATTCCGTTCCAAAATATCTTCCTTTTCAACTCCATGACATGGCATCCTAGTCTTTCAGCAAGCACTGGCCCTCTCTACCATTCTATAGCTTCTAAAGGCTTCCTCTTGGCTCCCATAACTTCCTTTTCCTGTCTGGGAAGGGGTCCTCTGGGCTGTGTGTTTGCTCATGGTCTGAGCTTGGAGAGTAGTTAAGTTGATATTTTCTGTTCACAGTCATCAGTGTGAGTCATAGGCTTTTCCCTATTTTGGAACGAATACCCCTGAGCTTGTGGTGCAGCCTAATGACACACAAACTTATAGATAAACACATTACATCTCTCTGGGAGAAGTTAGCATGGGAACATTGTGGAATCAGATGCAAACTTTTAATATAAAACAAACATCAAGGAATTTTTGTGCTTACAGCAGGCTGTACCAGATTTCTACAAGAGTAAGTCATTTTAATTCTGTAGTGGGTGGATATAAAGCATTAAGAATTTTATATAAATAAATTTTCATTTGTAAATCTTCAACTTGTTCTACCTCAGTGAGTCCTCTGGAATGGTTTCCCATGAAGTTATGAGCATAGACTTTTAGCTTTAATAATTATGACCTGCTAGAGACATTGTTTGAATGTTTTTCCAGGGAACTTAGCAAATTTCTTGATGATATGAACAGGATTTTATCAAAGTGATGTTTTAAGATTTACTTCTCTGTAAACTTACAGTTATCTACATTTAATTCAATATCTTTTTTTTTCTTTAGTTCTATCTTGTGAAAAATGAACAGTTGTGTGCCCAGCATCAGAAACAAAATCAAACCTGTAGAACATGGGGATGATGTGACTTTGCTTTTCTTCGAATCGATGGAATCACAGATTTCATTATGTTAGCCTTTGAGAGAACAGAATTTACTCATCCTTGAATTATAGTCTCATGGAAACTGACCTATTGCTCATTCTAGGTCTTTAAAAATTATAGGCTAGGAATTATATCTGGTCTATTGTCCTTTTGGATCATTCCATGTTTGACAAATCAGAACATTCCCCACATGAAATCTTATTTCTGGCTTCTCTTTTAACAATGGTAGAATTTAAGAACACAAGGCTATAGTGCTCCATAGCAATTATTGATCAAAGCCAAAAAGAGATTGCCATTGTCGTAAAGGGCAGCTTCAGAAAGTCAGTATGTCCCCTACCTTTCCTGTCTTCACATCAGTATGTCCCCTACCTTTCCTGTCTTCACATTGGATTTCTTTACCTACTTTTTATTGGCATATGATGTTGAGTTGGCAAGACTGATTCAATCACCCATGTGCCCATGCATCAAGCATATTTTAGATATCACATTGTCCTTAAACTTATGGGCATAGTACCAAGCCCAAGAGTCTGCCCTCCATATCCATACACCTCAAGCATAGAGCCCTTGTACTGCGGTGTCTCTCCAAAGCACGAGGGGGGAAGAAGCAATGTGGCGCTCAGAGAAAGCAGAGGAGAGTTTGCTGGGGCGGGGGGCAATCCTGATGGAAACAAGGCAAGCATAGCCCATTCCAGGGAGGAGAAGAGCTGCAGCAGTAGGGATAAACACAAAGACTGGGAACATGAGGAGAGCCGATGTTGGAGACCAAGACAGCAAAGTGGACAGGAGTCAGTAGACAGCACTGGTTCCCCTTGCAGCATCCCATTGATTTGATTGTTGCCCATGAGTCACCCCACAGAAAGGAATGTTCTATTCTATTACCATATCTCAATGCATGAACATTTTTATTAACTTAATGAATTAGATTTTAAACCCTCTCTAAATGCATTGCGTACATCTCCACTTTGATAATCCATGCTCACAATGATCAAGTTCATTTTGATGGCTACAGGGTACCCTTATAAATGTCAATTATGATACCTACCTGCCAACAAGATATCGTCATGTTAAGTGGGTTTGGCAGTTATGGGACATTCCCTCCTATGCTATAACCTCTGTTTGAGTAGCTCATCTTTTACATAACCAGTTAGAGAAATTGATAGCAACGAAAATTACAAAGTCCTAATGGCTGTCTCTTCTCATTTGTTGTTTCTGGTACAGGACAAAATTTGTGAGAATAGAGAAAAACAGTCTGGTTTAGGTTAAGATGGCCACTTGTAAATTCTATACATGAACTCCTTGAAAGTTTCTTTTATACAAAAACAAGAATAATATGTATACAAATATTTATACAAAAATTTAAAAAATAACACATTCATTTTAAATTTCCAGGCAAACTGAAGTATGTTCAGGAGGAGTGATTCTTATTTTTAATCCTTTTATACTATATATGACCTGGCCAAAATCTAAAGAGAGAAAAGGTTTTTGCCATGGTATGAACTGGGAAATATATATATGTCTCTCTATGTGTGTGTATACATATATCAATTTCTCTCTCTTTTAATATAAGAATACTTTCAGAGAGTTCTAAGGCTAAATTTAAATACTTTAAAACTTATAAACAACAATAATAATAATAATAATGTTAAATGGAAAAATAAAGTATAAGTAAGAATGTCATCATTGTTTAAAACATGTATAACTGCATAACACATGAATAGAAAGATAGGAAAGTATATATGTGCACATTATACTATGTACATATATATGTGAATATACGCATTCAATGTTTACATGCACGAAAACTTACTTGAAAAATAATATTTCAAGTTTATGTAATTCTTATTAGTATATCCACTGGAGAGGGCCTGGGCCCTGCCCCAAATGATATGATAGACTTTGATGATCCCATATGGGAGGACTCACCCTCCCTGGGGAGCAGATGGCAGCCGGGGTGGGGGCTGGTGGGGGCCATGGGAGGGAGAGGGAACTGGGATGAGTACATAAAATAAGGTTGTTTTTAATTTAAATAAAAATGTATTTTAAAAAATTAAATTCATATTAACATATCACCTGGGACACACCCCCAAAGGCCAGAGGCACTCCATATTACAGAAGGACTGAGCTGGTTGCTTGAATGAACAAAAAGCACTTGAAAGCAAAGCATGTCCTGAGATACTAAAGCCTCAAAGATACTTTGATCTTGTCTGTTTCTAGTGCTTGTATATCTTCTTCCTCTAGTTATCCTAGGAAAATGATAAAAGGAAAAGACATGTAGAAATAAAGACTACAACTAAAAAGAGAAGTATGCGAAGGATGGAGGGAACCTACAGAAAGTCACCCCGTTTAACCGGACTTGTAAGAACCTAAGTGAGATTTGTGTACTCAGTGTTCAGTTGGGGAACTTCCATCCTTCAAGAGAACTATGACCTCATCCTGGATCCAAGAATTTTCCCAGGGTAAATCTCTTTGCAAACCATGCTGTCATCTTTTTCTCTTTTCTCTTTATTTTTATTTATTTATTTATTGCACCATATGAAAATGCCTGTCTATGTAAAACTTTCAATTTTAGAATACTGTTATGAATTAAAACAAGCAGGAAATGACCTTTACCCTTGTTTCTGACCCCATTGATCTGGGTTTAGAAGGTAATATAAAATTCACCTACTTACCCAAGAGCACAGAGAGAGCATCAAACTACTTGGGTTTGGACCACAGCTCTGCTAATTGAAAACTGACTTTTGAAGGGTTACTTCCTAAGTTTAGACTTTCTTTTACTCATCTGTAACATGGAGAGAAAGAATAAGCCTACTTCATAGAGTTGCTATGGGATCCAAAAAAAAAAATTGTGTGTACAAAATGCTTAAACTATTGCCTGGGACACAAAGCATCCTTTAGTCATGTTTCCTCTTCCAGGTCCACAAGAAACTAATCAGCATGCTGGCCCTGGTGTAATCTCAACCACATTACACAATGGAAATTGCTGAAGATTAAATGAAGCTAAAAAGTGAATTTCTCAGTTTTACTGTCATATTACAAGTCTTCCATACCACAGAGGACTGCCATATTGGGCAGAGCAGATCCAGAACTTTTCCATCATTGCAGGGGGCACTATTACATGTTGTGTTAGCAACTGTCAATAACCATAAATGGGTCAGGAAAGACCCACGAGAGAGGCTACAAATGGGACTGTGATGAGAAATCCACTGTTCCGGAACTTCCTGATTTGCTCTGCAACAGGTGACACATAATCTCTTGGAGTTCTGATTCGGGAATCTAGGACCTGGTTATCAGGGTTTCTAGTAATCTCCTAAAGGATGATCAAAGAACGCCATTAAGAAGCTCCACCCAAGACGATGGCCTTTCCTCCAAGTGTAGGCTTTTGCGGGGGCAAGAGGTACAATATCCACAGTTTTTACTAAGATTTCTTTCCATCAAAATGCCATACTGGTTCTCAAGCCAGGAATGTCTCAGCTCAAACTAAGACTCCTTCAACCAGGGCAGCAAAAGCCTCTCATCCACCTTTTCAAAAGACACATTTCCAACAATCACCAAACAGTGAATAAACTAGTATTGATCAAACATACTGGGGTTTGATCGAAGCAGTCTTAACGGTGGAGGCTCCCTGCCTAAGATCAGCATTGGGTTGTTAATTGAAATCTTTAGCAAGTTTCTTAATTTCCACACACATCAGATCTTCATCTCAAAATGTAGGTGGCGATGAATCCCTTTGGGAAGCCCTGCAATCATTGAATAAGTTCATATACGGAAAGTGTTTCACACTGCACCAGGCACATGAGATATGGAGGTTAGCTATTGTTATTTCCGTTACCATTGTTAATTACAGTAAGTCACGTCAAAATAATTGGTTAGGAGCACGTGTTGCTCTTGCACAGGACCTGAGTTCCATTTCCAGCACCCACATGTGGTTCACAACCATCGGTAAGTGCAGTTCCAAGGGATCCAACATCGTCTTCTGACCTCCAAGGGCACTAGGAATGCATGTGCTACACACAGACATGCGAGTTAAACATTCATGTGCATAAAATAAAACAAACATATCTAACTTTTAAAAACAATTCTGTTTTAAATTTTATGTGGGCCACTTTGTGAAACTTTAAAGAAACACATGTGAAATAATAAACTCTGTGAAAAGCAGAGCTAAAGGACTTTTGACTCTTCTGAATCCCCCCTCTTTACACGTGGAAATCATATACCCACTTCCCACATGCTTACAACTGAGTTTCCTGTGAGGTTCAAAGGAGTTCGTGTAAATAAAGCAAAGAACCAGCAATATTTTAAGGTCCGGCTAGAAAATATGAAATGCAAGCCCCTTAATTTGGTACAGACTGTGAAAACGGGGTTCCCCTGTGAATTTGGTACAGACTGTGAAAACGGGGTTCCCCTGTGAATTTGGTACAGACTGTGAAAACGGTGTTCCCCTGTGAATTTGGTACAGACTGTGAAAACGGTGTCCCCTGTAACCTTTCATTCCTCCTTATACCTCTAGTGGCCACTGGCCATCAAATTTCATTAGTTCCAAGACATATATTTTTTCCTTTTAAATACATTTTTAGTTAAAATAAAATGAAATCATTTTCTGCCTTCCCTTTCCCCCATCCAGCCCTTTCTGGGTACCCTCCCTTCCTCCGGTCCTGTGTCCCACAACTCTCAAGCTGCTAGCTTCCTTTTCCTTGACTATCAGTTACACACACACACACACACACACACACACACACACACAAATGCACAAATACATGCATGCAGCCTGCTGAGTCTGCCTTGTTAGTTCAGAGCTGGCCATTGTCCTGGAGAACAAACAAAAGGGCCAATGAGTGAGTGGTAATAATGAGGAACATACACACAGTGGAGTATTATTCAGCTGAAAAAAAAAGCGATATAATGAAATTTGCAGATAAATGGAGGCACCAAAAGATCATATTGAGTGAGGTAACCCAGAGCCAGGTAAAATGCCACATGTCCTTTCTCATCTGCAGTCCTGGGTTCCAAATCTTTAGATATGCACATACAACATGGAGTAACCACAGAAACCAGGGAAGGATAAAGCCACGGGGCAGGGCAGAGCAGGGTGGGAATCTTGGAAGGAAAATAGCAAGATACAGGCGATATGAAGCAGGAAATAGAAAAGTGCAGAGGGACCTCCTGGACAGGAAGGAGGTCAACACAGAAGGAGGAGGCAGGAGATGGAGCAAATAGTACCCGTATCCGATAAAGCCTCGAGGAATCATAGTGTTCTGTATTTAGTAGAAATTATACAAATATATATATAAACATGTATTTATCTATACACACATATGGCAATGGTCCCCAAAAGAACCACAGACTAACAAAAACGCCAGCAGCAACAGGCATGAGAAATCTTTCAAAGAGTTGGTCAGGAGACTCGCAGATGTTGAGGGTAAGCCCCCATTGCTGAAGACCCCACACTTAGGTTACAGGACGTGGATGATTTGAACAAGGTCTAACCTGAAAGCCTCCTTCCTTCAGTCTAGCTTCCATAGTAGTAAAAATACCCTGCAAGCTGCTAAAGGAGGGAGCCAGTTCCATTCAGCGGCAACATCTATGAATCACAATGACCAGGGTGGCATCAAGGTACATAAATGGTACTCACATGTCCCAGTAACCATCAGCTCTCTAACTGGTCTTCAGACCCACTCAGCAAGAGCCACGTTATGCCTGGTACTGGAAAACCAGCCAGCTTCTTGGAGTAAACGCGGTCACCGGCCTTAGAAAGAATCACTATTTTGCTAGATGAGTGTAATTCCTTACTACATCCTAACCCTATCTTCATACCCACAGGTAAGTGTAGCTATCACCCTTTACCAAAGAAGTCTCTCTTTATAGCAAATGGAGATCATTACAGAAAACCCCAACTGGACATAATCGAAGACCAACAGACCATGGGGTCCATCCAGACTGCTGCTTAATGAACCTGACCCAACCCCAATGGATATACCTGTGCCACAGCCCTGCATCTGTGGTTCAGGGAACATCATGGAAGTCTGGGCAGAAAGATTATGAGAGCCATAATAACAAGACGTTTGCTGTGAAAGTGTCTCTTCTAGAAAAGGCCAGAACGGTGGCAATATCAGTGGATACACAAATGTGGAGAGAAAGTTCCTCGGAGTCTGATCCCGGACTGAGAACTACAGGTGACTGATGACTGCTGGGAGAGTGGCTTCTCCCTGTGATGAGCTCCTTGTTTCTCTAATCTAGCTTCCCTAAAATTGAATATGTCTTATATTGTGAGCCTTCTTGCTGTAGCTCTGTTGGCTGTCAATCATTGCCATGACATAATTTTAATCACTAGTGCATGTATGAACATTAAAGGCAATAGCCTCCAAAGGTTCAGCGTGGGTGGAAGTGGTTCAGAAATAAATCCTAGAAACAGTGTGAAGAATTCTTTTCAGGCCTAAGGAATAAATAAATGTGTGTTTGTGTGTACGTCACAGACTGTAGGGAGTCCATAAGGAACAGTGGTGAATCAGGTTCCTTAAACAGCATTCTGGAAACATGTAATTATGAAGCAGTTTAATTGCATAGCACCAATCAATTGCATTATTTGAATTCTTGGGGAGGGGGAAAGCTACTCTAAGGGCTGGAGAGATGGCTCAGTGTTTAAGAGTTCTTGCTGTTTTTTGTAGTGGACTCGAGTTTGGTTCCCAGGACCCACATCAAGCAGCTCCCAGCAGCCTGCAACTCCTATTGCAGTGGACATTCTAAATCCTGTCACTGTCTCCAATGGCATGTGTGTACATTATAAAATGGCTTTTAGTCCAATGCTCGGTTCACCATTTATAGCAGAGCTTTGTGGAAAACAAGGGCATTGAAGATTCGGAGTGGAAATGGGACTCAAGAGAGTCACTTCCGGGATGTGAAGCATTCATGATCCTGTAACAAATTCCTTTTATGTCTGTGCTCTTTTTTATGTGTTCCTGAGTTATACATAAGACATATCCATATAAACTGAGACTTGAAAGCCATTTCAGCAGATATGAAATAAAATATAAAATACTGTTTCTTGAAAATAAGTGAATTAGAAGGGTGGGCTATAAATCACAGTGGCTGAGAATTAATGAGATGTGGTAGTCATGGTTTTCAAAGACAGCTCCTGATGAATCTAAAAATTTTAAACAACTATTGAAATAAACTAATGACCTTTTTATCTTGGAGCAGTGACCAGCCCTGAATGCACCAGACCCTACAGAAGGAGTTCCCTCAGCACCGTATAAGCGTAGGAATTTCACACAGCCCAGAGACTAGGCAAATTTCTGTTTAAAGAAAGCTAATATTGCAGTAAGAAGGAGAGTTTTATCTGTAGCGGCTTAACTCCCTGAGAGAAGTTTCAGTACCCCTAGATCTCACCTCATTTCCAGTTCTTATGGTAATTTGGGGAATTTGTGTTAGCAAGTCCCATGGGGGTGCTCTCCCTCCTATGATTTGTGTGTGATTTGTCCTGGTCATGTCAGGACAGGGTGCTCCATGCACTAAAATCAGAGCTTCTGGAATGAAATCTGCCCAGAATAGGCAGTCAATCTTCACATGACCATTGACTTTGGGGCTGGACACGCCTCCAAGTAAATACTACACAAACTCTTTGTTAACGGAAGCAAATCTGGTTTTGGATTTGAGGTGTTTGTTCTTTTGTCTTACTGATTGTTTTAGTTTGTCGTTGTTGTTTGTTGTTCATCCTGTTTGTTTGTTTGTTTGTTTGTTTTGAGAACAAGAGAAAAGATATGAAGTTGGGTAGGAAGTAGCTGGCAGGTGTTAGGAGAAAGGAAAAAAATGACCAAAATATACTTCATATATTTCAAAATATATAAAAAGTTTTTAAATTATGCAAATACTGCAGTAAATTAAAGGTCCACACTGGTTTTTTGTTTTTTTTCAAAGATTCATTGTATTTTTGATTTTAAGGGGGGTAGGTATGTGCCTATGTAGGTGTAGGTGCCCATGAGGGCCAAAAGATAGCAACAGATACCTTAGAGCTTGAGTTCTGAGCCCTCTGAGGGGCTGAGAACTACACTCCTGTCTTTTCCATAGTGGAATGAGCTCCTAACTGTCAGGCCACCTCTCCAGCCCTCACACACTGCCATACAGGCCAGTTTCTCTAACACAGAAACAATTTATACACATTTTAGAAAAAGGACACTTATGTCTGGAATTTCTTTTTTATCACTTTGTTTTTAAGGTTAAAAGATAAATCCTCCATTTTCTTCCTTCCCTCCTTCACAAAGCCTCCCATGCACATCTACTTGCTCTCTTTAAAATTTATAGCCTGTTGTTTTCATAGTTGTTGTAGTCGTTTATGCAAACACCTAAATATAATCTTCTCAGTCTGTATAATATTGCGTACATGTGCATTTCCAGGACTGGCTAGTTGGTACTGGATACCAGTTGGTGTGGTCTTCCCTGGGGAGGACGGCTTCTCTCGCTCTTGGGTACATGCGGTTTTGTGTGTAGGGCGGGGACCTTGGGGACTTCCCCTTTGGCATGATTATTGCTGCTGTACTTGTTCAGCCTATGATAGGCAGCCATGTTGGTGACACTTTATGGGTGTAGCTTCTGGCATTACTATGAGACACAGTCTCACAGCAAACTCCCTGACCCTCTTGTGAAATGTTCCCTGGGCCTTATGTGGGAGTGTTTTGTAGACATAGTCATTGGAATTGGGCTTCACAACTCGGCAGTTTTATTGGTTGTGGTTTTCTGTCATGTTGCAAAGAAAAAATTTTTTTGATGAGAGATAAAGGCTACACTTCTCTGTTTGTATTGGGAAAAATCATTAGAGTGTAGTTAGGGATTATGTTGGTTTAGTGAAGTGATGATTGTAGGTTCTTCTCCAAGATCCGTGATTTCACCAATTGCTAATTGGCTAAGTTTCCAGTACAAGGTATGATTTCCCTCCAATTTGAGCAGATCTTAAGCCCAATTAGAGGCCGCTGGTCACCTTCAAGGTATAAACGGCATTAGAGTTATCATGCTATGCTGGTCATTGTTGTGGTTCATAGGCATCATATCTGGATAACACTGTTGTTTGCCTCTTTCCTTTGTAAGCTTGCATGGCGCCTGCTGGTACCAGGAGTGCTAGTCCTTAGGCAGGAGGCACTCAGGACAGTTCCAGCTCAAGGGTGTCTGGGCCCTGTGTCTGAAGTACATATGTCTTCAGCAATAAGAACTTATCTTCCACCTGTAGGGGCAGGAGTGGTAAACAAAGGCAATAGTAATATCCTGTGTGTTTGGGGAGTCTCTTGAACAACCCTGTAGCAAAAGAGGATTTCTCAAGCCTACTTTTGGGGATTTTTGTTAGGTGGCCTTTGGCTCTTAGAGGGAGTATGGTCAACTCAGATGTGAAACTTTGATTAAGCTATGTATGTACTGTGTATACACAACATCTATAATCTTTAAAGAGTCATGATCAGTTTGTGGATTTTGGTTAAATTTGCAAGTTATTCACAGAACACTTATTTTGGTATACTGGTCTTTCTTGGTGAAAAAGACTGGCAATCTTCCAAACCTTCATTTCACTGCTGATGGAGCCAATGATGAAAGCCTTTGGGTCCTCCCTTTATTCCCATCCTGCCAACTGAAAGCTGTGTAATGTCGGGCACATCCATCAACCTCTTATCTGTGGATCTTTTTCATATCAGTAAAACAAGAATGTTGAATGCTCTCACCTCACATCTTTTTTTCAGTTTGAATGACTTAGTATCTCTGAAGGATAAAAAAATCCACAACAAATTCTCCTTACTAGACATGATCATATCTTGCTAACAGCGATGACTAGATAGATTCAGAAATCCATTAAAGGATGCGAATAAACAGGTTGACCCTGACCTTCAAAGATGAGGAACACCTTGATAGAATGAGAAAGCAAAGTCAAAGATGCCCAGTGCTGTCCAGATTTCTGGCATTTTTCCTCCTGTCTGTCTTCTCTTCTCACCTGGGTATAACTTGGTTATAATAAGCCTAGCACAGGGATCATGGCTCAATATATCAGAGCCAGCATGTGGCTCTCCAAATCTATGGCATGAGGGGAGGAGCAGAATGGAGGGATGATGGCATTTAAGCCCCCAATATGGGTACAAGGATGATTATGTGAGGTGCTGAGAGGGCAGAGGATGCTGCCAGCCCTTCTGCCATGTGGTCCAGATGTACTTTTGAGATGCACTGGGTTGGGATCGTGTGAAAACCTAAAGCCTTGCAACTTCCTGCTAGTGGCTTAACATCTGTAAATTTCAGCATCATTGTTTATAAAACAAACATTAAAAATAGACAAGTGGCTGCTTTCAAGAGAAAATTACATTTGTACAACTAGAAAAAAAAAAAAACTTACTACAGAGTAGGTATCCCAAAAATGTTAGATCCTCAGATGTATGTAAATATTTTGGATTAGTTGTCTGTAGAAAGAGAAAAATGTTGCATTGTATATAATTCTTCTTAGTATCTTTTCTCCTCTTCCTGGAGCCTCAGTTAGCTGAATCAGAAGCCAGTGTGTCACAAGCATGTGGTACGGAAGAGCTGGGACACTTGTTTGTGTAAGAATGTGATTCGGCTGACTGCAATGGATTGAGTCTTGAGAAGCATACCAAATTTTAAATGAGGTATGGTGACTAAATGAAGATATTCCCTTACACTGAAACCAACAGAACACTCCTAAACAAAGAGCAATCAAATGGCAATTTAACTCACTGAATCCAATTATATCTAGCATTTTAATGAAACAGAAGAAAAAAAGAAAGAGTGAACTCAACAGAATGTCCTTTTTATGATTTTTTTCCTGTCTAAAAGACAAATTGCCCTGAGAAGTTACTTCTAATGACTTAGGGAAGATAACTGTGTGGAGAAAACAATGCACTGCTTTCTTAGAAGTAAGCCACACTCTAATGAGTATAAACCTTTAAGCACATCTGAGAATCATTCATCCACAGTGTTGGCATCCAAACGACATGTTTCACAATGATCAAGTCTCCCAGTGGATATCGATTCCTTCAAGCCATGGGAAGGTTTGAAACAATAGTTGTATCTTTCATGATGAGCTCAAAAGTAAGACCCTGCTCTAGTGGGTGGTGAATTCTAAATGAGACTGGGAAACCCAAACCAACAGTGATTTCCACACCTGCTTTTCCCTTGAGATGCAGCTTCAGAATGTATAATTTTACCATTAAATAATATTTGATATTCATCACTATTTTTATATCTGCATTTGGGGTATTATCAGTTATGCTATATATAAATTGCATTTTTAATTGTTCCATTGAGGATGTTTTTTCAAGAATTATATTTTTTCAGCCAGATATGGAGGTACACAACCGTAATTTCAGCACTCAGCAGGTTGAAGCAGAGAGTTCAACCTACACTACATTGTGAGTTCAGGGTTAACCTGGATAGCCCAGTGACACTCTATCTCAGGAATAAAAGAGAAATTAAAGTTTTCAAGGATAGATGATCTATTTGCCTGATTTTAAGTTCAGGATTTGACTTTAGTGTTATTAATACCATTTCAAAGGACAGAACAGATATTAGAATTCTCACTGAAAGCAAGCACTAGCAAGTACTACTTTATTTCTCTTTCCTTCATAGACAATAGAATGTAAAGGGCTCTTTGGGGGTTGAAGAGGCGGCTTAGTGGGTATAGTGTTTGTTCTGCAAATGTGAGGTTCTGAATTCAGATTCCCCAGAACCCAAGGAAAACAAAAAACAGGTATAGTTGCCTGAACCTGTAAGCCCAAAATCCAACATCAGGAGGTGGAGACAGGCGGATCCCAACCCGCTAGCTAACAGACTAGCATATGGGTCAGGGAGCAGCCTGTCTCACTGTGAGAGTCAGTAAGAAAAGGAACCATCAGAAAGACACTCAGGGTCCTGCTGTGTCCTCGGAAAACACTCACAGGGTACAAATCTGCAGTCACCATTCATACAAAACACACACACACCACACACACACACACACACACACACACACGCACACACACATCACACACACACCACACACACACGCACACGCACACACACATCACACACATACCATACACACATACACACACACACATGCACACACACACACTCACACACCACACATCACACACATACCATACACACACACACACACCACAAAATCTCTTTGGATTTTTTTCCCTAAAGTTGAGAATCAATGATGTTACTCTTTAAAAATATTTTGTCCACAATTATGCTCCAAAAGAGTCTGTCAGCCTTGAATACTAACTACATGAAACATAGTGATCACAAGCATCACAAGTAAAGTGTAAATGATGTCTTTTATGTGGAAAAAAATGAAAACAGAAACATGGCTCTCATTAGCCACATATCACCTACACCTATGTATCAAACACATTGTGGGAGAATTCCATTGTAAATATTTTAAAATTTAAACTCACTTCAAGTCCTTATATTTTCATTAACTTTTAATTTTACTTTGCTTTTGTCTTTCATGGGCATTTTGCAATTGAAAAGACAGACTTTATTTGTCTGCTCTTTGTGAAATGCTACTATTGTACTTGATGAACAATTGGACATTTCTGGAAATTATTGCCCATTATATGTATTCAAATGTTGGTGCTTCCTTCCTTGTTCTATGACTCTTGATAAAGTCTGCTGGGGGGATTAGAGAGACAGCTCAGTGGCTGGGAGCACTGGGTGTTCTTCCCAAGGGCCCAGAGTCCACACAGCACCACACAGCAGCTCATACTGTCTACAACTCCAGTTTCAGGGGATCAAACACCCTCACACAGACACACATGCAGGCAAAACACCAATACATGGAAAAATAAATCTCTATTTTACCTATTTATTTGTGTCTTTTTTGTTTGTTTGTTTTTCAAAGTCAGGGTTTCTTTCTGTAGTCCTAGCAGTCCTGGAAATTGCTCTATAGACCAGGCTGGCCTCAAACTCACAGACATCTGCCTGCTGTGTCTCTCAATTTTGAATATTAGCATCCGTTATATTACAGACAGTCTGCATTATATTCCTCCAGCTTGGTATTTTTTCATCAAGTATTACATTATTTGGGGTTGGGGAGGGCAGTGATGTAGGTCTATCGGTTAAGGCACCTGCTATCAAGCCTCACAATTTGAGTTCAACTCCTGGGACCCACATGGTGGAAGATAAGAACTGACTCCAAGTAATTATCCTTTGACCACATGCATACACACACACACATACACTCACACACACACACACACACTCACACATTTACACACACATGCACACACTCACATACACACACTCTCACACACTCACATGCACACACACATACACATACTCACACACTTACACACACAAACACACATTCACACATTTACACACACATACACACACATACACACAAATACACACACTCATACTCACATACACATATACTCACATACACACACTCATACTCTTACACACACAAACACACTCACATTTACACACACAGTTACACACAGACACATACACACACTCACTTACACTCATACACACACATACACACACACTCACACACACTCACATACACACACAAACACACTCAAACATTTACACACACATAGAAACAAACACACACTCATACTCACACACACATATACTCATATACACACATACACAAAAAATTGTAACTAACTTTTAAAATAGAATTACTTTGTTTTCTTTTATGGGTGTATCCATATACATATTTTTTTGTGTATGTATACACAAAATAAACCAATAATTGTGATTTTAAAAACTTTTAAAAATGGAACTGCAATGCTTTCTGCCGCTGTTATATAGATGTCCTGTCCTATCCCTGTCCCTGTCCTTTGGAGCCTCTTGGTTCTATCTACACCATGACATTTTACACATGCCAGCTTTACACCTTCCCCCTGATTACAGTGGTACCCTAAGTTCCTAAGAACCTCATGCTGTCATCCTGTTTGCTGTATAGTGGATTCCGCTGTTAGCTCACTCTCTCCCAGTTAACTATTTCCTGTGTGCTCGGTCACTGGCTGTAGTGAGCCTATTTTTAGCAGGCTTGATCTTGGATGAATCTCCTGAGTAGTCAACATGAACAGGAAGCTTCCTTCTTCATGCTTTAGTGTTTTACTATATTAAGAGCCCAAGGCTTAAGGATCTCTGAGTCAACCAGGCATACAAACAGTAAAAGCTCACATGGTATGTAGGCCAGTAAATTGAAATTCCTAGGGGCCTTGTCTTCTCCCTGGCATTTCCCTTACTCTATTCTGGTGGGCATCATTTCTTAGCCTAACTTCTCCATATTGTGAGAAGTTCTGGTTTCGTTCAAGCTATTTCTCAGCTCTAGTTCTCTGCCTCATTTGCATGTAAGACCTTTCCCACATTTTAATATCTCTGTTCCTGACACGTAGCAATCCAGGGCCTTGAGTATGTTGGTGAGCATCTTACCGTGGAGCTATTCCCCAGTCACCAAATTAGTAATGTTTTCAAACATTTTTAAATACATTATTATGATATGCTGGCTACCACAGGGTGCTGTTACATTTATTTGTTGGGGGTTCATGTACTCCACAGAACACATACAGAAGTCACAGGACATCTTTCTAGAGTCAGTTCTCCTCCCCAATCCCCACCCACAACATGGGTCCTGGGATAAAACTCAGAAGGCAAGTGCCCTTATCCTACCCTATGCTACCATAAGTTTCTGCTATTGCTTTTTACTCACTTAATCAGGTTGCCTGTAGCTTTGATTTGTCACACCATGTCATTATTCATGATCCGAACAGTAATAAGTAACAATTCAATAGTTTATTACTCAGTGTTAATGGAAATAAATCAACCAATCTCTACTGCTTTTGGAAAACCTTAACATGTGTGTACATGTATAAGATTCTCCCTCATGCTCAGACTCACAGACTGGAGACATTTCTTTAAGTAAGGGAACTCCTGGGGTCTTGGCAGGATATGGGGCTGTCTTGTTATTCATCAGTCAAAATTGATTAGAATATATCATCTGTTTTCTAATTGAATATTAGGAAAAAAAGAAAGAAAGAAATTGTGAATCTTTCTTTCAAAAGGAACATCTTTAAAATATTCACACTTACCAAGACCTGAGATTGTGCAATTGGTCTTCCATGAGATAATTTCCCACAACCCATGTAAAAACATTCTTTTAAAGAAGAGAAACATGAAAGAGAATTTCTTAGTGAGGATGCGTGAATTTATGTCACAGAAATGGCCACTGACAAAACTCTGGACGTCAGTGATTTGAGAAAATAGCCTAAGGTGTCACAGTGATTGCCACAGACATACCGGTACACATTCCACTCTGGAAAAGGAAACAAAAAGCACTCCCATCACAAATTTCAAAGTTCATGTAGTGCTCATTTGTACTCAGCAGCAAAGGGAAGTCTTTTCTGCCTGCATTGTTTTATTCAACTGCAAAACCTAAAATCTTTGTCAGAAAACACGTTGGATGAAAAGTAACCCTGAAGTCTTTGGGAAACGATAGGCTGGGAGGAGACAAGCTTTAATTCCGGCATGTGGTTCATTCTCGCCATGACTCAACAAGGGGTGCCCTCACCAGCTGAAGTCCATCGCCATATTTCCCAGCATCCCGTCTTTCACCTGCCCTGCCCTCATCTAAGTAGGATATCTCTAGAGTTCTCTAAGTATATGATTATTAAACATGTAATTGCATATAAATTACTATACTATATATATAAAACGGTAATTTAAAGATTTACATGATTTACACATTAAATCACATTGGAGGACATTATGAAAAGTGTTCAAACAACTTGGAATTCTTACTTTGTTTAATCTCACTGATGATAATACAACCATAAATTTTAAAGCAAAATCACTTCCCTTAAGACAAAGCAATCAATTACAATAGATTGTAAAATACAAATGTTTAGTTAATGAGACCATTTAATTTTTTGAAGATGCAGATAAATTATCAAATCACTTAATTTAGCCAACAGGTGATGTTACTAAATAGCATTAGAACTTTGTGAAACTCGATTTAAAGATAAGGTCTCCCTATGCTGCCCAGCCTGGCCTCAAACTTGAAGCCTTGAAGTTGCTAAGATCATAGATGTGTACCACCTACCCCAGCTTCAAAGCAAATTTGCAAACAGCTATGTTCACAATGGCAACATTTTCTATCTTTTTTTTTTCTTGCCATGCATCTTCTTGTTTTTAGTGTGTACTCTGTCAACAATCAAATATAGCATCACAGGAGACTTAGAAATGCAGACTTTTCAGCTGTGCCTAAGACCCAGGAACTGGAGTCTTAGCAAATCCTCTATGTTCATATGATGGGGCATATGACCCATCAAACTGTGAGAAGTCTGTCTATCCTAAGAGATGGAACTTTCCCGGATGGGAGATGGCCCAGTGAGGAATAGTGCAAACTGTACAAGCCTGAGAACCCAAGTTCGGATCCCCAGTGCCCATGTAAAACTTGGTTCAGTGACATATGTTTGCCAGTCTAAGAAAAACATCACTGAGACCCTGCCCCCCCCCAAAATGATATAGAGAGCTGTAGGTCCATCTCTGGCCTCTAAGCACCAACCATGGCCAAGCGCGTGTACACACACACACACACACACACACACACACTCACACACACGAGCTCAGAGATGTATACCACCCCTGTACACGCATGGAAGTAAGGGAAAGGGGGAGTGCATGGGGAGAGAAAGAGAGGTTTATAATTGAGCAGCAAATATAACAGGACAAAAAATGTCTTGAAATCAGCTATTAACGGTGGCTGCAAAATATGACCATTACATGGTATACAACTCAAGACATGAATTTGCATTGCCTGAATTTTATCATAATTGTTCAGAAATGAAAAGAGGGCAGTTTATCATAGATGCTTTGGACTTGCACAGCTCAGATGAATGGAACCATTTCCAACTTTTTCTCATACTGGAGAAAAATGTGGATGCCCCATTTCCTGGGGCTGAGTTCTCTCCAGGAAAGTAAATGACAGACGGCTTTGACTCTTTCAGCCCTGGTCACCGCCCCAAAGCCAGTCTCTGTCATGAGGGTCTTCCAGCCCCCAGGAAGGAATAGAACCCTTCCTCCACTAGAAGGGGCCACCCAACTGAGAAAGGCTTTCCTGGGTAACAGCTTGAGATGGCTGTGATAGGCCAGGAAACCCGAGATTAAGCAAAGGTACAAGGAGCCAGAAATTCTATGGGCCTATAGCACTTGTGGACATGGCCTGCGCTGCTTGGGGCAGGGGGGGGGGGGACGATGGCAAGGGAGTCATGGAGACTTTGTTTCACCATTCTGCTGTCTGTCCCTCCACACCTCCACGTCACCAACCTGGACTTGAGGGGGGGGTTGTTGGTTGTTTTTTTAAATAAGGGCTCCCAGTTATTGGTTATTGAGAGGAGCTAGTAAGGAGCTGATCCCTATTTGTCTGTCCCCTAACGGGCTCACCAGTGTCCTGCTTGGGTACAAAACCCTGAGTGGGTCTATTTCCGGAGTGAGGAAGAGGCCTCGGGGCATACGGGACAGGTCTGGCCTCAGAATTTCCCTCCTCGCTTTCTCCCTAAGAAATCCTTGCACAAGACCCGAGGACAGGACCAGAGCAGCAGAGCCAGAGAGCACTCTTCGAGTTCCTGTCCCAGCGTGCCTTCAAAGAGAGTTCAGATCTCAGCCACACAGACAGAATCACTGGAGAGAAAACTGGAACCCATTCTGAGTTTCCACCATGCCTGTTGAGCAGTGCTGCAGGGTGGCAGGGTTGTAAAAACTGACCAAACAAAGAGTCGGTCCCCTGTGGTGAGAAAGCAGCAGGTCCCCTGTGGTGACCTGGCACCCCACCACCCGCGGTGGAGCGGGAACCCCGCAGGCTCACTCTGAGGGTAGCGCACCCCTGGAGTGTTCACCAGCAGCCAGCCCAGTCCCACGGGCGCGCACGGCCCTGGCTGTCTGGGTGTCTGGAGAGACACGCTGATGGGACACGCGGTACCCACTCCTGTAGCCCATGCCGCCCGCGCCCGCACTTACAAGCTGGGGTAGTAGCCGTAAGGAGGCAGCGGGAGCTGCGGGCAGCCGTCGTCTCCCAGCTCGTCCATCAGCAGATAGTCCTGGCTCTCGTTGCGCCGCGCGCTGGCTCCAGGGGCAGCCAGCGGAGAGCCGCCCCTCCGGGCCACGAACCCGGGGCTCTGGCTCATGGCACAGCGCCCAGCCGGCCTGTACCCAGCTGCCGCGGTTGGAGACCTGGGGAGAAGGGGCCGTGTCACCTACCGAACTGGCCCAGAGCAAAGCGATGCCCGGGAGGGGCAGATGAGGGAAGGGATGCAGACGCCTGCCTGCCTGGGCTCTGCCAGTGGCTTCCCTGCCCGCCAGGGTGGCAGCAACTACTTAGGGGCTTGGGGGATCAACAGCCAAGGGAACCTTGACCTGAGAGCATCTGGACCGCTCCAACAGGCGGCCCGGGCTCCCAGGCAGAGGGCACAGGCGGGGCCGCGGAGGCAGCCGCTAGGGAGAGCAGCTGAAGAGTTACTATGTCAACCGCGACTCTCCAGCCCTCGCCTCCCGCCTTCTCCCCGGCACACCCTTCGTCACGGTCCCCACCTTTAAAGGGATCGAAGGGACCGTCTAGAAACTCGCGGACCCCTGTCTAGAAGCCACAGCTTGCAGGGCCAGAATTAACCTAAACTAGGCGGAGCCAGGCACGCTCTGTATTTGGAGTTGGGAGGGCTAACTGCTCCCAAAGTGGGTTTATTAACTAAGCCGAGGGAGGGCTTTCTAGGAAGTTTCTTTTAAGCAGTACTCAGAAGACAGGCTCCTCTCCTTCCACGCCGCCTTCGTTTTGGGAGGATGTTTGCTTTCCTGTTCCCAAGCTCCGAAGTATTTGACTTCCCTTTGAAATGAAGAACTGTCTGCGTTCTCACCTCAGAATGTTCCTAATTCCTGAGAAAACCAACAACAAAATGGGCACTTTCTCATGATGCCCGCTTGCTTTAGGGAAAATCCTCCCTCCATCATCCCAATGCCTGGTGTGTTTTCTCCCACGTCCTGACTACTTTAAGACTTGCAAAATCTGATTAATTGGCATACATTTAACAAGTTATAACCTTCTCAACAGGAACGGATAGGATAGAAACCCGCTCAGTAGGTTAAGTGCTTATTGCAAAAATATGGGGACATGAATCGGCGTCTTCAGAATCCATATAGCAGTCCCCTTAGTGAAGTAGTGAAGGACATCTATAACTCCAGTGCTGGGGAAGAAATAAAAGGGTCTCTGGGGCTAGCTGGCAGCTACTCTAGCAAAACAACAAGCTCCAGGTTCAGTTGTGCCTCTAAATGTCCAGTGGAGTTCCCAGAGAAAGACTTAATTGACCTCTGAACTCCACCCGGGCATTCAGAGCCTCCCTGTGCCGGAACTTCACACACACACACACACACACACACACACACACACACACACACACACCAGTATATTTAGTAGTTCATTTAAGAGAAGTCAGTTAAGAATCCATTCATTCATTCACCAGTATAACAATTATCATTTTAGGATTCAGGGTCAAAGAAACAGTTAAAGCCCATGCATGTCACCACAGTGCTCTCATGAAGGACACACGTGGTTAAATAAGCAGTGTGTCCCTCACACCTCTAATGCCTCTACTTGGAAGCCTGAGGCAGAAGACTGGAAAGGGTTGACTATATATGAGTTCCAAGCCAGCCTGGGCTATAGAGTCAGACTCTGCCTCAAATATATATTTAAATTAAAGGCAATTAAAATTCACAGAAATAAATGAGGTTGATGTGGTGGTCCTTAGAAGATGGCTCTGAGAAGCTGCTAATTGATGTGAGACTCAGGTGGTGAGGAGCTTGCCATGGAAACAACTGATGTGCATTGCACCTGTGATGGGAGATGTCATTCTGTAAATATGTTTCCCATACTGGTTAATGAATAAAGCACCGTTGGCCAATAGGAAAGCAAGACAGGCGGGACTAGGAGACAAGGAGGAGAGAGGAAGGAGTAGGGAGGAGTCAAGATGGAGACAGGAGAGAGCAGAATGCCAGCCCCTCTTTCCGGTAAGATGAGACCACGTGGAAATTCTTAGATTAGTAGAAATGGACTAATAATTAAGACAGAGCTAACCGATAAGAAACTAGTACCTTGCCAACAGCATTATATCAAATACAGAGTCTCTGTGCGTTATTTGGGGCTGGCACAGCTGCGGGACAAGACCAGTGGTGGGCAGGAAAACCATACTCCTACACACCTGGGTTGAGGAAAGAGCTTTGCTTTCCAGAGACAATGAAATGAGTGCTGGGAGTCACAGCAATTCAATTGCATTGAAAGGCAGAGGTGCCAGAAGAGTTATAAATAAAACAACCAATGGCTTCGCCAAACGCTAAGGGGAACAGGGGAAAGGAACTGATCCTGGGGACCTAGCTTTGTGTTTGGCAACTGCCTTTTGGATCTAAGATGTCACCTAAGATCTTGGATCTTAGAGTCATCTAAGGCTCACAGGCTAGAAGTCTTGGTACCTGGAGTAGGAGGAGGGATGACTCAGGGGTTAAGAGCACATGCAGTTCTTCTGGAGGACCAGGGTTCAGTTCCCAGCATCCACATAGGCAGCCCACAGCTGCCTCTAACTCTAGACCCAGGGGACTCAATGCCTTCTTCTGCCTTCTGTGTGTGCTGCACAAACATGCATGTACACAAAACACACACACACACATACAAATAAAATAAGTTTCTCAAAGCTTGGTAATCAATGCAATGTTCAGAGGCGGGGCTTTGGGATACAAGTGGCTCATGAGAGTCTGGCCTGGAGTGTGTGTGTGTGTGTGTGTGTGTGTGTGTGTGTGTGTGTGTGTGTGTAAGGATGACCTTGTGACTTGCGAGGGTTACTGGCAGGCATTGGAAACCTCAGGCAGAGTTGGGTCGGAAGAAGTGGTATGTGGGAGCTTGCCTTTGAGGGTGTGTCTTGGACACGCCTCCTTTCTCTCCCTGCTCTGCTCCTTTTTCTTCATGGTTTTAGCAGCCTTTGCTTCACTGCCCAGTGAGAGACGTGGAACAAAGCTCTCACGAAATGAAACTTCTCAGGAGGAAGCTAATTTGAGTCTTTGCTCTGTTCAGTTGTTCCTCTCTGGTATTTCCTTACAGTGACAGAAAGCTGACCAACACACCCTCAAAAGTCTTGCCTACCCTGAGAAACTAACTTAAAGCTGCTTCCTGTTAATATGTGAAATCATGTTTTAAGAGTGTTCCTACTTCATGGTTATTATACCCAGCTAAAAGATTCTGTTTGAAGCATCTTGGTTTGTTGTGGTTATTCTAGTTTGTTCTGTTATTGTAATAAAGGGCTGTGACCAGAGGAAACTTGGGGAGGGGACATATGCGACTTACACTTCTGCATCAGTGCACCACTGAGGGAATTCAGGCAGGAACTCTAGCAGAGACCTGGGGGCGGGAATTGAGGCAGAGGAGGCGGTCGAGGACCACTGCTTATAGCTTGTGTTTGTGTGGCCTGCTCAGCTTGCTTTCTCATACAGTATGAAGCTGCCTGCCCAGGAATGGTACCACCCACAGAGACTGCCCCCCACATTAGTCATTAATTAAGAAAATGCCCCCAAAGGTGCCCACAGGCCAATCCTATGGAGAAAATTCTTCACCTGAGGTTTCTTCCGCCCAAGTGACTCTCGTTTGGGTCAATTGACAAAAAATAAGCAACACAGTGATCACTGTTATTTGTGAGTACTCAACAGCGTTGAAACTTAAATAAATTAATGAATAAATATTTCATTTAAACAATGTCCAGGTGATCTCATTAGAACACTACAATGGGAAACAATGGAGTTGTTGATGTAAGATTCAAACATATGCTACTCAACTCAAACTCTGTAAGTTGAAAAAAAGTAGGAAAAATCCGTGTTGGTTGTTGAAGTGTTAGCTTTTTGCTTTGAAAGAATTCCCAGGGAACTTGTTTTGTTGTTGCAGTTAGTTGAGCTGTTTGTGCTTTTTCTCGACACTGTTTTTCATTCACACATAACAACCTTCACACTGAACAAAGTTATTAAATTTATACTGTGACTTTAATTTATCATTTGGTAGAACAAGATATCATTTTTCCTCTTATGAGATATAGTTAGCATAGATCAATGTAAAGGTTTTGCTGTGGTAGGAGGAGCAGGGTATATAAATGAGTTGAGATCCCTGAGAGTTTTACATGCTGACGTAGGACCATATGATGTTTGGGTATGAAATATCCCCACAGGCTCATATGTTGGCATCTTTGTGAACAGCTGATGGACTTTGGGGAACATGATTGCATTCTAGGGCCCCTGACCTACTCAGTAGGTTAACCCCTCAGTGGATGCAAACTGTGATGGCATTATTGAGAAAGAGTGAAAAGTCAATGAACAAGCCTGGCTGGAGAAAGGAGAGCATTGTTTGGGGAGTTGCATATTCTCCACTCACATTCTGCTCTGCTTGCTCTTGTGGTCTGCCATGAGATAAGCAGCTCCTGCCACATGCTTTCATGACCACGATGCCTGCCTTATCGTAGGCGTGGAGACAACCGAATAAGCCACAGCAAGTAGATGGAAACCAGTAATACTATGGACAGAAACAAAGCTTTCCTCTTCTTTATTCACATGAGTACCTCATCCCAGCAACACAAAGTCTGACACAGACAAGCAGATAGGAAGTACAAAAGCCTAAATTTATTTGTTCTTTTTGTGGGGATGGGACTTAGACAGCTCAGAAAGGCTTCAAATTCACAATATTCCTGCCACAATCACTTTAGTTCTGGGAATGCAGCTGCACACCACAACATGTGACTCAGCCTCACTGAGCTGGGTGCTGTCAGATATCATTTGCTGTCTCTAGGTCATGGAATGTTATTCAGGAGTGAGGAGATATAATTACTGAGACAACACTATCTCTGATGTCCTGTGATGGGAGATGTCATTCTGTAAATATGTTTCTCTTATTGGTTAATGAATAAAGCACTGTTAGCCAATAGGAAAGCAAGATAGGTGGGACTAGGATATAAGGAGGAGAGAGGAAGGAGTAGGGAGGTGATTCAAGATGGAAGACGGAGAGAGAAGAATGCCAGCCCCTCTCTCTGGTAAGATAAGACCACGTAGAAGTACTTAGATTAATAGAAATGGGTTAATATTTAAGACAGAGCTAGCAAACAGCTTTATATCTAATACAGTATCTATGTGTGTTATTTGGGGCTGATGTAGCTGTGGGACCAGGAAGGAGGAAAAAGCATTACTCATAACAGTCCTGTGTTCTATAGTCATGTATGTAGTGTAGTAGTTAATCCAGTAAAAAAACAAAAGATGATGCCTTCCCCTCCATGCACTCCTGAATCACATGTGCAGTATTGAGCAGATCTGGAAGACAAGAGAAGGTGGGATCAGAAACAGCTTTCAAGATTAAAAACTGTTGGATGAGAGAACATACCATTCTCAGAGTTGGACTTTGTAATTCAAGCATATAGCTTCATCTGGTATGTATAGGTTGTAAATTCTGAAACATGAAGGTGAATATGAGCTACATGTCTTGAGAAGAAACATTGCCTCTATACACATATCTGCATTACTTGATTGATGTTCCAAGAACTGATATTTCAGGGATAGAGAGATGGCTTAGAGGTGGAAAGTGCTTGTTGCTCTTCCAGAGGACCCAAGGTTGGTTCCCAAAACACACATGGGTCAGCTCACAACCACTATAATTCCACCTCCGTGGTATCTACACCTTCTCCTGCCCTTTACAGGCTCTGGCACTTAATTTCACATACACATACAATAATGGAGAAGTGAATGAAATTCATGTTGAAATATGGAACAAAGTACAATGTTATATTGTTTGAGCAATTGTTGAGAGAGAGATAGATAGAAAGATAGATAGATCAATCTTTTTACTTCTGTGTTTGATTTAATATATGGTATACTGTTTTCTTCATGTGTCTTATCCTATATAATATCAGAGAATAGTATACATAATTATGTTTAAGTATTATTTTAGGCTCAACTACAAACAATATGTAAAAGACTAATTTCTGATTATAGAACCCAAATATAAATGGTACCAATGTAACAGTAATGGTCTAAAAGTGGTTAATATGGTATTTGTTTGGAAAAAAATCTATTTTATCTCAAACAAAGGGAATCAAAGGCTTTAATGCAAGACCTGAAACATTGACATTACTAGTGAAAAATATAGAAGAAATATTTCACAACTTAAGCATATGTCTTTCTGGATAGACTCCTACAGCAAAGAAAATAATAGTAATAATTGTCAAAGAGGCAGTCTCCAGAATGAGAAAATATCTTTTCCAAGTATTCATCTACATAAAAATCTGAAAAACATAAACATCAAAAGAACAACTAATACAAATTAAGAGCAGGCAATTGAACTGAAAAGTTTTGAAATGCAGAAATGCAAATGACCAATAGGTAAGTGAGAAAAACATGTAACTTCCTTAGCCATCAGTAAAACAGGAAGCAGAATTGCACAGAAGTCCTGTTTCATCACAGTGGCAAAGATTGTCATCAAGAAAACAAGAAAAGGAAGAAAGGGACCCCCAAACCCAAAATAGTGTTAGTGGCAATGTAATCCAGTTCATGGAAATCAGCATGAAAGTCACTCAAAAACTAAAAGTAAAATTACTACACAGTCCAGCCATACAACTCCTGAGTGCATCAAAAGCTATGTACATTAGAGAATCATCCACAGCCAGTTCATCGTGGCGCTCTTTACACCAGCCAAGTCATGAAATCAATTAAATACTCCTCTGTGCATGAATGGACTTTGGAAATGTGGTGTGTGTGTGTGTGTGTGTGCGTGTGTGTGTGTGTGTGTCAATGGGGAACGAGTTTAAAAGCCAACACCATTCCGGTTGGCGCTCTCTCTCTCTCTCTCTCTCTCTCTCTCTCTCTCTCTCTCTCTCTCTCTCTCTCTCTCTCTCTCTCTCTCTGCCTTGTGGTTATTTCCTCATCATATCAGCACTCCACTACTGTTTCAGTATCATGTCTGCCTGCCTACTTTCATGATAGTCATGGACTCTACAACACTCGGGAGCCATGATCCCCAAATGAAGTGCTGTCTTTTATAAGTAGCCTTGATCATTGCTTCTCTTCGCAGCAATAGAATAGTGACTGAGATGCTAGCCCTAAAGAAGAGCAAAGCCATACTGTCTGCAGATGGAGGAGTAGAACAAGAGATCGTCATGCTAAATAAAATGAGAAATGAACAGTGGCCTTTCTCCTCTGAAATGCCTAAATTTGATGACTATGTTATTCTAGTTTCAAATACAACTAGTGTAAGTTCATCAAAAATCACAAGTAAATTTGTCTTTGAAAAGTGGGCAGGTTCTCAAAGAACCTCCTGCTGTGACAGGGGTAGGAGGTGTTTGATGTGTTATTTCTTTCCCAATTTCTATTCTAAAACAATTTCAAAGACAAATGTAGATAAGTAATTAGAAAATAAAAGGAATTCATACTGTTCATCCTAACCTCCAAATTTCTTATATTTTATACCATAAATACATATCATCATGTCTCTACAAAAAAGTTACATTGGTTATTTTCCAACTCATTTTATAGTAAACAGAAAATATCAAGTCTTTTACCTTGAAAGGCTTAATTGCCTAAGAACAAGAATAGTAAAGTACTGACTAGGAAGATGGTTTGGCATTAAGAGCACTTGCCGTTCTTCTAGAGGATCTGAGTTTGGTTCCCAGCACCCATATGGAGGCTCATAGCTGTCTGTAATTTCAGTTCAGGAGATCCTACACCTTCTTCTGAACACTTTGGGTACAAGATACACAAATGTACACAAATGGCATGCACAGATACATGCAGATAGAGCACATACATAAATAAAATAAACAAATTAAAATTTTAAAAAAGAATAATCAGGTATAACTATCAAAGCCAGCACACTGTAGTATCTCATCTGCATGTGCAAGTCCTATTTTACAAAATGTTCTAATAGTGCCTTTGTCAACTACCTTAACCTTTGGTCCAATATATCCAGGATAGTAAATTGTCTTTAGCCTCCATGACTCTTTGATCTGGAACTTTCCTATCTTACTTCGGTGCAACATTGGCATTTTTGAAGGGTTCAGGTCAACTGTTATGTAGGATCCCTTTAGGTAAGTTTGTTTGATATTTTATCATTAGGTTGAGGTTTTGCATTCTAGAAAGAGATATCACATAACTCATGTTATAAAGCATAGGATATCAGCTTTGTCTGTGTTTAGTAACATTTACATTAGTCACATGGTTAAGATGGAGCATTCTGAAGGCATCAGTCTTTGTGACTGATAAGCAGTTTATGAGATAATACTTTGAGTCTATGCCTCTCACGTAACTTTTCCCTCTAGTTTTAGCATCCATTGGTAATCTTGCCTGAATCAAGAAATATTAAGAGTCACAAAATGCTGATTTTTCTTTCTTACTACTATTTTAATGTTTGTGTATTCATTTGTTTGTTTGATTGTTCATTTGTTGGTGCAGGGTCTCACTCTGCAACCCAAACTGTGTCTGTTCTTTCTGAGGACTCAGGCTGGTCTCAAACTTATAATCATCTTTCCTGTCTTTCAAGCACTGGAATCAAGTTTGATCCACCACATCTGACTCTTTTTTTAAATTAGTATTTGTACCATTCATAACAGCCAAGACAAGGAAAAATAGTGGTGTTTCTTTCTTAGTTCCTTTCATTACTTTCTTCTGTATCCACTTGTTAGTTAGCTATTGTAATAGAAGATGACTTTCCTTTCCTTATGATTTATTCATTTATTATTCACTCATTATGACATCATGAATATATGTTCCTTATTTAGAAGATTATCCACTATCATCGTGGATTATTTTGATGTTCAAATGATTCTAGATTTGATACTTTCAATCTTCCTCAAAAAAAAATCACTCCATGTCAGTATATTGAGATCCTCCTCAATTTCTCTAATATATAATTTTCCACTCAGTAAATGAAGTTATCAAGTTAAAACCTGAAAATTTTGATGCATCATCTATTTTTTAAATAAAGTTTTATTGTTACATAGCTATGCACATTTATTTGTATGTCCATTATGGTGGTACAAGCACAAAGTTAAGTAATTGCAACAGAAACTATGTGGACCAGAATTTCCATGGTCCATTAAGAGAAGTTTGGTGTCTGTGGGTAAAAAAAATTAACCACAATTTGTAAAACAATATCTAAAGTACTAATACTGTAGGTTTATCCATTAGACTTGACCTATTACTGATGTCAGTGATGAATTAATAGAGGATGGATGGCTTTGTGAGTATGTAGTCTCACTGTTGGAGATTCATCTTTGGAGTAAAATCTGAGGAGTAAGACCGACAGGTTCAGAACATGCAAGGTTTCTTATATCTGAAACTCCTGTCCCTTGTTAAATTTGAACAAAATTTGCCAGTGTCCTTTCAGAAGTTTGTCAATCCATCCCTCGTCTCTTGCTCAAAGTCCAAACACATACCCATTGCTTTATTAAATATAGTCGCATAGATTGTTGATGATATATTTACTTTAAACTGTTTCTGTTTTTCATATTAAACATTTTCTCTCTGGTCTGTGCGTAGGTTCTGTGTCTTGCTCTGTCATCTCGGTGTCACTGTGTGACTGTTTAACAGAATTGTCGATTTTATCACTGCTCGGTGTCACTGTTGTGACTGTTTAGCAGAACTGTCGATTTTAATCACTGCTCTGTTACATCTATAGTTTCCTTTGAATACTTGATTAATTTTTATTTAAGCCTACTTAAGAGTTGCTTCATTGTGGCATTTCTCAAACAAATTTTGTTATTGTTTGTTTGCTCTCTCCTCCCACTACCAGCTAAGGTGTCAAGTGCAATTGCTATAGAAATAACTCCTAGGCATACATCCAAAGGACTCTGTATCCTATGCAGACGTGGCTGCACATCCAAGATTACTGATGCTTAGTCCATAGCAGCCAGGAAAGGGATCCAGCCCAGACAAGATGTCCTCCAACAGGAAATGAAAATATGGCAAAATAAACAACAGAATTTTATTTAGTGCTAAGAAAAATGAAGTTCTGATAATTGGAAGAAAATGGGTGGAACTACAGAGCAATAAGTGAGGAGACCCACACTCAGAAAGACAACAATCTTATGTTCTCTCTCACATACAGACCCTAAATTTCATTTTTCTGTGTATGTAAATAAAAGGTTGTGAATTAGCTAGACCACAAGATGCAAATACTGGGAGTTAGTAAAAGGTCACACAAAGAATTGAGATGTGGATGGAATGGAGATAAATATTGAATAGATTTTTAAATAAAGAAGATAATAAAAAATAGAAGAAAAAGACCATTTAACCTTGATTTCTACCTGTGTGTCTATGTACATACATGTGTGTGTTGCACATATTCATGTGTATGTATGTACATGAGCTTGTGGGTACACATGCCATGACTGAAGTCAGGCATATTCCTCCATCACTCTCTACTGTACTTTTTGAAATACGATCCTCCACTGAACCCAACATTTTCTAATTTAACTCTTATGACTGGCCAACAAGCCCCAGAGCTCCTCCCTGTTCTCACCTCTCCAGTGTTGGGATTGTTTTCTTTAAAAATAGATCACAACTTCCTTGTTATTTGTTCATTAATTAACTTGCCCTGTTTTAGAGACTTAAGAAATGTCCAATATTTTTGCTTATTTTTATTTATGTTTCTTTTATGTAGATTGGTGCTTTTCCATGGGTGTCAGGTCCCTGGAATTGGAGCCACAGACAGTTGTGAGCTGTTGTGCGGGTGCTGGGAACTGAACCCAGGTCCTCTGGAAGAGCAGCCAGGACTCTTAACTCCTGAGCCATCTCTCCAGCCCCATAAAAAAGGAAATTTGGTTGAACTTAAGTTGCAAACTATTTTTTCTTGACTGGAAATCTCAATCCTATCTTTCCATATTTGGCACTGATGCTTGGAGTCTGCCCCATTTAGGCACAGTTCATGCCAGAGACTGGCCCAAGCTTATTCACAGTTCATGCCAGAGACTGGCCCAAGCTTATTCATCTTACTATGATGACCTTTAAACTTCACAGAAGTTGGGACTTCCCCGAATTTTGTTCAGTCATCAATGATCCATAACAATGATGAATTTCCACTAGAGACTTGCACCCTCTCCTGTCCTCTGGTGAGAGTTATAAAAGATGAACTTCCTTCATGTGGTCAAGGGTGAGCCTATTTTCACTCAAGCTCAGATGACTGTTGTGTATATTTTCCAGAGTTCAGAGCTGTTCCACATGGCAAGTCTTATGCAAATCTTATTTTCCTTTTAGCTGTAGACATATCCTAGTTAACTGCTGAAAACCAGAGACAAGAAGGATATGATCTCAAAGCAAAGCTCACAAAACATGATATATCATACTCACAGGATTGAGACACTAGGCAATTATCCAGTGAGTTCTCTTTGGCCAGCCAAGAAATGCAATAAGTTATTTAAATCTTACTAGTCAATTAGCCAATAAGGCCAAGAGACAGTGTATAACTTATTTAAATCTCACTAGTCAATTACCCATTGATTTCTCCTTGGTTGGCCAAGAAACAGCAGTATAACTTATGTAAATTTTATCATGACTCAGTATTGAGTTATTACTTATTTCTACATCCTAGGTTGGGGGAAGTTATACTTCCTAGTATGGATGAGACTTTATTTTTTTAAACCTACATATCTGGTTCATTTAATAATGTATTTGGTGTGGATTAACTTTTCTCTTTTTATAAATAGCTGTTCACTTATCCAGTAGTCTTTATAAAAAACTAAATTCCCATCTCAATGTTTTTAGATAAACCTTACCATATTTTACATTAAAAGTACTCATGGATTTATATCTAGATATGCTGTTTTAAATAAATGATGTGCTTATTCACTTTTAATTATTGAGCAGTTTTAACATATTTGTGACAAGTTTCATACAAACTTGAGTTTTTATTATTTTAACCCCAGAAAAAAATGTTTGTTGGCATTTTTACAGTGGTCACAATTATAATACAGTCTTTATAACATTGAGTACCCATATACAAATACAAGGCATCCTTCTAGCTTCTGATTTTTCACAACCATTCCAACATCCTCTTTAAGTGAATTGAATAAAGTTGTGGCCATGCATCTACAGGACCCCTCTTGCTGCTTCTCAAACACCCCAAAGGTGCTTCTGCTGTGAAACCCACTTTCTTCCTGCTCTTTGATCTGGAGAGGTTCTCTCCCAATGGACATCTGTGGTGCTCTTTGTCCTAGGTTATGTCTCTGTACATGTAGTACCCATCATTTTATTATTCCGATTTCATGTCTGTCTCTGTGATGAAATACCTTGACCAAAAACAGTGTGAGGGAGGAATGGGCTATTCAGCTTACATTTTCAGGTTATAGTCCATATTGATGGGAATCCAAGGCAGAAATTTAAGCAGCTAGTTACACCACATCCTTAGTGAAAAGCAGAGAAAAGGGAATGATCCCACACTGCTGCTTGCTGCTATACCTACCCTTCTCACACCATACCCACATACTGGTACCACCAATGGTGGTCTGAGTCTTTCTACATCAGTTAATGATCAAAGCAGTCCTCCTCAGACCTGTTCATGGACCAACCTGACTTCTTCAACTGAGGATCTCTTCTCAAATGACTCTAGGTTGCAGCATGTTAATCACAGATGGCTTCCCTGAGTATTCAAGATAAACCATGCTTTCTTGAGAAAGAAGTTCAGAGGCAGGAAGATCTCTGTGAGTTCAAGGCCAAACTGAGTGAATTCCAGGACAGGCTCCAAAGCTATCGAGAAACCAGCCACAACAACAACAAAAAAGAAATCAAGACAACTTTGTATCCTGGTATCCTGGTTTTCTTGTACACATCACTACTTGATGGGAGCAGAACTGTTCACTTGCTGTCTTGTCTTTCCTTATTAGCTATGAGAGCTATGAGAGACTTTTTCCAATCCCCCAATGAATGCTCAGCACCTGGAAAAGTGTCTAATGCACAGATAATATTGGATGGTTCTTTGACATTTCAAAACCATCCTTTGGATCTTGCTGGTTCAATTATCCCATTCTTTATTCATTTAGTGAAAAACATCACTCAGAAGAACCTGAGACACATGGGGAGAGGGAAGCCAGTGAAGGAAGAAGTCAGAAATTGCTGAATGGTTAGCTCAGCACCATTTACTTAAGGTGATAAAAAAGACAGTTGCTGTTTTTCTCTCCACTATGTACACACACTGAGTCTTCATTTCTTTTAGAAATGGTCAAAACAAATATTTGGCAGAAATTGAAAGTGCTTTAAAAAAGAACTTAAAAGTGTCAATGAATAATAAGTCTAACCCCAGATAAAGTATTAACAAGCAGTAGCAGCATTTGTGTTGAAGGAAGCATCATAGCTGTGAAAGTTATGAAAAAATGCATATCTGAAAATAAAACACATCCAATATCCAATATGAGTGATGGGAGATGTCAGTCTGTAAACATGTTTCTCTTATTGGTTAATGAACAAAGCATGGTTGGCCAATAGGAAGGCAAGATAGGCGGGACTAAGAGACAAGGAGGATTCTGGGAGATGTAGTAAGGAGAGTCAAGATGTAGGGACTGGAGAGAAGAGGTCTGGACCCTCTCTCTGGTAAGATAAGACCACATAGAAACTCTTAGATTAATAGAAGTAGGTTAATATGTAAGACAGAACTAGCCAATAAGAAATGCTAGTAACAGGCAAATAGCTTTATATCTAATACAGATTCTCTGTGTCTTATTTGGGGCTGGTACAGCACTTGGACCAGGCTGGCAGGAAAAACTGATAGTAACATGTTTGCTTTTCTGGTTTTGGGTTACCCTGCTAGTTCCATCCATTTGCCTGCAAATCTCATGATGTCATTGTTTTTACAGCTGAGTAATACTCCATTGTGTAAATGTACCACATTTTCTTTATCCATTCTTTGGTTGTAGGGCATCTAGCTTGTTTCTAGTTCTAGCTATTACGAATAATGCTGCTATGAATATAATTGAGCAAACATCAATCCGTAGCCACAGAGGAACTAGGTAACAAGGAGAACCCCAAGAGAGAGACATGGACCCCCTAGGAAGGGGAAATAGATGAGAGCTCATGGGTAAACTGGGGGTGGAGGCGTGGGGGGCATGGGAACATGGGGGGATGGGATAGGCAAGTTGAGGGAAAGGCAGAAAGAGAAAGCAATGAAGGAGATATCTTGGTAGAGCCTTTATTGGGTTAGGGAGAAAACTGGTGCTAGGAAAATTCCCAGGAATCCAAAAGGATGACCCCCAACTAAGAATCTTCACAATAGTGGAGAGTGTGCCTGGACTGGCTTTCTCCTCTGACAATTATTGACTACTCTACTTGTCATCATAGAACCTCCATCCAGGAACAGATGGAACCCAGTGTCTGCATCCAAAGCACTGGGCTAAGCTCCAGGAATCCAGTCGAAGACAGCAAAAAGTGCTTACATGAGCAAGGAGGGTCAAGACCATGATGGGGGAAACCCACAGAGACATCTGACCTGAGCTCATGGGATCTCAAAGACCCTGGACCGATCTCTGAGGAGCCTGCATGGGATTGAACTAGGCCCTCTGAATGTGGGTGACAGCTATGTGACTTGGTCTGTTTGTGAGGCCCCTGGCAGTGGGACCAGGATCTATCCCTAATGCATGAGTTGACTTTTTAGAGCCCATTCCCTATGGTGGGATGCCTAGCTCAGCTTTGATGCAGAGGGGAGGAGCTTGGTCCTGCCTCAACTTTGTGTGCCAGGCTTTGCTGACTTCCCATGAGAGAGTCCTTACACTTTCTGGGGAGTGGTTAGGAGGTGGGGGGCTGGGGAAGTGGGGGGGGGTGAACTGTGATGAGTGTAAGTAGGGGGAACTGTGGTTGGTATGTAAAATGAATAAAAAAATAAAATATTTAATAATTAAAAAACATTCAAATGTGTGCTATTAAATGTACTATGAAATATTCAACATTAAGGTGACCTACAAAATATGGAAATTAAACAAAGCCTAAAAATTTTATTTATGATGAAAATATTTAGATGATGAGAAAAATGTTGTTTGCAAAGCTGACTGCACTGTCAATAGTCAGACAGACGACAAAGGACTTGCTGGTAAGTGGATGTGTGGTCACGTGATTGGAGAGAAACATCGTGTGTTCGCCCAAAGCCGAATTCTGAGATCAGATTGCAGAGAAGAGACTCAGTGCAGTGCTGCGAGTAGCCTTGTCTGCCTTGATCATACCACAGACATGCTTTCATGGCATTTGCAATAACTAGATTTTTAAAAAGGAAAACAAGCTATGTATAACAGGAGAAATAGCCTGCCTAACTGGGCCTAAGTTAGTCTAAGCTATTTTTAGTCTGTGATTCTGTCCTAGTAGGCCCTTGAGAATTAGAGGGAAAATGGATAGAAAGAATTTCCTCTTTTCCCAGCTTAATGGTACTGAGATAGTCTTGAAATACATTTAATACAGTCGTATGTTCTAAAGATAACTCTGCTTCTGTCAATCAAAGAGAAACTAGGAAAGGGTACGGTCTATTCCTACGACATGGCAATTTTCTCCAGGGTACCTGCTCTGCCTTCCTGCAGACCCACCAGGATACGGACTCTGTGAGTCATAAAGCAGGTAGGTTAGACACACACCTGGCTTGGGTCTGTTTGGGACTGATGCTTGTAAATTCTCTCTGGCTATCTCTGACACCCTCCTGAATTCCAGCGCTAGATTGTTAGCATAGCACTGCTTGAATAATATTTTTTTTGAATGTTTGTATTTTGCTTAGTGTTTGGCATTGTTAGGAGGCAGCGAGGATGATGAGGTGCCGTTTCTATGGCACCAGTTAGAAGAAGCTCGCCCTGCTTTGGGCCCTGGGAGCAGGGTGACTGCTCACATTCACATAGGGTATCAGTAAACACAAACAGCACGGGAATGAATGGCTGAGGGTCCGGCTCTGCTTTCAGTATTAGAGGGGAAACTGGAATTAGATAGAGTTGTGCAAACTCTAGCACAAAGAAAGATAGCATGAGAGAATCTGGGATTCTGCAGAACACAATACAGCTGGGACATACGTTTCTAGAAAGAGATGGAGAAAAAAGGGGCCACCTCACTCTGGGGAGAAATGCACCTTCTTTTCCTGAGATGTCTTCCTCTCTTGTCCTTCTTTGAATGGTGTCTAGACTCAAAGTTTTCTTCACATTCTCCTTCATGGAATTTGGTTATATTTATTATTTATTCCAAAATCTTAGTAGACTTTTAAAACTCAGGAAAAAAATTGTTTTCCCAAAAATGCTCCCAGTGGTAAGTATAATATCAGATCAGAAGGCCCTGTCTACCTTCCTTCCCAGGCACACAGAACATTGAAGACAGCAAGCCCTAACTGGAGAAACAGTCGAATGTATAAATATGATGTGTATGTTGGGGTCCCTGCTAAGGTCATCAAATTTGAAAGAAAAATACCTGGAATTGTGAACTAGTCTGTTGAAATCCCACATGACATTTTTCTAATCTAGATGACCACCATGGTCATTTCCCTTTTATGTTACAGGGTAGGTTTTTATGTTGATACAAATAAGTAAAACACTAAAAAAAAAAAAAAAAATTTAAAAGGAGGAGGAGAAAACCACAGTAATATATTCCGAAATGGGTATTAGCAGTTGATATATCTTTTGAATAAAGATGTCCTGTTTTTTTCCTGAGATGGAGCTAAGTTGACACAATGCTTTTATCCCCAGAGTCACATAAACTAGGTGATACAGTGCACACCTACAATCCCAGCACTGAAGGGAGGAAGGCAAGAGGAGCAGAAGTTCAAGGTCATGCTAAGCTAAATAGTGAGTTCAAAACCAGACTGAGATGCATGAAAATGGGTCTCAAACAAAAAAATAACATTTTAAGAAAGTAGTGTATTTATATACTATACACTATTATGTATCTCACTTTTAACCTAACAACAGTTGACAAATATCTTCATGTGTAATATAAATGTTATTTTATAAACAACACAACATTCCACATATTGCTTTATTGTTCTTGACTAAGAGTGATATTTATGGTTCCATTCATTTTCTGTGATCTGGTTATTCATAAATTCAAGCACATGTTCCTATGGTAAAAAATGTAGCCTGAAGATAGGCATGAAGAAAAAAGCCTTGAAACTTGCTGAGGATGAATAGAAATATGAGTTCCAAAATTATGATGTAAGTAAAATCAAATGTTAATATCTGACCTATGGCCAGATAGATGTGGCATAAATTAATGGGCACTCTTTAAATACAACTGCTCAATCCAGTTGTAAAATGTGTGCTATGGGTTAGAGGTGTCACTTGGACTCTTGTTCTGAATACTATTCTACAGACAGTGGCATCGTTTGGGGAGGCTGTGGGAATGGAGGTAGGGCCTGGCTGGAGGCTTTAATATCCCCATCATTTCCTGCCTGTGGTGACGTCAACAGCTGACCTCTGCACCTCTGCCACATGCTCCTACCTCAGTAGTGTTCTGTCCAAGCCCATAAAGCCAAGCAACCATGACTAAGCAACCTCTGAGACTTCCGCCAAAATGGATCTTCCCTCTTTTAAGTGGTAACAGATATCTTTTGTGATGCTTCCAAAGTACCAAACATACATATAAAGTCTGATTCCAGTTTACCCGATTCACCCTTACAGCAGGGATGAAAGGGTAAACATCTACTGAAACCTGGAGTCCTGAGCTCTGACAATCTCACCAGAAAAATAAATCAACTATAAAGAGCCACCCTTGGCCACTCATGCGTGTGCGCGCGCGCACACGCGCACACACACACACACACACACACACACACAGAGCCTTTCTTGTGAGGTAAGCCTCTCTTTCTGAGGAAAGACTCAGGTGAGCAATGACCGTCAGAGTCCCAGCAAGGCAGAGAATCTCAAATGTCCCCCTTCTTGAATTCTTCACCCAAAAAAACATACACCTGACAGCTTAGGGGGCAGTTACCAAAAGAGTTCTCCCCCAGAGTGATGTAAGCACCCTTACCCTCTGGTGTCCCTGACCTACTTTGTTGGCTGAGGTCCCATTGCTTGCCATACATTAAACTTATTTGAACTTGAGCCAGAACTGTGGCTTCCCACAGATTTTTTCCATTTTCCCCCCACTGTGACACTGAAGAGCCTAAGTGTTTCTTATGGAAACTCAAAGTTGGATCCGAAAGCTTTGGACTCCTTTAAAGAAGTTCTTGAAACCCACCAAAATCTCTAATCACCTTCCTATCATTTGGCCACTATAAGCGCCCCTGTGCTTCTAATTTGCCAGAAGCCCATGCTCCCATGTTTTGCTGCTAATGATTGCCTATTATACTGCAGAAATTCAATGCTCAATTTTAAGCTTTATATCACATTAGAGTTGAGATCTCTTAGAGTCATCGAAGAAGAATCCTTTTCTTGAGCAGAATAAAACTAAGCTCCTCAGCATGGCTCAGAACCTCTTCTACATTTTCTTGTTATCATTTTTCAACCACATGTGTATACTTTCCCTTCAGCTTGTGTCCTTTTCCCTACACATGCAGACACCTCAGAGACCCATAGTCCCTAATACACATTGTCAGCATCAAGTTTGTCTCTGCATGGACTTATGCCAGCACAAGAATGTAGCTAGCTCAGGTACTCAACACTTCTGCCATAGCAGAGTTGGCAATGAGGCTTACAGGACTCACCTACATTTTCCTCATCTTCACTGTTGATGAAGAGCCAGCTTGGGCACGCTAGACCTTCGTAGTGGATTGCTATAATCCAGTGCAGGCTTCCTTCAGTTTGTCCAATAGATAGTAAGTGGATCAGTTGGTTATGCATCAAAGACATACTTGGAAACGTTTTCTTGTAAGGGAGATGGTGGGACCTCAGGATTTGAGGCTCTGCCGCCTACCGGATATCCGTGGCTTAGAGGAAAGGATATCTGGGTTCTTCTAACACTGTCTGACACATGTGCCTACTATACCAAGACCATAAAATACATTAAAATAAATGAATCCATTTGTGCCTTTATCTGTCTCTTTTAATCTCTTGAGACTTCTTTCTTGCTACTATGAAATGAAAAGGTTGAGTTATTTGATTTCTAAAGTCTCTGTAACTCTATAATTACATAAGCTAACAATAAATCTTTCTAGAACTCATTCCTACTCTCTGCCAACCCCATTTGAACAAAATGAAGTTTGTAATTAAACCAAGTGTCCAATAAAAATATCTTGTAAACCTCATTTCCAAGATGTGGGTATTGCAGGAGGAGAACTTGGTGATCTACCTCCCCGATACTGGTCCAAGCCAGATCACTGACACATGATGCTCTCAGAAACACAGTGTTCACCCCACACTCTGTTTACCCTTTCTCCTCACAGCCTAAACTCCAGCAAGACAGAACGGATTCAAGGGTGACTTTCCTTGTCTCATGATGGATACAGACAGAGAGTGGTGGAAAAGTGACTGCCACGTTGCTGTCGCATCCCTCCAGGGAGGTCTTCAGGGGAATGCAAAGGTTTTCCAACCCTCTCACCCCACCCCACCCCAGCTCGCCTTTCTTCATCACTCACAGAGTCCTTGGAAGTCCCATGGTAAAGTGCTCCCAACTGCTTGCAGCCATACCATTTCCCCTTGCTCCAAGCTCTCTTTGATCCATCTGGCTCTGACCTACTATCCCTTCTTCCTCCTAAAGGACCTAGAGCTGGGGAGGGAGAGGAAAAAGCTCAAGTAAAAAGTCTACCAGCAGGCCAGGCTATAGTGGCACACACCTTTGATCCCAGCACTCAGGATCCCTGCCTCGGGCTACACACAGAAACCCTGCTCAGGAAACAAAACAAAACAAAACAAACCAGCTCAGCTTATACACTGATCTAAGAGAGTGTTACCCTTACCATCTTCTCCTGACACTTCCTTTTTTAGTTAATTAATTAATTGCTATAATCGCTGTAAAGTCAGCCACTGGAACATGAATAGCCAACCCATGGGTGACCACATCACTGAAGGAAATTGGCTTTCCCTTGCACAATAGCCATCAACCTCTCATATAATGGTAGGCCCCCATGAGCCTCTCTCCCACCCATATTGAAGAACTGGTTGGCTTCACCCTATTTCCTGCTGGAGCGATGAGCAACCACATTCCCTCTAGCCTTCCAGTCCTCAGAGCAAGGTATTCCAACAATGTCCAGGACACAGAGAAATATACTCCTGTTAATACAGAGAACCTCAGCTCTCATCTTAAATGAGAGATAGTTTATTCTGCAGCCATTTTGAGTGGCCACGCGCAGGAACATTTATTTAGATTACCCCAATTCCGTGTGCCAATTTTGAAGCAGTTTCGTGGCTTTTTATAGTTTAACAGAACAAAGAAAGTCACAACTCAAGGAAGTTTAAAACACATTGGTGGTTACAGCAAGATGGGGAAGCTTTCATAGAGGCTCCTAAATATGATCAGGTGATAGACACTCTTAGCTTTTGGTTTGGTGGAAGCTGTCAAGAGAGCAGCCTCGCCTGTGGTCATACATGCCAGTCTGACAGGGAGGTGGGCAAGGGGTGGCTGCTGTGGCGGGTGAGGCCAGGCTTTGGTGAGGAGATGAAGTGACTTCCCCTCGGCCTGCAGCATTGCAGTGCCCTCCAAGCACTCACCAGTCTCTGAAGACGCAGCTTCTCCTCCATCACACCGCTGTGCGTGTTTCTCACACATTAAACCAATCGCTGTTTATATTAAAGTTTCCTAATTCCCTTCTTCTCTCTATTACATTTTTTCTGTTTTTTATTCAATTTTCAAATTTAAATTAGAAACAGTCTTATTTCACATATTGATCCCAGTTCCCTTTCCCTCTGTTCCTCCCATTCTCCCCACTGACCCCCATCCCATCCCCTTTTTGCTCCCCAGGGAGGGTGAGGCCTCCCATGGGGATCCTCAAAGTCTGTCACATCATTTGAGGCAGGGCCTAGGCCTTGTTCCTTGTGTGTAGGCTGAGAGAGTATCCCTCTATGTGGAATGGGCTCCCAAATTCCATCTGTACACTAGGGATAAATAACTTATCCACTACCAGTGGCTGCACACACTGCCCAGTCCTCCTAACTGACACCCATGCTCAGGGGGTCTGGGTCAGTCTTATGCTCGTTTCTCAGCTGTCAGACTGGGGTGCATGAGCTCCCCTTGTTCAGGTCAGCTGTCTCTGTGGGTTTCCCCAGCCTGGTCTTGACCACTTTGCTCATCACTCCTCCCTCTCTGCAACTGGATTCTAGTAGGTTGGCTCAGTGCTTAGCTATGAATCTCTGCTTCCGCTTCCATCAGCTACTGGATGAAGAAAAGAAAATGTGGTATATTTACACAATGGAATACTACTCAGCAGGGAAAAAAAAAACCAATGAAATCTTGAAATTTGCAGGCAAATGGATGGAACTAGAAGAAACCATCCTGAGTGAGGTAACAAAAAGACAAACACGGTATGTACTCACTCATGTGTGGATTTTAGACATAGAGCAAAGGATCAGCAGCCTACAATCCACACCACCAGAGGAACTAGGACATAAGGAGGACTCTAAGAGAGACATACATGGTCCCCTGGAGAAGGGATAACGTCTCCTAACCCTAATAAATGGATATGAAATAAAAATGTATCCTTGAGATTCCAGCTCAGTGGTCACTTATCTGTGCTTTTTCAGGCGGAAACTGAATGGGCTCACACTGGTGCTGGGCTCAGGAAGTTCTTTGTTTCACTGAGTATGTGCAAGTGATATTTACATATGCAAAGCCATGCACCCTGCTTCCGCCTTGTTTGAATTTGATCTGCCTCCCTCCCAGTCTGGGGTGCTGTGCCTCCTCTTTTCTCAGTGTGGAATTTCAACATTTCCTACAGATGGACTCTGTTTAGAATCCAGTGGAACTCTGAGACAGCAGCAATCATATAATCCTGACATTCTCCACTTCGTGCTGGGCTGAGCCTTTGAGTGTATTTAGGTCTGCCTCTTCTCTCTCTGACAGAGCAAAAATAGGCAAGGGTGACCTTTACTATCTCACTTGGACAGGACCTGATTGTGGCCTCTGAGCCTCTCTCTGAGGAGGAGCTGGACATTGCACCACCAGTCCTATGTCCGGGATTTATTCGTTCTGTCCCATTAGCTTGTCTTTTCACAGGAACTGAATGAATACTTAAGGGAAGAATTGGGATGGTTTTTGTTTCTCTGAAATAACAGGATATATTCCAATGAATGGAGCCCTAGTAACAGCTAGCGCAGACATTAGGAAACATTGGAAATTTACTTTATGCAAATTGGTAAGAGAGCACAGTTTGTGCATTGGGCGGTGGAGACAAATGAACAGTGTTTAAATGATTAGAGAGACAGAAAGCGAAGCAGGTGACTCAATCCGTAATTCAATTCTGAGCATGACTGAGCACCTATCAACAGCTCCAGAATCTCAGGCTTCGTTTGGATTCCAAAATCAGGTTGTAATATGACAGGTATGAATTATTGAGCAATTGTGATGTGTCAGAAACTGTATTTACCAGATATTTGCACTGCAATATTGTAAGCAATTTGCCTGGGCTTGGCAGACAGATAAGCAGTAACACCAGTGGTTTCCAATACAAGCTGCTTGAGAACAAAGCTCTTATCTGAGAGACAGTGGGTGGGTTTCGACCTGTCCCTTGGATGAGCCAAGCAGCTTGGTAGGAGCAAGATTGCTGAGAATGTGAGTCTTCCCAAGAGAGTGAAGGAGTGGTAGAATGGACGTTTCGTTAGGCTGCAGAAGTAAGGAAGCTTGCAAATGGATTACACATCCTGCGGAGTTGATGGGAGAAATTATTTCCATTTCTTATTCTGCCTCTCCCATGGCCTCACTGACCAATAGGCTGTAATTTTTAGTCAGTCTTAGCTCCTCATGCCCATCAGAGAAGTATATTTTAATGTTCCAGTGTACTTACATATGCTAAGAATTTTATGATCCCAGGTAGAACAGGAAAATAGGACATTAATGAGTTTTATATAAACTAGAAATACAAAATTGATGTTATATCTTGTACTCTGAAAGATTTCCATCTTATCACTTTTATTTTCAAAATCATTATATTACACATCCCAAGGGAGAAACTGTCTTTTGCTTTGAGTTTGATGTTTGTTTGAGACTAAATGCAAATATTCTCTGGAAGCAAACATCTTACAACTGCAGTCCATGTAATGCAAGGTTAAGTGCAGCTGGTCAGAAAGATCATTCTGGAAGGCATGGCTACAGCATAAAGACAGAAACATAACACTTACGAGAGAGTACAGCAATCATCACTATAGTTCTACTTGGAGTCCGGAGCCTCTAGTTAGATGGTGGTGACAGCAGCAAAGAGTCCTGGATGTAAGTCTCCTCTGGAGAAGAACAGGGAAGCTCCTGGCTTCAGTGTTCCAGAGTGGTTGTCCATCTGCCCACTCTCTGGAGAGAATTTCCAGAAATGGTTAATGTATAAGTCAGAAAGCCAAGTGGGGAAGATATTCTCTGAAATGTGCTGACACTCTCTAGTGTACCAAAGAGAGTTTTCACTCATGCTAACCTCTTCCAGAGCAGGTGTGGTTTGCGTCGCTCTCGTATCCCATGGATCATCTGGATTCTTCAGCTTTTGAATACAGACTTGTACCAGCAACCTTGGGTTGCTTCCAGGTCCCCAGACTCGCACCAGGGACTTCACTGGTCCCTCTGGTTCTGAAGCTTCAGCTTCTAGCACTGAGTTACTACTGGTTTCCCAGCTTTCCAGTCTGAAGCTGATCATGTTGGGACTGTTCAGCCTCTGACTGTATATGTCAGTCTGGTAAGGTATCAGGCTGTAGACAGAACATGGTTAGAAGTATATCACTAGGAACCACCCTGAGGTGGTGGGTAGCTCATTGCCCGTGAGATTTCCACATGGTTATAAGGAAATCGGTCAAGGGCAGCCTCTCTGAGGACGATTGTGTTCCACCAGAGTCAAGGCTGAGTGCCACCGACTCCATGGCTTTCCTTAAGCTACACCATGCTTGAGTGGAAGCAGGTGTAGCGGACACTGCAAACAAAAATGGTGATATTCAGACAAGCTAATTTCCCATGACTGGAAGCTGACCAAGTCAGAATGGGAAGAGAACAGAAGCATCACTGAGATCCATGTGGCCTGTTCTTAGAATCCCTACTTCAAATCTCACTTGCATAATGCCTTTGAAGTAAAGGACAGCCCTGTTAGTAAAAGTATTCTTCAGTTAGTGGAGAAGAAAAATAGCTTCAATACACGGTAACCCAGCAAAGCGTTGATAACTGTTTGAAGTGGTTGATAGGCCAGTACCTTGATTTGCTTAATACACATTATATGAACTGAAAATTCATATTATACCTGGAAATGTGACTAGTTATGTGTTTATTAATATAAAATTATTTCTTAAAGAATATTATGCAGCTACCTTAATGACAGAAAATTGGCAAACTTTGCTACTTACTGTATTACCAGAGAGTACCTGTAGTTTTTAGCATCAGAAAGTAAATAAGTTTCACCCTGCCTAGAGGAGCTCTGGACCCAGCAGAGAGGATACTGGCATCAGCAAGTGGTACCAAAGCTCCGGAGTACTACTTAACCAATCCAAACTGTCCTGTAGAAAGAAACTAGACTCTTCAGCTTCACACTCTGCAAGGCAAATACACCAGAGTTATATTGAAAGACCCGCGGAGGGTTGAGCCCTCACGCCCCGACTCAGGAAAGGCGCCCCCCCCCCAAATCACTCATGAGAAGCGGTCTTGATGCAAAAGCATGAGGTCTTTTATATTCTAGTGCACTGGAGTCCGCAGCCATACTCCATGTGGGGTAGAGGACTGGGAACCATGGGTACAGGGTTCAGACAGCTTTTATAGGATTACAACAAAGCCCGCGCATCACAAACCAATCATCTCATAGCATTCAGTGTGGACCAATCAATTTGAACTATCCAAGCCCGCGCTTAGCCCAGGAAGTCTGCTTTCTCTAGGGCTTCTGGGTAGTGTGACAAGGCTCATTTCTTGTGTTCACTCATTCACAGGTGCTGTCGGTAAACCGCCCTGTTGTAAACAGTCAAGAATGTGACCTTTTGCCTACTCACTGCTAGGGGGCAGAGTCTAGGGAGAGTTAGGCTAAATTTTTCCATCCTTACAATATCATACTGACACATCAGAGAAAATCTGTTAGGAGAGAGAGCTGGACATTCTAAGATATTTTCGAAGCAGCTATATAAAGTTATTACTACTTTTTATTATTTTTACTTAAAAGTGGACTATTAATCATGTTCTGTATTTGCTAAATCAGACATTCTTTAATTATGACCCCGTCATGGAAAAGTTGTGTTTATACAGCTCATTTAAAAATGCAATGCATAATTAAACACAGATTGTAATAATTTATAATTGTCAAAACTTATAGTTTTGCTAGTTAGATTTTCTAGATATATAGAGATATATTTCAAATGGATAGATATTCGTCAGACCTTTAAAGATCTACAGAATATGACAATGAGATGCAGCTGCTCCTGGCCACACCAATTACATCAGAGCAGAGGATGGGCATCAAAGAAACTCAATATGGAGTTCTTTTCAATATGGTAGACTAGTCATTTGGGCAGGAGACAGCTCTTGTATAGACTGTTTGACTGTGTGCTATATAGACTGGACATGCAGGACCCACAGAAAAGTGACTGCTGATTCAAGATGGACATTGCTACAGGGTTCCTGCTTCATGGAAGAATCTGCCAGTCTGCAGGGCATGAGAAAATGACTGACAAACTGCCAATACTGTGGACAGTTTCAAATTTCCTACTTCACTGAGAAGTCTGCCAGACACACTATGGCTTATGGGCTGAAGATGGAGTTACAGAGGAAATTTGGGTGACTGTCCAGGCAGTGAGAGGTCTCTGTCAATTCTAGAGTTTATATATCATCCTTCTGTGGTCTTTGATGGAGTTGAAGACAGATATGATTATGCTTTTCCTTAGTTATGATAAAAGATAAGTTACATATAAGACTTTAGACTCACAAAGAGAGGATCGATGATAGAATATTTTCTTTAAACTTTGCCAAATGTTAATGGACCAAACATTGTTAACTGTATTTCTTGCATAATAACTGTTTTGTTATGTATAACTTTAGTATGTTGCAGTTAAAACCTTGCTTTTTATTTAGACAGAAAAGAGTAGATGATGGGGGATGTCCTTCTATATATATGTTTCTTTTATTGGTTGATGAATAAAACACTGTTTGGCCAATAGAGGCAGGAAGATGGGTGGGACTAGGAGATGAGGAGAATTCTGGGAAAGATAGGCAAAGAGGTGCCCAGAGAGACGCCATGTAGCGAAGGATGGAGTAGCAGGTCCTGACCTTTCTCCGGCAGGATAAGACCACATGGAAATACTTAGACTAATAGAAATGGGTTAATATTAAGATAGAGCTAGCCAAAAAGAAGCTCTAGCCATCGGCCAACAGTTTAATAATCAATATAAGTTTCCATGTGCTTACTTGGGGCTGGGAAGGGGTGGGGGGGACCTAGCAGGACAGGAAACACCAGCAACAGTTCATCTGTCCCCAACCCTAATGCCAAAGAAACTCACTCTATACATGTGGCCTAAACAATTGTTTATGCAAACAGTGGGTGTGATTGCCCTTAAATCCTTTTTAACCCTTGCCTGTTTGTGCTTACATTGCAGGAAGGTACTGGAAACTGAGGCAAACTTTCTTGATGCAACCGCCAAGTCTTGAATTCAGCCAATGAGAGGAAGGAGAGAGGAGGCACTGGGGTGGGAATGTTGACACAGGAAAGTCAGGAACGGCAAATTCTTGGGGTTCAAGAAATAAAGTTTCTGTTAGGGATGAGAAAACACAGACGAGAATGGGTACTGTCAGTCAGAGACATGTCATGGGTAATCTATGAGACAAACCATGACATGCTCAGAATAGGGTTTAATCTGAAAAAGCCAAGCCGGGCAGGAAGGAGAGAGGAATGCAAGTCTCAGCCAGCTGGCTTGGGTGAAGTACCAGATGATGGATGAAGTTCTAGGACCTAGGAGAAGGGGGTGGGAGCGGCGGCTAAGATCTGAAAGGGCAGCATAGACTGCCCTCTGTGGAGGTAGCCATTAATTTGTCACTAAAATTCACACTGAAGAACTAAATGAGTTAGTCCCTCAGTGTGAAGCTACACAAACCCCTTTGAACCACTGGCTGTGGGCAAATACACCGGCTCAGCTCCCTTGCAATGGGACAATTATTCACATAAAAGCTGGCCTATAACCAGGCCAGAGGGCTGGGACAGACAGCACCCACTCAAGACAGAACTAAGTAAACTAGATTTGTTTTCCTTCTCCAATGAAATGTGTTAGTTCTATCAGGGTTCCCACCGCCGCATGCTCTTTTCCTAGTTCCCGACAATGGAACAGGACCACGAGACTCAACTTGCCCATGTGGAGTTTTTTGGTAGAGAGAAGGGGGGGGTAGCTGGTGGCCAACCAAAAGCAGGAGAGAGAGAGAGGTGGGGAGGAGAGAGAGAGAGAAGAGGGGGGGGGGTGTGGGGCACTTGCTTAAAAAGGCAACTTGCACATGAGTAACTGAGTCCCTGTGCGGCCCAGTAAGGAGTGATGTTCCGCCTATGGTTGGGGGGCGGGGTTAGCAGACTGCTGGTTCCCAACATTCCCACCTCTTATTATTATTAAAAAGGTGGGGGGTTGGGCGTGGCAGGTTGGAAATAAGGACTTAAGGAAGTTGAGTTCTCAAGACTGCTTCTTCCTGATTTGGTGGCATTGATTATCTTTGGGGGATCTGAGAAAGCTGGGGTGTGTCACGTCCTGGTAGCTGGTTGTTTCATAGCAATCCTGACAGTATGGAGCTCTGGTGTCTCTTTGAGACCTGGCAAGATGTTGGCAGAGCAGAGGACAAAGGTTAAGTCCAGAAAAAAAATTTTTTCTTAGGTCCTGATAGTTAATGGGAGAATTGTAAGGTGGGGGAGGAGATCCCGAGGGGGGCGTCCCAAGACAAGGGAAGGAAGTTGAGTAATATTTATTTGGAGTGAATCTGACCTGCTTAAGTGGGTCTAGTTTGGCTCCCTGGAACTTAAAGAATCCTTTGGGCTTGTGAAAACATAAATATTAGATACGTTAGCAGCATACTCAGAAACGATTTGGCTGAAAAAATTAACACTTGTACAAGTGACAGATCTTTAGCACAATAAAAAGCACACATATGATCGTAAAGGGGCATAGTATGGTGTTTAGTACTCTGTCTGAGTTGAATTAGTAGCTCATTAGAACTTTGTTAAGATTATAAACAGTAGCAACCTTAAAATATCCATTTGTGAAATCTGTTTTGAAACAATTGGAGCCTTGACTGCTGTTTTAAACTGACAAAGCTACCAGTCATCAAAAACATCAGAGTTCTTGAGAAGGATAAAATTGTACCTGAATCATTAGAGAGTAACAGAGACTTACTAGCTGGCAGCATGGACAGCCATCCCCAGGTCCTCCACAGTTGTTGAAGTCAGAGGCTTTAAGGACATCTGCCTTTGAAAGACCAAAAAGTGAAGTTAAATGAAGGACGGTCTGACCTGGAAGGCTAACCAATATCTGTTCCTTGGAATTTGCTTGCTTCCTCTCACCAGGCCCTGAGATGACAAGAATTCATACTGCCCCTCCTTTCTGCCCCTCCTTTCCTGTGAGTCAAAGGTGGTAAATAGGGTCCTTAGATAGCTGTAACTCAGGTTTGCCCAGACAAGATTAATTAGCACACCCTGAGGCCCCAAGGTCTGCTGACCCTAATAGCAGACCATCCAGCCTCCAAGGGCCACGTACTCAATGGATAGAGGGTCCCACCCCCTCCCTAAGCTTGTGGGTTTGCCTTTAAAAACACCTGGGCCCAGGGGAGGGCGCTTCTCCCTAGCCTGCGTGCTGGAGGAGCCCGTTTGCACAAACATTTCCTGTTCATTAAAGCCTCTTGCGTTTTGCAGCAACTGGACTGGACATTGAGTTCTTGGGGGTATCGACTGAACCTGGAAGACTCCTCATTCTGAGGGTTCTTACACCTTCTGCTGATGGCATGAGACCTGTGGATTAGGAGCTTTTGGAAGACTTACCTACGGTTGGCCCAAGCAACGATTCCTGTGTTACTATAGAGCAGTGGTTCTCAACCTGCAGATCTCAACACCTTTGAGGGTTGCATATTAGGTATCCTGCATATCAGATATTTACATTACAATTCACAACAGTAGCAAAATTATAGTCATGAAGTAGCAACAAACTAATTGTATGGTTAGGAGGAACTGTATTAAAGGGCCATAGCGTTAGGAAGGTTAAGAACCACTGTTATAGACCATACAATTGTTATTTGTCTCTTGCAAACTCGGGTAAGAATTCCCCACATGGTAAGGACAGCCTCTGTAAGTGAACTGCTCATCTGTTGCTTAAGGTGGAAAATAAGGCTTCAAAGAGGGCCGGGACAAAGTCTGGAGAAAGGAAGGACACACCAGAAAGGTAGCTGTGATGCTACTAATGGGGAGGGAAGGGGGGAGAAAGGGAGGGAGAAAACCCTCCCTCCTCTACAGGTCCTGGGTCTGGGACTGCAAACGAAGGTAGAGGGGAATGCCCACTGTCATCTCCTCCCAGATGTTTAACTCTGGGATATGCCAGGGTAATCTCCTCTATCCTCCTTAGGAACTCTTCATTAATGTTTGCAAACTGGACTGATGCATTTGTATGCATGCAAAGTGCCTGACATAAGCAAGCCGGCAAGCAGGGGGCCATTTCTCAATGAAATGTATAACTAAGTTGACTCAGGGCACTGTCTTCTCAGCACGTCTCTTGAATATGCACAACACTGCCTATGTAGGAGACATCACCCCTTCAAGGACATGCTGGTTTGATGCCCTGGATGTGGTGAGAACATGAGCATGCTCTGTGCCCATGCACTTGTATTCTAGAATTAGAAAACAGTTACGTCAGACTACAACACGGGGTGCATTTGGGGCATTGACGTTTCATTGCAAGAGTAAGTGTGGGTGCTCTTCACATGAGCCCGAGGAATCAGGAGGAGAAGCAAGGTCCCTGAATGCTGCGATGAACAGTACTAACACAGACCATGTTTTCCGTGATCAGGCGATGGAGAGAACGTGTTCTCTTGTCTCTTAAGAACATATTCTCTTTCAATTTTCTGGGCACAAAAATCCTGATGATAGTGTTCAAGATTCCTTCTCCATGGCGCTCAGAATGACCAGGCTCTGTGTGTGCCTGCATGGGCAGGAGCAGACATTCTGAGAATCCTGAGATATGAGTGGGTCAGGGCGTTGAGGTGGTCAGACCCTGGGAAGCTGACATGGCATGCTTACTAAAATACACAAAAGACCGGCACTGGCCAGGGGGAGGACGTCACAGCAGTGGGAGATGTGGGACAGGGACATTTTCTTCTGTGAAGCAATGTAGAAAGCCGCAGAAAACTCATGAATACTCCCTGCCTCTGAGACCATAAGACCTGAAACCTTGTGTATGACACGCTCCTCTGGGAACAGACCTGCGTGAGAAACTGTCTGTGCTTTTACAGAGCTCTTAACTCAAGTCTTACTTTCTTAATGTGTAAGTAAAGGTTGTTGTGTCAAGAGTGTTGTGATATTTAAATGATGCAAAGTCCTTGGCTTGGCTTTAGAGCTCTGTGTACTAAATTCAGTGTGGCTGCAGCAGTGTAGAAGATTATGAATACTATCACAGTTTTTCCTGTGGTAGAGCTCTTGTGTATCTGGCTGTTCCATTACGCCAACCCCATCTCACAGAGGAAGGGGAACCCTGCAGTATTCCGACCACCAGCTCAAGACCCCTATGTGCTCATACTCTGAATCCACTCTGCTATCTGCGACAACAGGTACACCCTACGAGTCATTGCTAGTCACACGACTATGAGTTCATGGTGCAACTGTAAGGAAGAGGGGACCGGAGGAGTAGTGGGTGGGTGGAGAGGGATGAGACTGCTCAGGGATGGACATGCGTGGAACTGTTAATTGAAAAGAAATGTTTCCTACATTGGTCCTGGCACATTTTGTGATCAGCCAAAGTGTCAAGGGGCTGGGGACACAGATTTCATAAGCTGGCATGAATTGATTGTTGACCAGAATGACGTCAGAGCATATATAAGGATGTGTAGTAGTGTAGATCAATGGAATGGTAGCTTTGCCACCAGTACCTTGCTTATGGCTCTGTGTGGGACTTTTAACCCTCACAATGGTGCCTACTGGGAGAAGCTATTGTAACCAGTCACAGACTTTTAAACTGAGCTTTCGAAAGTAATTGGTTTGTCTGAGTAAAGCCTGGCAAACGCTGGCAGCGCTCAGATCAAAAGCTAACCTTTCAACCAACCCCAATGTTGCCAACACCATGGCCATTCCTTAGTTTCCTTGTCTATAATTTCAGGGGACACCCTCACTGCAGAAGCACATGGGAAATAGGTAGGTGAGGAAACACACATAATAAGGCTAACTCACCATAAAACTACTGTTCTCTTTTTTGTCTATCTGTGAGAACAACGACCAACAGAAAAGACAGACAGGCGCCTTATCTCTGCGGGACACCTGCCGACAGCTCAGTGACTTTAGAATTGGAATTTTCATGTGCCAAACACTTAGTAAACTGCTGGGATTCTACTGTGTGTGGGAAACACCGACACCCCAGGAACAAATAATAGAGGGTGAAAGGAGACAGCCTTAGTCAGAAACCAATGAAATCACTCTCTAGGTCCACAGTCCCTGGTCAGGGAATGCTTTGTTCAATCAATCTCTTCTTCATTCCTCCATACACACACACACACACACACACACACACACACACACACACACACACACACACACGGACACGGACACGGACACACGGACACGGACACGGACACACGGACACACACCTACCCACACATGCATACATGTGTACAAACACAGACACACACAACACACGCATCCATACACCTATTCACCCACCCATCCATTCACATTGACTCAGCAGATACTATGTACTAAACTCTTTGTTCAGATCAAGAGCCGACAACTCAAATAAGAAGCAGACAAGACCCAGAGATGATTCTTGTCTTGCTCAAAGCTAAACACAGAGTCCCAAGTGCTTGGATAGGAATGTGGGTTCTGTGGGACTCCAGAACAGGGGGATTGGAGTCAAACAGGGCTGAGGCTCCCTGAAGGAACAAGCTGGGGCTGTGCTGGAGATAATGTTCGCAGGAGCTTGCACCCTGAAATACCAAGGGTGCTGTTTTCTCAGCGCTTGTGAGGGAACCAAGAACGCCGGGCTTCATGACAAGCTACCAGATCCGAATGATGCAATCACTGGCTTTTACATCAGAGGGCTATTGTTCTTCTGTGGCTTCTGTCTTAGAAAGGCTGCCTAAGCTCTCTATCATGAAAATAACAAACTGTTATCTGTGCCTTCCCTGCTGTGACTAGAGTGGAGCATAACCAAGACAGAAACAATGTAGACAGCCAGGCAGTTCATGTCAGGTCTCATTTAATTCATTTCTTCTTTCTTTCTTTCATCCATGTTTGTTTATGATGCATACAGTGTTGTGCCTGCACATATGACTACATGCCACAAGAGAGCACCAAACCTCATTACAGATGGTTGTGAGCCACCATGTGGGTGCTGGGAATTGAACTCAGGATCTCTGGAAGAGCAGCCAGTGCTCTTAACCTCTGAGCTATATTTCCAGCCCCCTTAATATGTATATAATCCCTCTCATTCCCTCAATGCCCCCCAAAATCCTCCTCCGGTCCCATTCCCCACCCACTCCCCAGGGAGGGTGAGGCCTTCCAGGAGGGATCATCAAAATATGTTAAGTCATTTGGAGTAGGGACTAGGACCTGCCTCCTGCCTCTTGGCTAAAGGAGTATCCTACATGGGGAATGTCCTTTCTGTATCAGGGATACATCCTGGTTCCACTGCCCAGCCCTACTAACAGAGACCCATGTTCAGCGGGTATGAGGTGGTCCAATGCTCGTTCCCAGCTATCATTCTGGGGGTCTATGAGCTCCCCTTGTTCAGGTCAGCTGTCTCTGTGGGTTTCTGTAGCCTGGTCTTGACTCCTTTGCTTATCACTCCTCTCTGTAACTGGATTCCAAAGTTCTGCTCAGTGTTTAGCTGTGGGTCTCTGCTTCTGTTTTGATCGGTTACTGGATGAAGGTTCTAAGATGGAGGGCATATAAGTTAGTTATCAATATCATTATCAGGGAAGGACATTTAAGGTAGCCTTTCCACTGTTGCTCAGATTGTTAGTTGGGATCTCTGGACATTTCTTTAATGTCAGTTTTCTCTTTAAACCCATAATGGCTCCCTCTACTATGGTATCTAATTTTGTTTGTTTGTTTGTTTTTTCTTTTTTGCTCTCATCTATTCATCCCCTGACTCAGTCTTACTAGTCCCACATACTTACCTCTCCTCCCCTTCTCTTTCTCCTAACTCCCTCTCCACTTACTTCCCCACAACTCCCAATATACTCATGAGATCTTGTTTCTCCCCCCACCCCACCCCCGCTGCTGTGAGGGACCTGGAATGAATCTCTTAGGTTCCTCCTTGAATGCTAGTTTCCTCTGTTGGTGTGAATTATAGGCTGGTGATCCTTTGCTCTATGCCTAAAATCCATATATGAGTGAGTACATGCCATGTTTGTCTTTCTGTGACTGGGTTACCTCACTCAGGAAGGATTCTTCAAGTTCCATCCATTTGCCTGTGAATTTCAGTGTTCTATTGTTTTTTTTTCCACTAAGTAGTATTCCACTGTGTACATGTGCCACATCTTCTTTATCCATTCTTCAATTGAGGGGCATGTAGGTTGCTTCCAGGTTCTTGCTATTACAAATAATGCTGCTATGAACATAGTTGAACAGATGTTTATGTTGCATGGATGTGGATCATTTGGGTATATGCCTAAAAGTGGAATGGCCAGGTACTGTGATAAACTGATTCCCATTTTCCTGAGGAACCACATCTAGATCTCCAAAATGGCTGTATAAGTTTGCACTCCCACCAGCAGTGGAGGAGTGTTCTCCTTTCTCCACATCTTCTCCAGCATAAGCTGTCATTGACATTTTTATTTTAGCCATTCTGACAGGAGTTAGATGGTATTTCAGAATTGTTTTGATTTGCATTTCCCTGATAGCTAAGGATGTTGAGCACTTTCTTAAGTGTCTTTCAAACATTTTGCATTTCTCTATTAAGAATTCTCTATTCAGTTCTGTAACCCACTTTTTAATAGGGGTATTTGGTGTTTTGTTGACTAGTTATTTGAGTTCTTTGTATATTTTGGAGATCAGCCCTCTGTCAGATGTAAGATTGGTGAAGAACTTTTCCCAGTCTGGGGACAGCCATTTGGTCTTGTCAACTGTGTACTTTGCATTACAGAAGCTTTTCAGTTTGAGGAGGTCCTATTTATTAATTGTGGATCTCAGTGTCTGTGCTATTGGAGTTATGTTCAGGAAGCAGTCTCCTGTGCCAATTTGTTCAAGGGTATCTCCTACTTTCTCTTTTAAGATGTTCAGTGTGGCTGGATTTGTGTTGAGGTCCTTGATGTATTTGAACTTAATTTTGTACATGGCAATAGACATGGATCTATCTGCAGTCTTCTACACACCATCATCCAGTTGTGCCAGCACCATTTGTTGAAGATGTTTTCCTCCTTCCATTGTATACTTTTAACTGTTTTGTCAAAAATCATGTGTTCATAGGTGTGCGGGTTAATATCAGGATTTCCTATTCAATTCCATTGGTCTACCTATTTTTATGCCAATACCAAGCTCTTTTCAAGACTATAGCTCTATAGTAGAGCTTGAAGTTGGGGATGGTGACACCTCCTGAATTTCCTTTATTGTACAGTGTTGTTTTGGGCTATCCTGAGTCTTTTGTTCTTCCATATAAAGTTGAGGATTATTCTTTCAAGGTCAGTGAATTGAATCTGTAGATTGCATTTGGTAAGACTGCCATTTTTTCTATTTATCTTACCTATCCAAGAGCATGGGAGATCTTTCCATTTTCTGATATCTGTTTTAATTTCTTTCTTTAAAGACACAAAGTTCTTGCTATATAGGCCTTTTACTTGTTTGGTAAGTGTTACCCCAATCATTTTATGTTGTTTGTGGCTATTGTAAAGGGTGAGGTTTCTCTGATTTCTTTCTCAGCCCCTTTATCATCTGTATATAGTAGGGCTACTGATTTCTTTTTTAAAGTTTATCTTGTATCCTGCTAATTTGCTGAAGGTGTTTATCAGCTGTAAGAGTTCCCTGGTGGAGTTTTTCAGGTCACTTATGTAAACTATCATATCATCTTCAAATAGTGACAGTTTGGCTTCTTCCTTTCCAAATTGTATCTTCTCGATCTCCTTTTGTTTTCTTATTGCTCTAGTTGAACTTCAAGTACAATATTGAAGAGATATGGAGAGAGAGGGCAGCCTTGTCTTGCTCCTGATTTTAGAGGAATTGCCTTAAGCTTCTCTCCATTCAGTTTGATATTGGCTGTTGGTTTACTGTTGGGTGTTGCTTTTATTATGCTTAGGTATTTTCTTGTTATCCCTGATCTCTCCAAGACCTATACCATGAAAGGGTGTTGAATTTTGTCAAAGGCTTTTTCAGCATCTAGTGAGATGATCATGTGGTTTTTCTTTTTTGGTTTATTTATATAATGGATCACACTGATAGATTTTAGTATGTTGAATCATCCCTGAAACCCAAGGATGAAGCCTACTTGGTCATGGTAAATGATTTCTCTGATGTGTTCTTGGATTCGATTTGCCAGTATTTTGTTGAGTGTTTTTGCATCAGTGTTCATGAGGGATATTGATCTGTAGTTCTCTTTCTTAGTTGTATCTTTGTGTGGCTTGGGTACCAAGGTAATTGTGGCCTTGTAAAAAGAGTTTGGTAGTGAACCTTCTGCTTCTATTGTGTGGAACAATTTGAGGAATATTGGTATTAGTTCTTCTTTGAATTTCTGGTAGAATTCTACATTGAAGCTATCTGGCCTTATGCTTTTTTTTTTGGTTGGGAGGCTGTTGATGACTGCTTCTATTTCATTAGGAGTTATACGTCTATTGAAATCGCTTATCTGTTCTTGATTCAATTTTGGTAAATGTTACCTATACAGAAATTAGTTTATTTCCATTACATTTTCAAATTTTGTGGAGTATATGTTTTCAAATATGACCTGAAAATTGTCTGGATTTCCTCAGTGTCTGTTGTTATGTCCCCCTTTTCATTTCTGACTTTGCTGATTTACATATCTTTATGCTTTTTGGTTAGTTTGGACAAAAGTTTGTCTATCTGGTTGATTATCTCAAAAAAACTCTTTGTTACATTGATTCTTTGTATTGTTTTCCTAGTTTCTACTTTATCGATTTTAGCCCTCAAATTAATTATTTCCTGGTATCTACTCCACTGGGGTGAGTTTGCTTCTTTTTGTTCTAGGGCTTTCAGTTGTGCCGTTAATTCTCTAATGTGACTATTCTCCATTTTCTTCATATGGGCACTTAGTGCAATGAACTTTCTTCGTAGCACTGCTTTCAAAGTGTTTCATAAGTTCAGGTATGTTGTGTCTTCATTCTCATGAATTCTAAGAAATTTTTAATTTTTTTCTTTATTTCTTCCTTGACCGAGGAATGGTGCAATTGTGCATTGTCTAGTTTCCAAGATTTTGTAGGGTTTCTGCAATTTGTGTAGTTATTGAATTCCAACTTTAATGCATGGTGGTCTGATAAGATACTGGGGGCTATTCCAATTTTTTCGTATCTGTTGAGGTTTGTTATGCAGCCTAATATGTGGTTGATTTTAGACAAGGTTCCATGTGGAGCTTAAAAGAAGTTATATCCTTTTGTTATTGGATGGATTAGTCTATAGATGTCTGTTAAAGCCAATTGGGATATAACTTGTTAGTTGTTTTGTTTCTTTGTTAGGTTTCTGTCTGATGGTCCTGTCTAGCAATGAGAGTGGGGCGTTGAAGTCTCCCACTATGAGTGTGTGAGGTTTAATGTGAGCTTTGAATTTTAGTAGTGTCTCTTTTACAAATGTGGGTGCCTTTGTATTTGGGGCATAGATGTTCAGAACTGAGACTTTGTACTGATGGATTTCTTCTATGATGAATATGAAATGACCTTCTTCATCTCTTTTGGTTGATTTTGGTTTGAATTCTAACTAGTTAGATATTAGGATAGCTACACCTGCTTGCTTCTTGGGTCCATTTGTTTGGAAGATCTTTTCTCAACCCTTTACCCTAAGGTAATGTCTGTCTTTGAAGCTTAGATCTGTTTCTTGTATGCAGCAGAAGGATGAATCCTGTCTTCTTATCCATTCTTTTAACCAGTGTCTTTTTATAGGCAAGTTAAGACCATTAATATTGAGGGACAATAAGCACCATTGATTGTTAATTCTTGTTTGTTTTGGATGTGTTGTTGGCAGTGGTATTGTGAGTATATTTGCCCCATTTTTTCTTTTGGGTTCTGGTAAAATGGGATTATCTTTTGCCTATGTCTTTGTGAGTGTAGTTGGGTTGGAGTTTTCCATCTAGAACTTTCTGTATGGCTGGATTTGTGGGTATGTATTGGGAAAATCTGGCTTTATCATTAAATATCTTATTTTCTCTGTCTATAGTAATTGAGAGTTTTGTTGGGTATAGTAGCCTAGGCTGGTATCCATGGACTCTTAGTATTTGTTAAACATCTATCCAGGACCTTCTGGCCTTCAGAGTTTCCAAGGAGAAGTCAAGTATAATTTTGATAGGTCTGCCATTTTCCTTCACTGCTCTTAATATTCTTTCTTTATTCTCTATGTTATTCTCCAGTGTTTTGACTATTATGTGGCAATAGATGTTTTGATTATTATGTGGCAAGGGTACTTTTTATTTATTTTATTTAGTTTTTTTTCTTTTTTGGTCCAATATATTTGATGTTCTGTATGCTTCTTGTTCTTTCATAGGCATGTCCTCCTTCAGATTGGGATAATTTTCTTCAATGATTTTGTTGAATATGTTTTCTGTACCTTTGCGCTGGACTTCTTCGCCTTCTTCTATGCCTATTATTCCTAGGTTTGGTCTTTTCACAATGCCCCACATTTCCTGGATGTTTTGTGTTAAGGATTTGTTAGATTTAAGGTTCTATTTTGGTCAATGAACCTATTTCCTGTATTTTATCTTCAGTGCCTGTATTGTATTCTGTCAATTGTTTGCATCTGTAGTTCCTGATCATTGCTGAGCTTTCCCATTTCCAGCATTCCATTTCCAGCATTCTCCAGTTTGTGTTTTCTTTATTGTCTCTATTTCAGTTTCAGGTCTTGAACTGTTTGAATTGTTCCCTTTATCCGTTTTATTGTTTTTTCTTGGCTTTCCTTACTTTCTTTAAGAGATTTGTTCACTTCTTGCATTTTTTTTGCTTGGTCTTTTCCTCTATTTCTTCCCATTTTTTGTTTGTTTTTTCTTAATTTCTTTAAGGTATTTTCTCATATCATCTTTGAGGGCCTCTATCATTTTTTATGAAGTTATTTTTTAAGTCATTCTCTTCTGCTTCATCTGCTTTGGTGTGTTCAAGTCTAGTTGGTGTAGAGTTCCTTGATTCTAGTGATAACATACTGGTCTTTCTATTGTTGGGTGTTTTCTTGTATTGCTGTATTCCCGTTGCTCCTTCCAGTGGGTGCAGGTGGAGTTTCTCTCTCTCTCTCTCTCTCTCTCTCTCTCTCTCTCTCTCTCTCTCTCTCTCTCCACTGTTCTCGTGGTGGATGTAGGTGGGTCAGGAGTTTGATGTCTGTAACTCTGGATGATCCCAGCTCTCTTAGAAGTCTCTCTGGCAGAGGGCAGGAGATCAGCCTCAAGATCAGGTGAGTGCTGCCTCAAGGTGGTCCAGCATGGATAGGCGGGTCCAATGTGCTCAGAGCAGACCCAGGAACTTCCAAGGAGGTAGAGGGGGAATTGGACTTACACTCTGGCCCAATGCTCACCCCAAACAGTGGGCTGAAGAATAATACCATGTGTGTCCATCTCCTCCCTTCAAGAATCCCGGTGCTGCCAGAGAAAGTTGTGCTGCTGTGATGATGGGGATTTTTGTGATTCCCACTAGGATGTTACTTGTAAGCCCTTCATACTATTTCCAGTCTCTAAAGGCCAATCATATTCTGTTTTATTTGTTTTCCTGCATTCACTTCCTCCTCACCCTGCTCCATAGGACTGAGCTCAGTCCTACACTGCCTTGATTTCCTTCCCTGCCTACGACCTTGCCTACATCTGTCTACTATGGCCTTCTGAGTGCTGGGATTGGAGGTGTGTACCACTACCACCCAACTCACTTTGCTAAGCTTCGAGGAAATAATTGCGCATGCCCAGCAATGTTCAGAGAAAGATTATATGGCATACATGATGCTTAGACATGTGTGGCACACAGGAACTGGAATTTGTTAGTCAATCTTAGTGCTGTGTTGATGGCTCCCAAAGTCCCATCACGTGCCCAGGATGCTATCCTTAAAGGCTGCTTGTCTGTCCACGCGTTATTTTAACTTTGCCCCTCTTTTCCCTCCTTCACCTTGGGCACGTATTCATTCTTTCACACCACGTGTCCCCTTTGTGAACTTGACATTTGATATGGGTTAGTTATCAATAAATGTGTGTGAATTGATTTAAATGATCTTCATAAGAGTAAAATTTGGAGGAAAATTAAATAAGCTACAACATTCTTTGGAGAGCAGTATACCTTAGTACCTAAGGATTTACCATTTCTGAACAATGGTAACATTTGGGAGAGGAAGTTGCCTATATCCACATACAAATACATTGGACCTGAGTCAACTTTTCTTAATATTTTTAAGTGTTGTGTTGAACAGGTTTTACCTGCTCTCTGTTTTTAACAGAAAAAGATAAATTAAATTAGGATAATCTTGTTTACTATAAATTATTTTATCTTTTTTATTTTATGCTAGTTCATAAAATCAAAATAGGGAGCGAATGAAATACACGGATGGATGGATGGATGAGGATCGTGGCTTATTTACCATTACAAATCGTTCCATCTGGTTGGGTAAAAGATGTGTAATACCCTTTCACAAATGCTATCAATGGGAAACAAAGAGTCATTCAGCGTCCCACAGCTGGTAGTGAACTGTGGAGTGGGGTGCCTATTTAGAGTAACTCAACTCTCTGATTAGTATTCACAGAACTTACCATTATAGCTCAATAAATATCTCATTGAAAAATCCCCACACTGCTTTCTCATCAAGGTCTTTGTGTACAAGAGCAGCAGCGTCTGAGTTGACAATAGGAGCAGCCAGTCAGCTTCTCAGTGTCTTGTCACTGTAGCTTTGCAAAGAGTAGCGCTGTACTTCTGGGCACGCTCCATTCCCAGGACTGTAAATAAACTTCCCACATCTGTTTCACTCATTAGTTTATTCACTGATGTAGTTACTCATTCATGTTTTCACACGTGCTCTGAACGGAAGACACCAAATCACCTTTTTCAACCCCATAAATGAGGTCCTAGTGATTCTTTTTTTTTTTTTTTTTTTTTCAACTTTTCAAGATGGTTTCTCTGTGTAACAGCCCTGGTTGTTCTGGAACTAGCTCTGTAGACCAGGCTGGCCTTGAACTCACAGAGGTCCACCTGCCTCTGCCTACCGATGCTGGGATTAAAGGCGTGCGCCACCACCACCCACTAGTGAATCTTAAGCACAGAATCCCCAGCTCTATCACCATCTCAGGGCAGGGAATCTGACCCGTGGGGTCACAGGCTTCTTCCTAGTGCCTGGTGCTGCTCAGTTTGGATCTAATTGCCGCTTACCTGCAGCAGGCACTCACAATCCAAGGAATGCCGCAGTGGTTCCCAGGCATTGTATGGCTTTCCCTGGGGAGACATGAACACCGCCTCCCTGGGGAGACATGAACACCGCCTCCCTGGGGCTCCTCACACAACCCCCCCCTCACACACACACACAATAACCATTGAAAGGTGTCCTCTTCCCCAGAATCATTTCCTCCATATAACCTCAGAGAGGCAGTCTGTGAGTCATGTACATTTCCTGGGAGTGTGACGATCTCTCCCTCCCTCCCTTCCTCCCTCCCTCCCTCCCCCTCTCCCACCATACCCCTTCATAAGGGAATATTTCAGTCTGGAGGACACAGACACACTTAGTCGAAAACAGGTTCAAGGCAAGGCAAGGGTGTCCACTGAAGCTCTACCCACAGGAGAGCACATCTCATCACTCTGCACAACTAGTCTCTGTCCTTCACCCCTGCCCAATGCAACACATAGGAGCACTGCACCCAGGATTCCTGCATTCATCTTCAGCTTTGCTCACAAAGCTGAAAAGCCTTCACACACTTCCTTCTGACTACCCAGCTCATGTGAACTAAATCTGGCTGGTTCTCTATTATTTCCCCCAAAACACACCTTTAGATTTTAGCCACAGTATTCATTTATGCATTTTCCATTTAGACAAACCACCCTTCCCCAAGTCAGACTCTGACCCTGCTGGAGCCAGAGGAATGAGAGGTGGAGGATCTGGAAGACAATTTCACATAGGCTCTCCGTTCAAGCACTGGACCCTTTTGGTGGTTCTGCTTGTAACATTTTACTTCTGAAAAGCCTTCTCAGTTACTAACCATAAAATCTCTGTTGTTTTCAAAGGCCTGCCCCTCAAGGCCAGTCTTCTGATACCAAGACCATCTAAGTGACTCTCATGAACCAGGACACTGCAGGGTAAATTTTATAGGGATGTCCTGGAGTGCACCCCCCCCCCTTTATCTTCCAACCTCCAGGATGTTTCAAGGACATCACAGACAGACACTGTACTCTGTATGGTGAAAATTAAAGAGATTAAGGGACAATATGGTCAATAATGTCAGGCCGAATATTCTTAGAAACATGTAATAGGCCAGGATTCAGGCTCGCATTCACTACTCCAAAGGGAGTGTCGCCCATCATTGCTTTGCTCCTTCACTGTCTTCTGTCCTAGGAGAGGCCACCAGACACAGAGCCCCAGGAAACGGAGCGTAGAGTAGCCATGCCATGGGAGAGAGTCCAGTTAGGCCTAAGCTCAGCTCAGTCCTCTCTAAACCTGCCTTCTCCAGTGTGAATGTGGACACCAGCATGTTGTTGAGTTCCGGATGCCTTAGCAAAGTACTGTAGACTGGATGGCTTGCACAGTGGGTATTTTCCCAACGACTCTGGAAATTGGAAGTCTATAACCAAGTTGTTGACAGTTTCATTGTTTCTGAGCTTTCTCCCTTTGCTTTATGGGTGGCCACCTTCTTGTCATGTGCTCCAATGGCCTTTCCCCTGTGTGTGTGTCCCAACTCCTTCCTGTACGAGCACCAGTCACACTAGAAACCACACAGGAACCTCATCTAGCCTTCAACCGTTCACATTCTGGAATGCCAGAGAGGAGGAGTCTGACATGAGTTTTAAAGGGAACATGATTCAACCCAGGCAGCTAAAAACCCCAGTTTCACAGTACCGAGTGCTAATAAAATAATGAAAACTGTTAAATTACAACTCAATCTCCAGGAAAAAATGAAATGTGTTTATAGCCCTATCACCTGGAAAATGGAACCAAACGGGTCAGAAGTTCAAGGAGAGCCTTGGACGTAACATGCCTGTGGCCAGTTCTCAAAGAAGGGGATGGGAAAAAAGCCAAAGTCCAAAAGTGAAAAGAACTCATCTATGATGTGTTTCCTATAATAACTATTTTTAATTTCAATTTTTACATCTTTGCCCATAAAGTAAATGAATTTTTAATATCAGTATTTTTCATGATCTTAAATGCACAATTCTCTGTGTGTGATGAGTATACATATGCATGTTGTGCATATTGCGGGCATTCACATGTTGCTACCACATACACACATACACTTGCACATGTATGTGTGTTTCTCTCTCTCTCTCTCTCTCTCTCTCTCTCTCTCTCTCTCACACACACACACACACACACACACACACACACACACACACACACACCCTAGAAGCTGAAGACAAAAAGGAAATGATAAAATCACATGGGGTAATGAGCTTATCTGGGTCAGTCAAATGGCCCCTCAGCCCGGGATCCATTATTGAAGTAGAATCTAATAAAAATTTGTAGAAACTATCATAAACATTCTTATTACAACATTTCATTCTCCATGATAAATTGAGTTCAAGGTCTTAAATTATGGTGTGGCCCTGAAAATTGAGAAATAGAGGGCAAATAGGAGAGATAAAGTAATAAGGAAAATGCCAGACTCTGAAACCCTCCGAGAAGAATATGAAACACAAAGTGTGGTTTATAAATATGTTCCCCTTTTGCAGCTGCCCAAGATAAGCATTTGCGTAACTTATTTGGGATGTTAAGCTGTTTATCTCAGAAAGCCAGAAGGAAAGGTCATTTTGCTGATTTCAGGTTCATAGCCGCTGTTCACAGTATGCTATATTCTACATCTGACACTGACTGTGCTGGTTTTTGTCGTATATAAATCATGACTTTCTTCTTTCTTCGCTGAAAATGGAGTTTAAACCATTGGATTACAACATTCAACTACATGCTGATGTTGGTTCCTTCATGTGTGTATTCGTGGTTTAAAAACAGTATTCAGCCTTAATATGGGTTGAAATCAACCGAAGTGCATGCAATTCTGAATGGAAAATGCACATGATTATAGCCTTTATTGAACACATATCATGAAACAATGAGCATGCTAATAATTCCCTGTTCTTGGGCTGCCAAGATAACCCAGGTAGAAACACTTGCTGGCAACCAGGATTCAATGCCCGCACCCACAAAGAGCTGGACACAGCGGCATGCACCTGTAATGTCAGTAATTCTATGATGCAATGGGAAGCAGAGATGGGAGACTCACCCAGATGGTGGCCTGGCGTCCTCAGGGCAACAGAAACAGGAGAGATCCAGTTCAGCAAGATGGAAGAGGAAAAGCAATTCCTACAGATGCCCTCTGACCTCTGCACATGGGACCTAGCAGGCACACCCTCCAAATAATAGTAAAATATGAAAGAGTCCCTACTCAATATATTTCCTTATAAGTAGTATAATTGTGTATGTTGCTAATGGGTAACAGTTTACATGCAATAGTACACACAAGTCTATACTCAATGAATCTTCCATTCTTACATCCGTGGGGTCACCCAGAGGGGAAGAAATGAGGAGTTGCATCATTCATACAACTTCCAGTTAACAAGACTAAAAGACCAGCGTGGCCTCATCTGAAAGGAGTCACAAGCCAAGACTGGCTTCCAGCTTCTGCCGTGCCCTCTCTTGTCACCCAGTCCCAGAACTGTCCATCACCCCATCAACTAACATTTACATTTGACTTCCCTTCAGGACTAAATGTTGTTAAAGTTGTGATTTTCTCCATCTTCTTGGAGTCATGCTTGGTGCTGTTAACCCCTTAAGTCCCTGGGTGGTTGTGACCTTAGTGCACTGTGACTTCAGCTTTTCCTCTCCAGTAACTAGCATTGCTCAGCACGCTTTCACAACCTTACCTGCTTTTTATTTTATTTTGTTTGGAAATTTTGTGACGTATTTTCAAAGTACTTTTATTTTCAAAGTTAGGGTTGCAGGTTTAATTCTATTTCAGATTAGCATACAAAACAGTGTATTTTACATTCTAATTTATTTGATCCTTCCAGTGCCCCGGCCCCCATGCCCCAAGATGCCTTCTCACGATCCCCTTCCTTCCCCTGTCAGCCTCTGCTTTACGTGCATCCCATCGCATTACGTGCATCCCATCGCATTACGTGCATCCCATCGCATTACGTGCATCCCATCGCATTACGTGCATCCCATCACATTACGTGCAGCTCTCTCATGATATCTTCCTGCAGTCTCATGAGACCCTGAGTGCTATATTGTTTATGATCTTATAAAGCCACTGAGGATCAAAATGCAAAACTGGGCACAGTCACAGAGTCAGGCAATGGTGGCACACACCTTTAAGCTCGGGAGTCAGAGGCAGATGGATCTCTGTGAGTTCCAGGCCACCCAGGGCTATAGAAGAGTGAATAAAGAAACAGAGCTCACACCTTTAATCCCAGCACTAGAGAGGAATGAAAGGAAGAAGCAAAGTCAGTCTTAGGCAATTAGTCTCCAGCCATGTTGAGGAGGGGCTTGCCGTCTGAGGCTTGGTGGAGAGCAGTGCAGTCAACATTGTCCTCTGAGGATTTGGGAAGCCAGGATCATCCATGTTAGCCTGAGGTAGAAGTAAGCACTAGTGGCTGGCTGCTTTGCTTTTCTGATCTTCAGCTTTGAACCCAATATCTGTCTCTGGGTTTTTATTAATTGCGTTACAACACTTTTTTTTTTTTTGTTTATTTTAATGAAGATTCCAAGGACCACTGAGACAAATGTGTATTCTCTATGTGCCGGATGGGTATTGTACACTTGTCAATTAGGTCCATGTAATCTATAGTACAGTTTAACTCTGATGTTTCTTACATTTCTGCTTTAGATGAAATATTTAGGGATAAAACTGTGGCAGTCACATAAACCACTCTTACTGTATCAGGACCCACTGATCTTATTTGTCCACTAGTGTTTGTTTGATGAAATCAAAAGACCCAACATTTGGTGCATCTATATTAAGCATTTTTACATATTTTATTAAGAGTTCTCTTTATTAAAAGATAGTAGATTCATTTATCTCTTCTGACTGACCTTGGCTTGACTTTTCACTGGCCCAGGGATGGCTGACCCTGCACTCAGGAGGGATGGACTCATTCCTCACCACGAACAAGGGAGAGCTTGCCACCATAGCATGGGCCTAGGAGAGCTGGCTCCACACCTCACCTGAGGGAGTCTGGTCCCAGCAGCACTGACTGACTAGGTCAGCTAGCACCCAGACCCACATCTTTGGCCTTTGGATGGCCCACCCTAACATCTACCCCATCTATGACCTGCTGGAGTATGTGAAGGGGCTGGTCCTGTGGAACCATAACCTCCGGATCCCCGTGAGGAGTTTCAGTGAGGGTGCAATGATGATGGTGTGCCAGATGACTTGAACCAGACCCATGTCATTGCAATGACCATTTGTGGGTAGGGCTGATTGGACAAAAGGGTGTACTTTGTGACACACCACACCTCCCAATGCCACTAGGACAAATGAAGAGGTGTTGGAGAGAAGATGGAGGAGCAAGATGAGTTCTTTTGTTTGTTTGCTTGCTTTGTTTTGTTTTTTTATTAATTTTTGGGTGGGTTGCTACAGTGGTGAGAGATCAATATGGAGGGATGGAGAGGTGAGCAGGATTGGGGTACATGATGCAAAATTCCAGAAGAATCAATAAAGAATTACATTATTTTTAAACTTTTTGGCTTTCTTGGAAGTTAGACTAGCTATGCCAACATATATATATATATATATATATATAATTTCCATTTGCTTAATGGATTGACGGATTGACACCCATCCTTAAACTCTCAACCCATGGTCATCTTTACTAGTGAAGACTGTCTTCTGGAGACAGCAGTGTTGGAATTAGTATTTATAATCCAGGTTGCCAAGTCTATGTATCTTTTATCAGTGGGTAGAGACAAATTACAATTAAGGTTACCGTTGAGAGTTGTTCACTGACCTCCAACCGCCGTGGTTATTTTATTGTTTGTTCTTTGCCAGCCCCTTCCTTGCACACCAGGGGCCTCTACTGTCACAATTTAAAGCTGCAGTCTGTAGGAGCTGGAAAGATCTGTCATTCCATCAACTAATGTTTACATTTGACTTCAATTCAGGACTAAACGTTGTTAAAGTTGTGATTTTCTCCAACTTCTTGGAATCATGCTTGGTACTGTTGTTAATCCCTTAAATCTGTGGGTGGGCCAGAGGAACTAGGATACAAGGAGGAACCTAAGAGATTTATACAAGGTCCCTCACAGAAGGGGAAAGGACCAAGATCTCCTGAGCATATTGGGAGTGGGGGAGGCAGTGAGTGGAGAGGGAGCTAGGAGAAAGAGAAGGGGAGGAGAGGAGAACATGTGGGACTAGAAAGATTGAGTCGGGGAACAAATAGACAAGAGCAATGTTTTCCATGTTCTGCCTATCTTCAAGTGTCTGCCTTTAATATGCACAATTCTTGTTGATTTTTCACTAGTTTTTAGTAGCATACAGAGCAAAGGTTTTGTTCTGGTATTTTCATGCATATGTATCATTATACTGAGTTCTCATTGGTTGTCCTTCCAAACTGTCCTTCCGGGACTTCCTGTCTCTTCCTGGTTTTCTTTCTTCCTCCAAAGTCTCCTCCCCTTCTGCTTTCATGATGCACATATTCCATTATCCTCTCCTTTCCCCTTCCCCTCAATTTTCCTATCCCGCTCATGATCCCCTTTGTATTTTCATCACACACATATACCACACACACACAGAGAGGGGGGGGGAGGGAGAGACAGAGACAGAGAGAGAGAGAGAGAGAGAGAGAGAGAGAGATGGGTTTGAAGCCCATTGTAATGGAATAACCTTCGGTTCCACTACTTTGTGAGAAGTTTATTTTCCAGATATGATTTTAAGTTCTATGTTGAAAGAAAATGTGGCATTTGTCTTTTGGAGTCTCCCTGGTTTAGCTTAACACACTGATCTCTAATTTGCCAGTTTCCCTGAAAATGTTATGCACATCTGCTGTTCTCCCTCCGCTTCTCCCACACTTCCCATGCCAGCCTTGTCTCATTTGGATTGGGACGTTGACCTCAAAGCTGGGGTGTGTTAAATGTTGCCCTTCACTTTACCGCATCCTCCAGGCAGAGTGGACTTGCACACCTTCAGCTCCAGGTCAGCAGTGGAATATTGGGCAGGTCACACCATAGTGTGACTTGGAACTCCACAGGCTCTGTTGTCAGAGAGATGATAGCATCACTATTCTGGCCTGGCTGGACTCACCCTCTTCCTCATCTGAAGCCCAGAACAAGCCAAGTCTACTGAGTCCCCTAATGTGATAACCCTTCTCCGCCTCCTGCAGACTTTGGATCTTACTAATTCTCTATTCCATACGAACTCTGTCACCAAAAAGTGTTTTATGAAATTCCCCTGTGCAAACTTCTCTGCTCTAAACAATGTCCCACTCAGATCCAGTCTTACCATTTCTTTTCCTTGCTTCCCATTTCCTTAAGAATTCAGCCCCTGTATCTACTCTATCATTGGACATCTCCTCTAGTCATGGCTATGAATTCAGATTCTACCTCTTTTCAACGAGGTCTCTTGCACTGATAGAGACAAATCAATGGAGGCAACACAAAGGATGCCTCACCTAGTATGCTACACGTCGTGAAAACCATTCAGGAGGTGCAAGGACCCACTTCCCCCACGTGTACAGGAGAACAGACAGGAGCGAGCCCAAGTTTACATCATTGCATATTACGAGATGCCTTGAGGTATTGAAAAGACAGCATGTTTGACAAAAATTAAAGCTTTCATCAGATGAGAAATCCACAACCAACCAATGGGCCAAGCTCCTGGGGTACAATCTAAGTGAGGGAGGAGAAAAATATGAACAAAGGAGTCAAGACCATGATGGGGAAACCCACAGAATCAGCTGACCCGAGCTAGTGAGAGATCACTGACTCAGGCCTGACAAATGGGGAACCTGCATAAAACCAAACTAGACCCCCTCAATATAGGTGACAATGGTGTGACTGGGACAATATATGAGGCCACTGGCAGTGGATACAAGCTCTAACTCTAATGCACAAACTGACTTAGTGGAGCCCATTCTGTATGGAGAGACACCTTGCTCAGCCTAGACACAGGGATGTGGGGGTGGAGAGGTGCCTTGATCCTGCCTCAATGAGATGATGGGACAGACTTACTAGACTTCATGAAGGAGGCCTCACCCTCTCCGTGGAGCAGATGGGAGGAGGGGGGAACGGGAGGAGAGGAGGGAGGAAGAACTGAGATTGGAATGTAAAAAATACATTAATAAAAAAATGCAAAAAGATTAAAGCTGTCATATAAGATATTTGGGTGTTAGAAATGTTGAATTTGTTAGATTAAAGAGAATAAGGACCCTTGAGACAGTAAACATCAAGGTTTGAGAGTGTACGTCATACTGATAAAAGTTTGAGCTTTGGATCACTGCGGATTGGTAAAAACAAGAGGGAATCTGGCGAGGAACCTCTAGTGTCTACATAGGTAGGACATGCTATAAGAGGTAATGTCATTCAATGCGAAGAGAAAGAAATTGAGAGCAGAGGTGCAAATTACAGCATTTGCTGGCAAGTTCACTGGAGGTGGCAGTGCCATTGGCTTGAGCAGCTGTAGGTTATAGCAAGTCTTGTTGAAAAGTTAAAAAGAATTTGAGATAAAGGCAGGCTTATCTCAAGTTTACCCTCTTGTAGGCAGGTGGGGGTGCATCCGAATGAAGAGCTTAACTTTGAAGCCAAGTACAGTGGCATGCACCTGTAATCCTGGCACTGTGGAGGTTCAAGTAGGGAGATCAGGAGTTCAAATCCATCTCAAGGCTAGTCTAGGCTAAATGAGATTCTGTCTCCAAATATCAATACACAAGTAAATAAAATTTATAATGGGGTATATTGAGTGTGAAAATATACAAATGGAGAACTGAAAATACACAGTTGTTTATGTGAATCTGAGTCTATAATTAGACACGGCTTGCTTGGATCAGTAATGATGTGTGGAAATTGAGACCGTGCATGCATATCCATGGCAGAGAGCTAAGAAAGGAGAAGAGGGCCAGGGTGAAGTCCTGGAAATAGCATTGAGGGGCAATAGAGGATGACTATGTAGAGGAGAACAGATAACCAGTAGATAAGAGCACAAAATCATGCAAGTACTGCGAGGACTAAGTCGGATTCTGTTAAATGCTTTTTCTGTGTCCATTAACAATATAATGTATACACACCTCATCAGCTTTATTCTGTATGACGTGGTTAAATACACACATGTGCAAATGCTCATGTACACACACACACACACACACACACACACTTTTTTTTTTTTTCCAGATTTCGATGCTTATCTGATTTTATAACCCTTGGAAATAACTAAGACTAAATGAATAATAATGGCTTATTTTGTATGGTAATGGATTTTATTTCATATTTTATTTACCTTTTTATATCTACTGTCAGTGTTCATTGCAGGCATTGTTCAAGTTTTCTTTTGTTATAATGTGTTGTACAGGGATTACTATCAGGTTTGCTCTGGTCTGACAAAAGAAACTAAGAAGTGTGGCTTCACTGGGAGGCAGTGGCTCACACCTTTAATCCCAGCACTCGGAGGCTGGTGAATCGCTGACTTCCAGGCCAACCCGGACTATAGAGGGAGTTCCAGGACATCCAGGACTACACAGAGAAACCCTGTTTCAAAAAACAAAACAAGAAACCAACCAACCAAGCAAAGGAGTATAACTTTGTCTCAGTTTCCTGTGTGTTTTTAATGTTTTGTTAGCTTTAGCTTACATTAATTCTAGCGGAGCTTCATCATGGCATCTTCATGTGTCATGTATTTTGATCATTTTACTGCTCCATTATCCTCTCTTGTTCCCCCTGTTAGGCTGCTGATTCTCCTTCCAAGGGTGGTATTATCATTGTGTATAAGGTTTGGTTTGGATTTCTGGATGTGGGTTTTTGGTTTGGTTTGGTTTTGGAATTACTGTTTTGTTTGTTTTTGCTAACTCAGTGGTTTACATTAAGGTCGCATAATGAGGGGTTATTTACACCATGCCAATGGTTACACCACTGAAGAAAATGCCTCTCCCTCCCCAGCAATGGTTAACTGCCCATAGTGCTTCAGGGAGAAGAGCCTCATGCCCCCCCCCCCACTGCACAAAAGGATTTTGATGGACTCCGGCTCGTGCAGGTCATGTGAAGTAATCACAATGGTTGTGAGTTCACACGTGTCACACCCATGCAGTTCCCAGAAGACAGCATCTCATGAGATCGATCCATGGCACCCTCCTGCTCTACACTCTTGTCGGGGGTCTCTTCTCCGCGTTCTGTTAGCCATGGAGAGGGTGGTAGAGACATCGCAATTGTGGTCCTATGTTCTCATCACGCTGACAAGCTATGCGTCTCTGCCGTTGTTTCTGCAGGGAGAAGCATCTCTGAGCACAGTGGAAAGCAGGACTAATGTAAGAGGTTAAACATAGCTATTCCATGGCAATTTGATGGACATATCACATGCTTTTAGCAAAACAGTAGCCGTGGCGTCCTAGGACCTAGCACACCCCTAGCCGCAGGCTAGAGTTCCATGTGTGATTTCCCTCTCCTGTGAACACGCTTCAGTTTCGATCTGAAAGCAAGTGGTTACTCCCATACAGACTCGATACTATTGTTTGTTATAGATGGTTAACATTTCAGTTCCTTTCAAATTTGAGACTATTGAAACACCTGGTTCATAATCTGTTTACTTTGTTAGAAATTCTTTCTTTAAAACATTGAGTAGCAGATGAGTATGTTATCTATACCCCCTGTTTCATGTAAGACCTGTTTTATAGTTATTATTATATTTATTTGTGTGTGCGTGCGTGCATGTGTGTGTGTGTGCGTGCATGTGTGTGTGTGTGTGTGTGTGTGTGTGGTGTTGTGTGTGCCCGTGCACTCGTGAACACCTGAGCCCATATCACACATTCACATATGGAGGCCAAGAGACAATTTGTGGGAATCAGTTGCCTCCTTCCACTGTAAGGGTCCCAGGGAGGCAAGCCCCTTTACCTACTGAGCCATGGGCCATCTCACAGGCAGTATGGCCCAGTAGGAGCTACCAGCCTTTGTGTCCAAAGAAAAAGAGCTAACCGTGAACAGAAACAGCCAGGTGGAGCTCAGGAGTCCAGTTAACCGGGTCCACTGCAGCCCCCGAAGCCCGCTCTACACTCGCTCTACCTGGCAAAGGCCTTTGCCACTGAGGGTCTTCCTCGCCCCCAGCAGCTGGCGACTGCATACAGCTTTCACCCAGCCTCCAGCAAGGATGCTCACTGTGACTCCTGCTGCCCGCTCTGCAGTGAACACTGCAGTAAGTCAAGCCTATTTCCCAGGGTGAACTCCAGAAAGGAAGCTACTGCTGCATTCCCTCCCTCCTCACACATCCAGAAGAAGCTGGTACTCAGCTAGCCATAGGAGCTGCCTCCTGCCTCGACCCCACCCAGGTTCAGGCCAGGTGCTGCAATGATTCTGCACCTTCAACCCAACTTCAGCCGCTCTGCTGGGGCCAGCACCTGAGATAACACAGCTGGTATTATAAAGCTCTATTCACTTGCTGCCTTTTTCTTTTGTTTTTCTCTATACTTTCTATCCTCAGAGGAAAGCAGGTTTCGCTCATCTTTTTAATTCACACTGGTTTTTAGTGGTTGCCTGTTAAATCCATACCTTGAATTTTTATTGTTGAAATTCCTCATTTTCATGTTATCATTTTTATCTATCTATTTATTTGTTTAGTTTGGGTTTTTGAGACAGGGTTTTTCTGTGTCGCTTTGGAGCCTGTCCTGGCACTCGATCTGCAGACCACACTGGCCTTGAACTCACAGAGATTCGCCTGCCTCTGCCTCCTGAATGCTGGGATTAAAGGTGTATGCCGCCGCCACCCAACATATCATATTTATTTTTATATCAGTCCATTTTAAATTATCAGTTTGGCAGTTTGAATAAGAATAGTACCCATAGGCTCATATATTTGAATGCGTAGTCACCAGAGAGTGGCACTATTTGAAATGTTAGCAGAATGAGGAAGTGTGTGACTGAGGGTAGGCTTTGAGGTTTCAAACACCCATGCCAACTCCAGTCTCTTCTTCTCTGCTTGTAGACCAGGACGTAGCTCTCAGCTCCTTCTCCAACACCAGATCTACCTACCGCCATGCTCCCTACCATAACGATAATGGACTAAGCCTCCGAACCTGTACAAGACCCCAGTTAAATGCTTTCTTTTATAAGAGCTACCCTGGTCACAGTGTCTCTCCACAGCAACAGAACAGTGACTAAGACAATTTCAGAATCTCTATTTTCTATTAATTTTGAACATAATTATTGTTGAATTGCTTTGTTTCCAGGGTGAGGTATTTTCTTTCTTTTTTTAATATGAGAACTTTTTTTTTCATTTATTTTCCATACCAGCCCCAGTTTCCCCTCCCTCCTCTCTTCCCGTTCCCTCCCACCACCTTCCATCTACCCCGCCATCCATCCCTCCTTTGTTCAGAAAGGGGTAGACTTCCCATGGGAGCCAACAAAGCATGGGGACACCAGTAGTGGGCTGAGGCAGGACCAAACCCCTCCCCTTGCATCAAAGCTGGGTGAGGCATCCCAGTATGGGGACTAGGTTCCAGAAAGCCAGCTCGTGCACTAGGGAAAGGTCCTGCCTCATCCCACTACTGGTGTCCCCACAATCAGACAAAGCCACACAACACATGCAGAGGGCCGAGGCTGGTCCCATGCAGGCTCCCTAGCTGTTGGCCCAGGGTCATGTGCTCCCAAGAGCCCAGGCCAACTGTTTTTGTGGGTTCCCCTGCCATGACTTTGACAACCCCCCTCCTGCTCACACAATCTCTCTTCCCGTCAACTGGACTCCCAGAGCTCAGCCAAGTGTTTAGCTGTGGATCTCTGCATGCCCTTCCAGAAGCTCAGAGTCAGGCATTTTCAATCAAGAAGCAGAGTAATGGAAAGGTTAAGTCCCACTCCCAAAATCACATAAAAAGTAAGCAACAGGGCTGAAATTTGAAGGTGACTCAAATTTCATCCAATTCTCTGTAGAAAAACCTATTGTGATTATTTCAGTGGTGCTTCAAAAGTATATCAATTGTTAACCAATTTGTTTCCAAGCACCACACAAAACAAATTCTCACTATTGAGAACAGACATCAATTTGTTAATGCCACTTTGTCTAGACAAAATATATATGTTATGGCTGTAATTTGGGGTCTTACAGGAAATAGTTTGATGAGGAAAACATAGGGTATCGAGTGGCACCTACTAAGAGAAATGAGATCTCTGAGGAATCTATAAACAGCAGACACAAAAAGAAGCCACTGTCTTTGAGGCTAAAACAGTAACACTGACGTACGTCAAACAGAGTAACTGCCATCCAACCCAGGGCTGAGGTTCAGACTTTGGAGAGTGGTGGTAATGACAGACTGGTAGGAAGAAAAGTCATGATGGAGTTCAGGTAGAATAAGAAATAGCCTACTGGCGGATGAGGCCCACAACTAGACAGTGTGCAGAGTGAGAGACCTTGGAACACTCAGTCCTACACGCATGTCTTCATCAAGCTGCTCCTCAGGGCCCAGGGAAGGGCAGAAGAGAAGGCAGAAAGATTGTAAGAGCCAGACGGATGAAGAATACCAAGGAAACTGTCCTTCCAGACCTAACAGGGCTGATGCACACAAACTCATGGACACTGTAGCAGCATGCCCAGGGCCTGTACAAGTTCAAACCAAAGTCCCAGTGCTGAGAAGCAGAAGTAGACACGGGCCCACATCCAAGAGGCTATCTCCAGTTGCCATCTACTTGCAAAGGGAAATGGTTTTCTCTAATGGAGTCTCCACTGTGCAAATTAGCCATACTTAATTAAGGGCAGGCTCCAAGCCTAGCAGTAGATAGCCAACACAAAAGGAACAGTTATGTATTTGTAGAATTTTTGTCTCATATTTCTTTGGGCATTTGTTGTCTTACTGATCTTTTGCTTGTATATTATAGTTTTTGATTTTGTGTTTTTATGGGTTGTTTTTATGGGTGTGTATTGCAGTTTAATAAGGATCAGGATAAACAAATAGGTCGAACAGGTGTTTATTCAGGGAGAAATAACTTACAACCTAGACAGATGAACACCAGCAAGTTCCACCGGATGCTCTCCTCTCCGCGACCCACCAGCAAGAGATCATTCCTGGCTCCTCCTGAAACCTAGTTCCACAGGTCACTTCCGCCCCTGGCTCCACCCCCAATAGGCGTGGTCAGTGCCACAGAAGGTGACAAAGTGGATATCTGACTGCAGATGTATGTGTGTGTGCGCGTGTGTGTGTGTGTGTGTGTGTGTGTGTGTGTCTGTGTGTTTCTTGCATTTTTTTCTTTGTTGTTGTTATTGTTTGTTTTGTTCTGTTTCCCTTGTTTTCTTTGCCTACTTGTCTGTTTTCTAAAGAGGAAGAATGAGTATGGAGCTGGAAAGATCTGGAAGGAGTTTAGGGAGGGGAAATCATGATCAGAATATAATGTATGAAGAAGTTTTTCAGTAAAAAAGGAACAAATATCCTGCTAGATGCCAAACTGGAGAAGGCAGGGGACCTCCGGGACAGCAGAAAAGATGCAGGTCCAGGAGGAGAACATCCTTCCTCCTTTGGTTCCCTCAAGCACCTTCTGCCAATGACCCCAAATACTTTAGCAAAGCAGACCTTCGCAGGCCAAGCCTAAGCAGGCTTTTTCTCAATGAAGTGTCACTCTTCCCAAATGACTCTAGCTGTGTCAAGCTGACATAAAACTAACCAACACACCATTACCCTAAGGAATTTAGCTCCAACTTTAAAAAGTAGAATATAATGCATATAATTGTGAACTTGTTATTGGTTACATTATAAATTATCACTTTGAAATAGCATGCATGTATTGTACTTCAGTATACCCTGCCTGCAGTTCTGGGTAGAATATTAATTTATACTGGATTATAATAAATATAAAATGGCATAAACATACCCTTAAAGGATTGTCTGGTTATATTTAGAATGAGCATGAAATATTATATCTCAGAATCAGCACAAAATATCTTGTCTTCATGGTAAGAAACTCTAGTTAATCTGGAGAGCATGCCTGTAGCACGTGTATGTACACACACAGAAAATCTTCATGCATGGAACTCACATCCATGCTCCTTTCTGGGGCCAGGGGAACACTTCTCCGGGACTGAATTATTGCTCATGGACAGAGTATTGAGCAGAGAATGTCTCCCGGGTGAAGCACCAGGACACATAGCCCAGCTGGCAGAAGAGAAGTAATTGGGGAAAGAAATTATAGCTCAGTGACAAGCAGACATCTTTGGGGCCTGGCTTTTTTCTTCTCTCATTAAGTTGTCTGAAGTTCTAGCTCCCTGGAAATACAGGCTGCGTATGGCTTTCTCTTGAGCTCAGGCAGACATCTAACAAATCTAGCCATGGACAATACTTAATCTAGTTGCAGAAAAAAATAAAAGGGTAAAGGTTAGAGAGAGAGGAAAAGGAATAGCTCCTCTCTCTGCTGTGATGAAGAGTCATCAACCTCTGACTGCATTGGGGGGATAAAGGTCTGTCTGCACAGGGAGGGGGTCCAAATGTCTGCGTTCCTTTCCCATTGCTTTCCTTTCCTCCCTATACAAGAAAATCGTACACTACAGAGCACATATGAAAGTGTGAAGTAAATCTTTAAGTGATCTTCAACCTCACCCCGCTGCGCTGCAAGAAGTATCGTAATGACTGTTTAATAAGCCTACACACACAAACAAAAGCACCATCCAACTCTTCCTGCAGAGACCCTCTACCCCACTAATTTTGCTGAGAGTGTGTTTAGATTGAACCTCGTGTTATCAGTCTCCTAGCAACGAGTATTATGGACTGGTTTGCTTTTTAAATGATACTAAGATGCATGGCCTCACTTGTGGGTTTTATGTTTTGTTTGTTTGGTTTTGTTTTTTTTTTGTTGTTGTTGTTGTTTTTTTTTTTTTTTTTTGCATTACTTTTACAAATTCCTACAAGTGAAATTAGTGAAGCAGATGTTATAGACATGGGTAAGGATTTCTATAAATAGTAACAGGGAACTACCCAGGTATTTTATATGGGTATTTACTCCCACTGTAATGGGAGGGCCTTCTGCACCCCTGATACACACGTCTAAAATCTTAAGAACATACAAGATAGCTTTTCTAAAGACCTCTGCTATGAGTGCCCATCTATTTAGCCATACACATTTTACACACATGATCTCACTTAAGTTGGAATTTGTGATAATCTCTTATTTACAGATTTAAACGGAGCTGGAACCTGGGCAAGGAAATAAGTAGTCAAAATCAGCAACTAGTAGATGTTGTGCCAGCATTTGATCTCCAGGAGTCTAGCTCCACAGATGGAGGTTTCCAGGGGTATCTCAGGAAGAGAGGCTTGATGCAATTGAGACCAGGCATTTGAGTGTGATTGTGGCTTCCCCTAATGCATCTGTGATCTCATCCTATCTGATGGGCAGCACGTTCACGCCTCCTTGGCTAGTCCGTCTGCTGGCTGATTCCTCAAAGGCACAGTGTGCATGGTTGAGTCCAGGCCTTTGATCTCTTTTTATACAATGTCATAGATGAGCCCCTTCGTCTCACCCTGTAAAGGTTTCATAAATGATAACAAGTCTGAAACTGCGTTGGCTTCCCTGAAGATTTACCTACCCAACTGCCAAATACAGAGCAAAAGCCTGCATGGTGTCTCAATGTAAGAAAGCCAGAACGGACCTCTCCAGTTTCCTGGACCTCTTCTCATTGGTTTTCAATCTCTCAGAAAACTTTTTTTCCTTTTTGAAATAACTTCTCACTTTGAAACTCATAATCCTCCTGCATCCACCTGCCAAGTGCTGCAATTACAGGTGAATACAACCATGTCCAGCATATACATGCCTTTTCCTCAGACAAATATCTGGGCTAGCATAATTTCCCTCCCTCCCTCCCTCCTCTTTCCCTCCCTCCCTCCTCCTCTTCTTTCCTCCCTCTTTCTCTTTTCTTCTCTCCCTGTCTCCTCTGTCCTCTCCCTCCCTCTCCCCTCCTTCCTTCCTTCTTTCCTGCCTTTCTTCTTGTCTCCTGTCTTCTCTCTCTCTCTCTCTCTCTCTCTCTCTCTCTCTCTCTCTCCTTCCCATCCATTCTCTGAACAACTGTGCTTGACTGGTCCTCTGAAACATCTCAAATCCAAAGCCTCCCTTTCCCCTACCTCCACTGTCAGTACCTTCCCTGAGGACCAACAGACTGAGCAGGCCTCCTTGACTACCATGGGGCAGTTGTTAATGTCTCAGCAGACAGCTTAGTTATGATCAGAGTCCTGGATTCTAGCAGTGTAGACTGCTGAACCGGCCATGCATAGGATAGGCCCCTACAACAAAGAATTGTTTGGTTCATATTTTCAATAGTAAGAGAGAAAACAAAACAAACTTTCACGAATGCATGGCTAACACCTCCTCAGTTTTCTGTATCTTAGTATGTATTTTAATTTTTGGAGCTTCTGTGACCACTTTCACCTGACAATATGCCACAATGTATTTGTCATTTCTTTGTTTTGTTTGTTTTTATATTTGTTCATTAGTTTGCTTGCTCGTCATCTGTGCACTTCTTAGATTACAGATGACATCAGTGTAAGATGGCTCTCTTATTAAATGCAATACCCGAACACCAAGCACTGTCTCTTTCACAATAGTAATGATGAGAGTACAAGATGGGAAGGGCTTTCAGGCAACTTCAGCGTGTGGAGGAGATTGACATCTGTAGACTGGAGTTTCTGTCCCGCCCGGTCCTGCGCCCTTTAGTTCCAAATAAACACACAGAGGCGTATATAATTATAAACTGCTTAGCCCGTGGCTCAGGCTTCTTATTGGCTAGCTCTCTCTTAATGTTAACCCATTTCTATTAATCTGTGTATCTCTATGTAGTCTTGGCTTCCCGGTGATTCCTGAGTCTCTTGCTTCCTAGGTAGCAAAGTCCTCTCTCTTTTCCATTCTTTACCCTGCCTCTTTGTTCAGAGTTCCCACCTAGATAAACCCTGCCTGCCCATCGACTGAAACAGCTTTATTCATCAACCAATGAGAGCAACACAGAGGCATGCAGAAGGACATCCCCCATCAGACATCAGGAAAAGCAAAGGGCTCCTGTACCGCATAGAGAGCACTCGCACCTGTTTACTTGGCATTTCAGTCGCCGATCAAATGCTACTGTAGAGCTGCACTGGTTCTGAGAGTTGCTCTACTTCTTCCCTGGCCTGGACAACTGCGGTATGCATAACCGAGGATGGGAAAGGCGTGATCAGGTCTTACCATGTCAGGCAGACAGACATACTTGACATTAGGATCAGCTCCGGCACTGGGTGACAGAATCTCATAGAAACTGGGGCCAGGGGGCAGAAAGCAGGATGTGCTCCAAACTGACTTGGTAGTAAGGATGCAAATCAGAGTGTTTTGGCCAAGTGAAATAGAGCCGGTGTGTACCAAGCAAGCAACAGATGACCAAGTGGAAGGGAATCAGGCGCCAAGCTGGCCACACCTCAAGTTTCAGAATCTATAGGCAAAGATAAAGCAGGCTTGGAGAGATGGCTCCACGATTAAGATCAAGCACTGCTCTTCCAGAGGCCCAAAGCTTGGTTCGTAGCTCCCACAACAGGCAACTCACAACATGTGACTCCAGCTCCTAGGAATCTAGCAGCTCTGGTCTCCACAGGCACCTGCATTTAATGCACATTCCTACACAGTCACACATGCATACACATTTTTAAAAGTTTTAAAAATAAACATAGTGAGTAAAAGCTCAAGTGCCACTGACTGGCCCGTGCCATTTTGTCAAGTCAGGAATTCTGGCAAAATGGAAAAATCAACACCTGGGGTTTTTCATGATAAAACACCTTGGACCATTATAAGCAAGGTGCAAGAAGTTTTCTGTGTCGGTGCGAGTCTAGCAGCAGGCACAAGTGAAGGTTCCCCTAAGGGGATCAATATCCTGAGAAGAAAGCTCAGCATTTAGACCATGCAAGCTCTCAGTGACAGGCAGAGACAGAAATCTACCATCTGACATTTAATCTGTCTGAGTAACAGAGCATTGGTTTTATTTTGAGCAACAATAACTCCAGTTAAAAAAGGCATTTTTCAACCTCCCTCTCAGCTGTGTATGACTAAGCTGTATAAACTTCGGCTACATGCAACTAACCCGTGGCCAGGCAGATGAACTGTCCTATAGAAATCCATGATGCCCTAGGACAGCAAAGAAAGTCGGAGTGACTTTTCCCACCCCCTTACCTCCCGGTTTCGGCTGTGGATCACTCTAAGGTCAAGGGGGACTCCAAGGAAGACGCTATGACAAAAGCCATGGATGAAACCTTGAATAGCACAAAGATACACAGAAAGAGCAAAGGTTTCAGATGGACAGCGGGGACTGCCACAGCACGCACTCCAAGCCTCCTCTATGCCACGCCTCCTCTACGCCACGCCTCCTCTACGCCACGCCTCCTCTACGCCACGCCTCCTCTAAATGCATAGTTTTCATTTCCTCGTTTTTAAGCATGTCAGCTAAAAGTGGGTTTTTGCTTTCATTCACAAGTCAGTTGGCTTTCCTATTACATCAGCTTCCAGCTAATATAGACAGTTAGGGGACAGGGTGTGTGGGCTGTAGTCTGACTCTGCTCTGTCCTTACCATCTACTGCTTACGACATCCCATTCCCTGGAGTGAGGGCAGAACAGGGTAAAGGTGTGGTTCCTGTGCTTATGCTACCCTGCTTCTCTATGTGACTTTGGGGAAGTAGCCATGTTGAAAGGTCTGTATTGCAAGGAGCTGGAGGCCTTCTCTAGAATCTCATCGCCATCTCACAGTCAGTGACACGCAATTGTCCTCCATCCTGCAGCTGCTCGAGAATGGGTTGTGCCAACAAACTTCATAGACTTAGAGTAAACTTCTGAGGCCACATCGGAAGAGAACACAGCCCAGGTAATGCCTGGCATGGAGACCTCTGAGAGTCTGATCAGAAACCCCAGCTGAGCTGGGCCTACTTAATGGCAAGGGAAGTAGAAGACAGTAAATGCAGAGGTATATTCAGCCCCAGAGTTCGTGGGTGACTGTTTGCAATGAAAAATTAGATTACTAACAATAACTGTGGAGTTAATGCATCTTTCCCAGATTTCCTATGGCTGTAGTAGAAATTACCAGGCCATTAGCAAATAAGCAGTACATGTGTGAGACTCTCAGGCGATGAACTTCATCTCTAACTGAATGGAACCGAGTGTGTCAGACTCAGCGCCCACAGATCTTCAGGCGCCATCATGTGCCCATTCTCGCCCTCCCACCCTTGCCAAAGGCAAGAAGGGAGTGCTCCTGTCTACGCTGCGTCCTGCAGGAAAGGCAGCCAAGGTCCTGCTCTCCGTACAGGCCGAGCTGTGCTAGCGCAGTGTTGAACCAAAAGTGGGGTGTTATGTATTAATGCACTTTTTTCAAGAAGGGAGAAGCAGATGAGAAATATTCCAGATTCACATTCACCCAAGGAGATCACAGAAATGAAGTAAACACTGGGATTCTCAGACAAAGGGTGCCACAGGGCTGCCAAACATAGTTATCCATTTACATACTTGGGAGATTTCAGGCTCCAGGTAGAGGAAAGTCTTGGAAGCAACTATGAAATTCAATCTATAACACTTAAAATAAATAAACACTTCTTATGGGGAATGAAACAGCGTATTCTTTGGTTTTCTAAATAGGAATAGCAGCATTTGATAGATGTGTGCCTTCCACGCAGCTGAGCTGAAAAGGAAGGTAACCCAATACCACAGTGAAGCCGGGGCTGTCCCATGTCACCATTCACTTCATGGGTGGGGGCATCCACCGCTCGGGCCTAAGCCGACACCAGCCACAAGTTCGATTTCAAGATTTTCTAATAGCTAATACTTTTTAAGTCTGTGTCCCTGGTTTACTCTGAGTAGAAATCTGACTTGTTTAAAATGGTGAACCCTTCAATTCACACAGTAAATTAGTATTAAAAAGACACATTTCCTAAAATGGAGATGTGCTAAAAATGGTCTCATTTTACTTTGGTATAATCCATTTAGTGCATTATACGGACTCTGTTTTTCTTTATCCGAGAACAGAAAAACAAAACATCCTAAGAGCAAAACACAGATAAGCAGTTACAAGACAATTGAAAACAGAAATGGGCCCATTATTTCAGAACTTTTAAACAAATCCAACTGTTCTTTTGGTGACTCCAAGCCACCATTAAAATATTTATACATATAGTATACATATTTAGGGCTGACCTTGCTACATTTCCTTTCAAGCTTCTGTCTTCATACTGATAGACAAGAGATGTAGATTTTCAGTTTTACATTGCCAAAGTGGACATCTCCTGCATATCTGAGGTATCACCAAGAAATTTCAAAGGAAGTGTGACCATTGAAATTCCAAGTTTCTTCATCATTATGAAATTCAGTAGTTCTTTCATATTTTGAAACTGACTTTGAAAACAATACACCGTTGGGGCAGATTTTAAAAAGCATATTTCTTCAAGAAAATATATGTGTGGCAGTTTGAGATAATAGAAGTTAAGACAGATTTAGACTTGAGTACATTTAAATTATTCATCATTTCTAAAGAACAGCAAGGGAAATTAGCAAGAAATAGTGCCTTTTCTAGTTATTTAAATTAGCAATATTAGTAGAAAGAGGCTCTATTGTGTGCGGTCTGTTTCAGTTTGCTTTCCAGTGCTGTGATAAACACCATGCCTAAAAGCAACTTGGGAGGGAAAGAGTTTATTTAACTTATAGGTTACAGCCCACCATCAAAGGCCTGATGCCAGCACCAGAGCCTGAAAACGGGGACAGAGACAGATACAGGAGCCGGGACAGGGACCGAGGCAGAGAAGACAGAGGAAGCTGGCCCCTGACCTGCTCCCAGGCTCACATTCAGCCCCCTTCCTTACACAGCCCAGGCCCACCTGCCCAGGGAAGGCATTACCCACAGTGGGGCCGGTCCCTCCTATAGCGATCAGCATAGGCCATAGGCCCATAGGCCAATGTGATGAAGGCAGTTCCTCAATTGAGATGTCCTCTTTTCCAGCTATCACAGCCAATATCAGCCACCACCCAGTCTTTTTTGTTTGTTTGTTTGTTTGTTTTGTTTTTCAAATAAATATATTTTATTTTGTTGCATTTAATTAAACCTTTTTTTTTAATTTTACATGTCGATCCCAGTTCCCTCTCCCTCCCTCCCTCTTACCCTCTCTGCCCCCTCACATGCACCCTGACCATCCTCCCCTCCCACCCCCCCCACCCCAATTCCATATGTAGGGGAATGCCATCCAGTTGGGGTCATGTAGATCTGACAGGTCATGTGAAGTAGGGACTAGGGCTTCTCTCCTATCTCTAGAATAAGGCAGTTATCCCTCTATGGGGGATGTGTCTGCAATGTCCTTTTGTGCTCCAGGAATACATCCTGGTTCCACTGTCTGAGGTCCCTTAGACTGCTCAGTCCTTCTGGCTGAGACCCATATTCAGGGGGGCCTGAGTCAGTCCCATGCTGGCTTCCCAGCTATCAGTCTGGGGGCCTCTTAGCTCCTTCTTGTTCAGGTCAGCTGTCTCTATGTGTTTCTGCAACCTGGTCTTGTCCTCTCCCTCTGCATCTGGATTCTAGTTCAACTCAGTGTTTATTATGGGTGTTTGCTTATGTTTCCAACAGGTATTAGATGAGGGCTCCATGATGGTAGATAAGTTAGTTGTTGATCTCACTATCTGGGAAGGGCATTTATGGTAGCCCTTCCATGGTTGCTCAAATTATTAGTTGGTGGCAGTCTTATAGGTCTCTAGACCTTTTTTAGATTCAGTTTTCTCTTCAAACAAATAATGGCTCCCTCTTTTATTGTCTCTCTCTCTCTCTCTCTCTCTCTCTCTCTCTCTCTCTCTCTCTCTCTCTCTCTTTCTCTCGTCTTCTATTCCTACCCTGACTCAATCTTCCTAGTCGCACATGTTTTCCTTTCCTCCCCCTCGTTTTCTCCTTCTTCTCTCTCCATTCGCTGCCCCCCCCCAACTTCGCCTGAGCTCTGGGGGATTTGTCCCTTCCCCCTTCTGTGAAGAACTTTATATGAATCTCTTAGAATACACCTTGTATCCTAGTTCCTCTGCTGGTGTGAATTATAGGCTGGTGATCCTTTGCTCTAGGTCTAAAATGAGCGAGTATATACCATGTTCCTCTTTTTGTGACTGGTTACCTCATTCAGGATGGTTTCTTCAAGTGCCATCTACTTGCCTGTGAATTCCAAGATTCCATTATTTTTTTTCTGCAGAGTAGTATTCCATTGAGTAGATGTGCAACATCTTCTTTATCCATTCTTCAACTGAGGGGCATCTAGGTTGCTTCCAAGTTCTTGCTATTACAAATAATGCTGCTATGAACATAGTTGAACAGATGTCTTTGTTGCATGGATGTGGATCATTTGAGTATATGCCTAAGAGGGGGATTTCCGGGTCCTGTGGTAAACTAATTCCTATTTTCCTGAGGAACTGCCATACTGATCTTCAAAATGGCTGTACAAATTTGCACTCCCACCAGCAGTGGAGGAGTGTTCCCCTTTCATCCTCTCCAGCATAAGCTGTCAATGGTGTTTCTAATTTTAGCCATTCTGGCAGGGGTAAGATGGTATCTCAAAGTTCTTTTGCTTTGCATTTCCCTGATAGCTAAGGATGTGGAGCACTTTCTTAAGTGTCTCTCAGCCTTTTTGATTTCCTCTATTGAGAATTCTTTCTTCAGTTCTGCACCCCATTTTTAATAGGGTTATTTGGTGTTTTGTTGACTAGTTTCTTGAGTTCTTTGTATACTTTGGAGATCAGCCCTTTGTTGGATACAGGATTGGTTAAAATCTTTTCCCAGTCTGTGGGCTGCCATTTGGTCTTGTCCACTGTGTCCTTTGCCTTACAGATGCTTCTAAGTTTGAGGAGGTCCCATTTATTAATTGTTGATCTCAGTGTCTGTGCCCCTGGAGTTATGTTCAGGATGCGGTCTTCCATACCAATTTGTTCAGGGTACCTCCTACTTTCTCTTCTAAGAGGTTCAATGTGGCTGGATTGATGTTGAGGTCTTTGATCCATTTGGACTTGAGTTTTGTGCGTGGTGATAGACATGGGTCTATCTGCAGTCTTCTACACACTGTCATCCAGTTGTACCACCCAGTCTTTTATTAACAAGGTCAAATGGCTGCAGACAGCTACATGTAGATTTACTAGAAAATATATCTTCACTGGTGACAGAGGCAGATAGGAACCTTCCTAAAAGGACAACAATTAATGCAGAGACACACATAGCCCAAGTGCTGAGACTATGTGAGTTCTAGAGGGCATCTGTATCACCAGATCAGAGGCCCAGAGAGCATCACAGGAGATGGTGGGAGGGAAAGAGCCATAGGATGGGAAGGAGTGCCACTAAGCACTGCCATCCAGATGCATCCTGGCCACTACAATGCTGAACACCCAGCAGCAATAGATACCTGCACAAGACTCGCCCTTCCACATCCCATCATGGACAGAGGAGGCGCCAAAGGGGCCTGGCCCGTTCCTGAGGACTGCTGGACTGTGAATGGTGAAGGATGTGCCTTTTTCTGTGATGCTGGGGGGGGGGGGAAATCTGTGAAGAAGATGGGTTCAGAGGACGAGTGAGGAGATAGCAAAGGGCTGAGTTTAACATAGTACATTAGGTGTGAGTCCAAAACTGTCAAAATAAAATAGTTTATAAAGCAAACATGCATTTTATTTGGTACTTCCCCAAAGGAAATCGTCCCTTTGAAAAAAATCTGTAGCCCCTTTTAATTAAAATAGTTACTTCTGAATTTATGTGATATTCTGCTGGATACTATCAGCCATTCATGAAAATATCTGCAATATCCTGAGTATCGAGATAACTCTCTAGAAGAGAAATAGAAATAACGTGAAGAACTATGAATGAAATGTTGAAGTCTATAATTTACAGTCAACAATTAATGTGAGAAACAAGAAATGTGAGTTATTTGTGGTGCCTAAGGTGATCAGAAATAGCTCTCTTAAAGATTAAGACTCAGTTCACCAAATTTCTACCTCTCTCTGTTCTTTTTGTAGATATGAACAATATAGCAAGCCTATTTGAAACTAATTTTACCTTTCAGAGCTAAAGCCTTCTACCTCCATCAAAGATCACAAAAGAGCAGGAGGAGCCACGTGGGCAGGCACTGCCTGGTTAACCATCTGGTAAACATGCATCACTCCTTGGAGAACTGAGGGCTCCAGAGCTACAGGTGTCTGCCTACATGCTCCTTTTCATTTATTAGTTCCTGACGATGTGACAAAGGAAAGTCTGCATTTGATGATACATTGGAAAATAGTGGCTGAGGAGGAAAGCAACAAAAAAGTCTGTGTCCTTCCTGGAACAGGGTGTCCTCTGCCTCCTGAGTCAAACACCCCCCCCCCCACTGCATTGTAATTGCTGTGTCCACCCTAAGTTAATCTTCCTTCCTTTCTCTACTCTCTTTCTCCATCTTCTTTCTTCCTTCCTCTCCCTCCTTCCATTTCTGTCTTTCCTCCTTCTCTCCCCGCCTCCATTCCAGTCCTTCCTAATACACAGCTGTGCACTTTGGGAAACAACATTTAGAGATGAAATGGCAGCAGAAATGTCCTGTCAAACATGAGCTTTGACGACCACAAAGAGTCACCAATGAACCTGATGTGTAGTTCTGGCTTACACAGTGTTTCCATATCTGTGTAGGGAAATGTAAAGGCCTTCTTAGGCTTACTGTGAGTGTTATGAAATGATACCGTGTACTAAAATGATCTTAAAATCTTACATATTTAAGGATTGGTATAAATCGCATATGCCACCTGTAAGAGATCACTACAGGCTCAGGACCGCCAAGACCAAGTTTTCAGCACAAAGGAAATTTACTAGCCCCAGAGCGACAGAGGGGAGGGAATAAGACAGGAGACAGAAGATGAGGGAGAAGGGGAAGAAAAGGGGGGAAGGGAAAAGGATGCTTGTCCTGGAGCAGGGCAGATATGGGGACAGATATGGCCCAGAGGAAAATGGCAGTTTATAGAAGTAAAAGGGGAAATCCTATGTTAGGATGAAGTATTTAATTTTAAATGGGTATGTTAATTAGGTGAGCCAAAGGTGGCTTCTCATTGCTGGACTTAATACTTTGACAGCTGGATCTTGGTAGTCAGCCTCAGGAGGAAGAAGTGGCCAAATAAGGAACTAGACCATGGTGGCTAGCTTGAGGAATGTAATCTAATGAGTTTTAGCAAGGGAGAAGGGCAAGGCCTGACAGAACCATGCCCATCATGCCTGGGCCAGCCAGACTCCCTTCACCACCAAATTAGAGACAACTTAGTCACGTTTGACTGTAGCGTTTTGTTTTGTTTTTTTTTCTGGGTCTTGCCTACCAAAACCCCTGGAGTCATCATTATTAAAGTTTTATCTAAATGCAAACCGAAAGGTAACGATAAGAAAGGCTCTAAATCTCTCAACTCTGCTGTCTGTCAAGGACAAACAATCTTCTCACTAACATAGTAGAAGTTTTGTTTTTCAACTAAGGAATAAAACCAAAACAGGTGAGTATTGAAGAGTAGGAAAGAGAAATGTGTGAGAAGCTAATGACTAGAACTTTCGGCACGATGAGAAGGTTGAGGATTGAGGAAATCCAAGGAAGGGCAGGGTCTGTCTCAATGGCATGCTACCTCCTCCCGTGACATTTGTAACTTAACTCATCTACATACCTTCCTCTTTGAAATGTAACACCTTCGCAACAGGACATAGTATCCCTGATTGTATATTCTCAATGTAACTGAGGACAACTGGGTGGGTGAATTGAAGCTGAGCATCCATGCACCTGCCTGTCCTTCTCTTATTGTTTTCCAATGTGTACAATTGTGAGTGTTCAGGCAAAGGGGGGGGTGTAGTCCCTTGCAGAAGTGAGCTTTTCCAGGATCAAACGACACCATTCCATTTTGTTTTCATTTGCTGCTAGTATGGAATATGTTGAGGACTTGAGGCCATTGCACACACAGGATAATGTGCTCATGCAATTTGAGCAATGTTAATCACAGCCTGAAATGATCGGCAGTGTTTCTTTCCTGTTAAATTATTTCAGTGCCCTGGATCTTGGGTGTTTCTGGAGTTGTTAAATTGGAAAGTCAGTAGTAAGTCACTCTTTGGAGCCAGATACACACAGAGGGCTGAGTGTTCTATGTTCACCCTTGGGAGAAAGGTGACTTGAATGTGGGACTTCCTAGGGCAACTCTAAGGATGGCTTTTTCTTAAGGTAGCCATGGCCCTTTGTGATGAAGCTCATTGCCAGGGACAACAGATAGCAGAAATGACCACAAGCTGGACAGGTGCCAGGGTGTTCCATTCCTGAGGTCAGCAATGTGTGACTCTGGCTCTGAGTCAGCTGACTAGTATGCCTAGGGAAATGCCTACACAAATCGTGATACAAGCCTATTTGCAAATGTTTCTGAAGGAGCGTGGCTTGCTGAAGAGCAGCACAAGGAGATGAATCTCCTCAGCAACCTGAGTTCAGACTGACAGGAGCTTGGTTGGTAAGGAGATATGCTGGAGTTTGGCTTAATAAGGACCTTGAACTCCCATGCACAATACCACTTATCCCTGGGGAATCAACAGAGGTGAGTTCCAGCCCCTTGACAAAGTTAAAACCTAAACAGAGAACTCGCCAACAAGGGTATCGAAGCTCATACATACTTGAGTAGGCTTCTTCTTCTCCTTCTTCTTCATCGCCCTCATAACTCATCACACATTACATCCTTCCAATTAATAAACTTGAACTCATCAAGAGTGAATTCAAGTATTTTAAGAAAACCCATAAAACTCAGTTTTCTCAGTGAAGGAGTGTGTGTGTGTGGAGGGGGTGTAATTACAAGGCTACTGTGAGTGTCCAATTTGGATACCATGGACCTGAGGACTGGCTGTGCTGTGAAGCTCTGTCTGAACTAGGTCAGCTGAGATTATGTGCCAATATGTCCTCTTCTACCTGTCTATTTCAGAATCCCTGACGAGTCAACACTCACTTTATGTCTCCTAGATTTGACTCTCACCCTTGTGCATAATTTGCAGTTTTCACAGTCACAACATGGCACTATCTTTGTGAGACACAGGTTACGTAATCATTATTATTTCATTTTAGAAATTAAAATTTGATAGCATTTAAGCTCAATAAAACATTTCATTTTCAACAGAAAGGAAACAGACTAGAGTAGGTTCAGAAGAACTTGGGTAGTCTGTTTCTTTGTCAACAAAACAGTGAAGATGGTTACTAGAATTTGAACTGATTTTTCTCAAGATGGGGACTTGAAAGAGTTAAAGATATACAAATGAAAAATTAAGTTGAAGCTGAATAAGGCCAGACCTCTGTAAACTCTTGTTTTATGGGGGTTGTTGTTATTTTTGTTTGATCATTTCATAACCCTAAAAGATACTTATATCCACTTAAAAGATAATAAAAAAATCAACCTCTAAGTCTCATGGGAGTTGAGCTATTTGATCAAACAAAGCTGAAAGAACTGAAATTGATTCAGGGCTCCCTGCTTCCATTCCCGGGCTTCGCCTTTGCATAGCATGTTCTGTTGGCACAACCTCTTGGCCTTCTCAGTCCCTAATAAAATCCAGAGCTGCCAAGGTGTCGACCCTCACACACACACACACACACACACACACACACACACACACACACAAACACGGTGCTGGGAATGAGACCTCATCTCCTATCCAAAGGCTGTGTGATCAAATGTTCATCACTACAGATGTCCCATTATGACCAATGTCTGACAAGGGCCAGGCTGTTAGGGGTCAAAGCACCTTGGGATAAAAAACATCTCTCTCCTCAGAAAGAAACAAGCATGGAATAGTTCTCTTCATCTTTGGGTTAGGGTTAAACCTGGAAATGGTTCCTGGAGCTGCCAGTGGCAACTTGGTATCAGCTTTAGCACCAAGCCTCTGCTGGACAGGGCAGGGACAAAGCATCTGGGCTCGTAAAGAGTTGTTAGAGCTCACCAAGTAAGCAGGCCTGAACCTGCTTTCCCCAGACTGTCTAATGAAATCGTCCATGCCTGCTCACCCATTTAAATTCCTGTTTCCTACATTGACACCTGAAGTATCCCAATGATCTAACTAGAGACAGTCCATGCAGCAAGGCCGGACACACTTCACTCTGTAGATCTCACGGCAGGATAAGAGCATCTGTAGGAATAAAGCCTGGCATGCCTGTCAAACCATCCAGTGTAGGGTAACAAGCTGAACCTGGGCTGTGTTGCACGTACACAGAAGAGGTGGTCAAGTCGGAACAAGCTAAGGTCATTTACAAGGAACATAGGAAACTGTGGTCTCATAAGAGCCAAGCCAATTAAATCCACCTCCTAAGCACTCTTTCTGGGACCTAAAACCTAATTAATTAGCTCTCTGATCAATCTCAAGTCATTGGCTTGGGAGTTTAAATTTAATATGTTAAACAGTTTTATGTTTAATTTTGAAATATGTTACTTTTAATACACATAACCTCACTGATAAGTCTAAGTATATGAGCTATTCATATTTTTAACACAATGTCTGTACGCACTGGAGGGGTGGAGAGGCTGAGGGGAAAGACCACCGAGACACTGTATACTTTGGTCACAGTCACTGCCATTAATCACACTGCTTATTTTCTCTTAGTGTGCATAATGGAGAAACACAATGGTGGCATTTAATGACTGTCCACTTTATTTGCTGGAATAATGAAATGCCTAACTATAACCGCACATAAAACACTGAAATAGCTTCTCTGGAGAAACGGGGAGCCACCAGCTAAGTACAGAATTATACAATCTACTACGACTAAATGGCAACTCTATGCCCAGTTCTCTCCAGTGAGGCTAATAGGAAAAAGTGACTGGGGGCAGGGGTGTCACCCCGACGTGAATGATAGCTAGCCAAGCTTGGTCGCCTGTTGTTTTTAAGGACATTCTTAGGCGTGCAAGCAAGCACATTTCATTAAAACATTCTATTTCACCCAATAATGGAGCCAGCAAGGACAGTGAGGATCTCATTTGATAATGAGTATGAGGTGAAGAGTTGTCCCACATGCTGTCACACGCTCCTCCAGTGCCCTCTCATACTCAGGAATAAAATTCCTCCCACATTAAAAAAAAAAAAAAAAAAAGATAAATTTTACCAATAATCAAAATGGGCAGAGGAAAGGAAACTACATCAGCCATTGTGCTGGAAATCACTTTTGCATGGATGCCACTGAAAATTAGAGTTTCATTTAAGGAGACAATTTGACTCCAAAGCAATGGAAGCTGTTATGACTTTGTGCTCTGTCAAATGAGCTAAGTTGGAACTCGTTGTCACAGGATTCCTTTCCTTACTTGGCTCTAGTTATGATTGGCTGAAAGAGAAAAGTGTACAATATTTGAAAGTTAAAATTCAAACGGCAGTTGTTCTGTGGCCTGAGCTTTGCAAACAGGCAGTTTCCTGTACCTCAAGCATAGTGCACCTCGCCTGTCACCCCACCTTGCTGATTCCAAACAGCAACTGGAACACAGCAACTGCCGATCACACCCTGTTTCCTTTGTTATACTAGAGCAGAAGCAATTTCCTGAATTAATGAGCAATGCATATATGAAAGAGTACTGCCATCACTGAGACTAAGTCAGGCTCTCACCATCACTGTGAGCTATCATGGATCTTCTCCATAAGCCAGGGTACCGTTATCACAGAGAGCCAAGTCAGGGTACCACCATCATTAAAAACAATGATGGATCTCCTCCATAAGTCATGGAAGCAGCAGTGAGCCCCTTCCATAGCCTGGGGATAATGGTATAAAAAGCCACAGTAGAGTTGAGTTCACTGATAATAGTGGTATGCTAGAAAGCAAATGTCAATGACCAGATGATGAAGCTTCATAGTCATAAATAGGGAGAACTGCACTAATGAGTGCCACCATTGGGCAGCCATCAAGGGCTCTTGGATTACAGTTATAGATATATCTAGTAGAATATAGATTCCCTGTGGTGAAACTGGCAGCCAGAGTAGGGTCGTGTGTATAATCAAAATAAATCAAGAGTAAATGATGAAAGCCAGATAAGAAAGCACACACCTGGAATTAAAGCATTCAGGATACTATAGACAGGAGGATTGCTAGCTAGCACCAGCTCAACCAGGGTTATACAGCAAAACTGCAGTCCCTAAACATGAATAGTTAAAAAAAAAAATGATGAGAGGGTGTTGAGAAAGTCACCACAAGAAGACATAACACCTCACATGGCTTCTAGACCTGAATTGCCTTTCATACTCGACGATGGAAAGAGAGCAGAACTCTCAGGAAGAAGAACCTTTCCTCACATGACAACTGCAGTTGTGGGAACACAGTGTTCCCCTGGGGAATCTGTAGCTACTTACTCTAATCTAAGAAACTATCAGGCTTGGGGCTCAAGTTGACCCTGACACCTGAAGACTCAAACTATAATCCCAGTTTTACTGTCAAACTGGAATGATACTAAAACAGTATAATCAACCACTCCTGGCTTACGCAGGTCCCCTGAGCCTGTGGGCTTGTGCAGTGGTCTTTTCCCGGTAACTAAGTCTACCACTGAAACAGCCACAGTTGATAAATTGCAGAAGCCCCACAGACAAACAGGGCTTGCTGGGTAGGGAGAGGGGATCTGGAACGGCCTGGGAGCTAGCACAGTGGGAGGGAAGTTGAGACTAGCACCGCGGCTTTGATACTCATAACAGGTTCATGTCACTAGGAGAGGGGAGAGGTAGAGGTTAGCACTGGTTTTGACATGTGCCTCTTTCTGGCCGGCAGAAACCCATTTCACAGGTTCCTGATGGATGCTGACTGTAGGCTTTTATCTACCCTGCCAGCCATCCTTGAGAATTTATCCTGAGTTAGGGGAATCGGGACTCCAGCTCCTAGAGTTCCTAATCTGTGCATTTTAAGTACAAGCATAAAATTGTGTTTTTAATTAATTAGGTTCCAATTTTTTGTCATCTAACAAGAAAGAAAACACTGAATAATAAATTAAATAACACTTACTTATACAGATAGGGTCTCAAGACTGACAGTTTTTCCAGAGGAAAATACGACATAAAAAGAACCTGTCCAAAAACAAGATTAAATGAGAGATAGCAGAGAAAGAAAACTTAAAAAGTCTGTGATCAGTGTAGCCTGGGATTGGTGCTCATCCTTGTCGGGTACTTTGACAGACCTCGCTGGAACACTGAGACAGGCTAACCTGAGATAGCAGCAACCGAGCAGAGTGTACTTCCACCCACGCTAGCCAGCAGAGCAAGGCAGTAAGTGCTCGGCGTATTTGCAGTGGCTTAGGTGAATTGTTATTAACAAGAGTGTGGTGACCTAAACAGCAGCCATGCCACTACAATGTTCCACCCTCGCATGGGGGATGGCCCCCAAAGCTGCACTGATGGAGGCTCCCCTTCGGCTAAACTTCCATAGGCTACAGAACTCCAGCAGCTCTCAAGACTACATATGCAGCTTAGGCAGAATTACGCACAGCTGCCGGGGAGGGGTAGCAGTTGTGTCTTGGATGAAGGAAGGTGTAATGGCTACATGAAGAGCAAATTGCCCTTCCCATGCCCTCTTACTATGAGGAGACGTCAAGCCCAATTTTGAGAGTCTCTCGCAGATAATCCCAACTGTTCTGGCTAGAATGCCAGTGGTCGTTATGCTCAGAGCACAGTGCTCCAAAAGTACATAAACTGTTCTTGAACAAAATACAAAGGTCAGCAGTCATTCCTATGAATGGAAGGTCCTGAGGGCTGGGGGAGGGGAGGGAAATAACATGAGGAGGTTAAAAAAAAAGAGAGAGCATGGCTTGAAATGCAGGCTCCTGCTCTGGGCTGCTACCCTAGAAAAAGTGAGTTATTCCGGAGCAAGGAAAACTCTACGGTGAAACATGGGGGAGGTACAATGTTGAAGCTCACTAAAAGGAAATAGACCAAAGCCCATACCTGAAAGACTCCGGATAAACCCATCTATTGATCAGATTTTGTAACATGAATAACAACCCAAACCAGGTCAGTGAAATAAGCCATGTGCCTGCAGAAAAGGAAGGCCTGCCTGCCGACTAGCTAGCCCACTCTGATCAGCGCTGCAGGCTGCTAGCTAGCCCACTCTGATCAGCACTGCAGGCTGCATGCATTCACACTACCAACAGACCTAAAAGTCAGATCCCGGGACTGTCAATGGACTGCCTTTGAAGATAGCGATGCAGTCTTTGGTAAAGGTTGGTACTGAAAATCCTTTCTTGGAAAGGTTTAGGAAGGTTCTTCATTCAGTGATCAATAAATTACAAGATTACAAGAGGCCTCTGAAATCTTCACAGTTTTCATGTTTAAATGTGCCATCAACTGGAATCATTTACTTCAAAAACCTCAAATCAATCTTTCTTTTTTAAAATTAATTTCTATTTAAATGAAAAACAAACTCATTTTACACACCAATCTCAGTTCCCTCTCCCTCCCACCCTCCCATTCCCCCTATAACCCCCATCCCGCCCCCATCCTACTCCCCAGGAAGGGTGAGGCATCATCAAAGTCTGTCACATCACTTGGGGCAGGACCTAGGCCCTCTCCTGTTTATCTAGGCTGAGAGAGTATCCCTCCATAGGGAATGGACTCCAAAAGCCATTCATGCACTAGGGATAAATACTGGTTCCACTGCCAGAGGCAACATAAACAGCCCAGGCTCCCTCAAATGACACCCACATTCAGGGGACCTGGTTCAGTTTCCCAGCTGTCAGTCTGGGGTCCATGAGCTCCCACTTGCTCAATCAGCAGACTCTGTGGGTTTCCCCAGCCTGGCCTTGACCCCTTTGCTCATCACTGTTCCCTCTCTACAACTGGATTCCAGGAATTTGGCTCAGTGCTTAGTTGTGGGTGTCTGATTCTGTTTCCATCAGCTACTGGATGAAGGCTCTAGGATGGCATATAAGGTAGTCATCAATCTCATTATGGGGGAATGGCATTGAAGGTAGCCTCTCCACTATTGCTTAGATTGTTAGTTGGGGTCATCCTTGTGTATTCCTGGGAATTTCCCTAGTTCCAGATTTCTCTTTAAACCCATAACGGCTCCCTCTGTTAAGGCATCTCTTTCCTTGTTCTTCTCTGTTCTTCCCCCAGCTCAACCTTCCTGATCCCTCCCCTTCTCCCTGTTCTTCCTCCCCCACCCCCATGCTCCAAATTTACTCAGGAGATCTTCCTTTCCCCTTCTTAGGGGTCCATGTATGTCGCTCTTAGGGTCCTCCTTCAACAACTGGTGCTAGCATGACTGGATGCTGATATGTAGAAGATTGCAGATAGGTCAATATCTGTCACCATGTTTAAAAAAAAAAAAAAAAACCTTAAATCCAAATGGATCAAAGACCTCAACATAAATTCAGCCACACTTAGAAGAGAAAGTGGGAAGGACCCTTAAACGCATTGGCACAGGAAATCACTTCCTGAACATACACCAGTAGCACAGACACTAAGTTCAACAATTAATAAATGGGACCTCTTGAAACTGAGAAGCTTCTGCAAAGCAAAGAACGTGGTCAACAATACAAAATGGCTCCCTACAGAATGGGAAAAGATCTTCAGCAATCCCACATATGACAGAGGGCTGATCTCCAACATATACAAAGAATTCAAGAAACTAGACATCAAACAACCAAATTATTCAATTAAAAAATGGGGTACAGGTCTAAAAACCGAATTATCAATAGAAGAATCTAAAGTGACTGACAGGCACTTAGGAAAGTGCTCAACATCCTTAGCAATTAGAGAAATGCAAATCAAAACAACTCTGAGATACCACCATCTTACATCAATCAGAATGGCTAAAATAAATAAATAATAAAAAGTAAAAAGGCAGTTTATGCTCGAGAGGATGTGGAGAAAGAGGAACACTCCTCCACTGCTGGTGGGAGTGCAAACTTGTACAGCCTCTTTGGAAATCAATATGGAAGTTTCTCAGGAAAATGGGAATCAGTCTACCACAAGATCCAGTAATTCCACTTTCAGGCATATACCCAAAAGATGCATACAACAAGGACACCTGTTCATCTATGTTCATAGTAGCATTATGTTTAATAGTCAGAACCCGGAAGCAACCTAGATGCCCCTCAACTAAAGAATGGGTGGAGAAAATGTAGTACATTTACACAATGGAGTATTACTCAGTGGAGGGGGGGAAACGGTATCTTGAAATTTGCAGGCAAATGAATGGAACTAAAAGAAACCATCTTGAGTGGGTAACCCAGATACAGAAAGAAAAATATGGTGTACTCATTCTTAGAGCAAAAGATAACCAGCCTACAATCGACAACCCCAGAGAAGAATCAATCTTTCTTAATATTTTGAAAATGCTTCAGTAATTTTAATGTTGGCCAGCGATTCTCCCAGGGACAGTTTGGAAATGGGTGTGATGTTTTTGCACATCGCAAAGGCGGTAAAAACACCACTGGTTTTCAGGAGCATAGCACCACAGATGTGAGATGTCAAACACTGAAGAATAGTTCAAGTGCGGGGAACATGGTAAGCCATACAACTTTACAGAAAAAAAAAAAATCCTTCAGCAAAATTAAGGAAAGTTTTTAAAGCAATGAGAGACAGACACGCAATTCTTTCGATACCTTTGAACAATGATTGCAATATTTCAGAAGGACTTGATCATCTGGTAAACGCTTCTGAACAGCAGAGTAAGCAGCAACCAACTGTGTTCATTTGGTAGAATAAACATTTTTTAGATCACAGTAAAGTTTCACTCTTGACACAAGTTGGGTTTTTTCAGGGAGTGAAGAACTTAGGTGGAAACAATCTTCTCACAATGACAGGAGACAGACACACAAGACTAATCAAAATATTTCCTTCATGTAATATGACTTATCTAACACTGTTGCCATATAAACTCAGTTGAAATCTCCAGAAATACTAAAGCATGTACACCTATCCAGCCAACCTGTAAGAGGTAGCACTAAATGTTTTTTGGAATTCAGTTTCCTTTGATCACCAAATATTTTGATGGGAGGCCTCACCAATTGATTATGTCAACACAAAGACACAACTCCCAATTCAAAGGGGATAAGAAATTATTTATTCTGAAGATAAATGTGAGTGACCATGATCCAGGAACACAGATTTAGTTTACATTAATTCCATATTCTGATGTATTAGTATCCCCGTGAATTTCTGTAGCAACAGAGCAAAGGAAACCATAAATCAAGACACTTTTCAAAAACATTGGTGGAAAGACAGGTAAGCATGGCAAAGAAAAATGAACAAATCTCAGTTCTAAGCCTTAGATGCATCCTGAGTCCTTCACTGTTGAGAAATACGGATCTTTTATACATCTCAAAGGATTTACCTCATGGCCCACAGAGATGTTAGGCCACAGATAAAGAAGGGTAATCAATGGCTAGCGAGGAGGCTAAAGTCAACCTGAGATCAGTGGTTCCCTGTAACATGGATCTTTCCAGGAACTGTTCTGCACAAGTACTATTCAAGGCATTTAGTATAAGTATGAGATCAGGTAATGATGATTAAGAATTAAAATATTTTTCTTAAGCATAAAAGTTAAAAAGCCCTTTAAGAAAAATTACTTCAGAGGATTTGTTTAATATTTGATACTGTGATATTTGTTTACACTCATAATGAAAATTAAGTATTGGAAGTTATAGTATGACACAACATACATTTTTCATATGTACTTGAGAGGCTAATGAGGTTCTTGTTAAGAAGTATCATAAAATAATGCTTTTTAATTTAAATGAAAATTTATTTTAAAAAAAAGAAATAAGGATCAATTGACCTCAATGAAGTGATTAGAATTAATTTATGATTTTATGATGAGCACTTGTGATAATTTGTTTTAACTGTCACTTGACACAGAATCATGTGGGAAGAGAGTCTCAGTGAGGGATTGTCTTAATTGAGTTAATTGATGTGGGAAGATCCAACACCCACTGTGGACACCATTCCCTATGCTGCGGGAGTGGAAAACTTGAGCTTAGCACTCACTTTGCTCCTGATGGTGGATGTGAGGTAACATCTCAAGTCAACTTCTGTGACCCCGCTGTGGTGACAAAACAAAAACCTAAGAAACCCAAAATTAAGACAGAGCACAGTTTACAATTTTATAAATCAGGGTGCAAGGGTAAATAAATATAAATACCCAGAAGCAACTAATGGGCTGATGCAGCATCTCTACCAAAGAGACCACAGGATGATGGGAGATGTCATTCTGTATATGTTTCTCATACTGGTTAATGGATAAAGCACTGTTGGCCAATAGGAAAGCAAGACAGGTGGGACTAGGAGACAAGGAGGAAAGAGGAAGTAGTAAGGAGGAGTCAACATGGAGAGACTGGGGAGACGAGACGCCTGCCCCATTCCCCGGTAAGAAAAAACCACGTGGAAATATATAGAAATGGGTTAATACTTAAGACAGAGCTAGCCGATAAGAAACTAGTATCTGGCCAACAGCATTATATCTAATACAGAGTCTCGGTGTGTTATTTGGGGCTGGCGCAGCAGTGAGACAAGACCAGCGGCAAGCAGAAAAACTTACATATGGTGCCCACGCAGCTACCTTACTCCTTACAACAGGGCTTCCCAGGGGAGTAGGTGGGAGATCAAACACATTCCCGCATGGCAACATTTGGTAACACATCTGTCAGTACGTTGTTTGCTATCTAATTTATAATAGGGGTACACATGCTACATTGTGGAGAAATACAGATGTAGGCACAGACACAGCTGCACATTGCTTTTGTGAATAAAGCTGAGGGAGATGGTTTGCTCTGTCACATGCTTCATCCTGCAGATTCTAGGAACTCACTGTGCGTTCTTCTTTTTATTTTATTTTATTTTATTTTACATATCGATCCCAGTTCCCTCTCCCTCCCTCTCTCCCACCCTCTCATGCCCCCTACCACCCTCTCCTCTCACCCCCCCACTCCACAGGGAGGGTGATGCCCTCCAGGAGGGGTCATCTAAATCTGTCAAGTCATTTGGAGTAGGGTCTAGGCCCTCCCTCCTGCCTCTAGGCTAAGGGAGTATCCCTCCATGGGGAATGCGCTCCCAAAGTCCTTTCCTGCACCAGGGATACATCCTGGCTCCACTGTCTGAGGCCCCTTAGACTGCCCAGGCCTTCTAACTGAGACCCATGTTCAGGGGGGCTGAGTATGTCCTATGCTGGATTCCCAGCTATCAGTCTGGGGGTCCATTAGCTCCTCCTTGTTCAGGTCAGCTGTCTCTGTGTGTTTCTGTAGCCTGGTCTTGTCCTCCCTCTCTGCATCTGGATTCCAGTTTGGCTCAGTGTTTAGCTGTGAGTGTCTGCTTCTGTTTCCATCAGCTACTAGATGAGGACTCTATGATGGTGTTCTTAGTAGATGCCAACCATAAAGTTTGTTTTCACTCACCCTCTCATGATACTCCATTAAAGTGAATGGAAGGCTCTGATACAATTAAACCTAAAATAATTTTCAGCTGGGTAAGTGACTCCATTGAATTCATAAAATACGTTGTGAAAACACAAAGAAATCATGGAAAATCCCCTTTAAAAAATGTGTAATATAGAAATAACTTGTAGTGCAATGGACACTAAAATGTATAAAAATAAGCATGTTCAATATAATTCCAAGATAAAAAAATAAACATGTCCAATGTGATTCCAAGATAAAAAATAAACATGTCCAATATAATTCAAAGCCTGTAAGTGAAACTGTGTGTGACTGTAAAAAGACTAGAAGGTTCTACATGAAATTGTTAATAAGGATCTCACCTGAAAACAGTATATTCACTTTTCCAGCAGCAGAAACGTTTTAAAGATTTTGCATCATTACCTGGGCCTTGGAGCTGTGAAGCTGAGTTACTGGGCCTTCTATTGCCTCCTCACACACTGTTCTGTCCCCAACCTTGATGAGGACTCCTCCAAGACACTCCGGCACCAATGTTTCCATGGTTGCGCAGTATTTACTGTCCTGTTTATGTGAGTTGCATTTCTTATTGTTATTCTGTGACTTAACCAACATGTACACAGATGAAACAGGAGTAGAGAAACAAAGAGGGCTGCTGTCTCTAAGAAACAAGTGGAAGAGTTTGAAGACTCCATATTGTCTGGGCCGTTAAGAAGGCACAAGTGATGAAGGTAGATATATATAAAGAGTAGAGAGCAAAAAGTGGGACAGAAGGGTGGATGTGGAAGGTGAACCGGAAGAGAAGGAGGGAGGGAGGAAAAGCAGAGCAAAGATATGCCTGAATCAAAGAAATCTCGTAAGGGACAGGGGAATGATAACATCTAGAAAGATTCAGTACTCATATTACTTTATAAACATTTAAATTCTCTGATAACAAAATGAAATTGATACTGGAAAGAAGAGCGAGTATCAGTATTGGTGTGGTTTATGTATAATAATAATAATAATAATACAACCACTGAACATATACCAGAAGACATGATGTTTTGAGTTCTACATAAAAGTATTCATAAACAGAAGAAAAGAACCAGCTCTCAACAGTGGTCTTGTGTCTACCACACATGCCACATTCCCACATATCATACAAACACCCATACCTAATAATAACAATATAAATAAATGTCCATGTCTTAGTGTTACTATTGCTCTGATGAAAGCCATGACCAAATCAACTTGGAGAGGAAAGGGTGTATTTGGCTTACACGTCCACATCACTATTCATTACAGAGGAAGTCAGGACAGGAACTCAAACAGGGTGGGCACATGGGAGCAGGAGCTGATTCAGAGGCCATAGAGGAGTGATGCTTGCTGGCTTGTTCCCCAGAGATTGCTCAGCTTGCTTTCTTATGGATCCCAACACCACCAGCCTGGGTGTGGCATCGTTCACAATAGGCTGACCCTTATCACATTAATCACTAATTTTGAAAGGTGTCCTACAGGCTTGCCACAGCCCAGTCTCATGGGGCATTTTCTCAATCGAGGGCTCCCTCCTCTCAGATGACTCCAGCCTGTGTCAAGTGACATAGAACCAGCCAGGACATTCCCAGCCATCACCTGCCAAGAGAACAACTCTCCTATGCTTACTTCACCCGAGTCCAACCCGCGATGGATAAACCAGGGAAGTTCGGAAGAACTGAAGAGTGTACAGGAATGTTTCTCTTTAATTAACAGTGACCATCATTCTAAACTTGGCAAGGAAGTTGCCATGCCTGCCATGGCCTCCCTGTTCACAGGACCACTGGCCACAGAGAACTGCAATTAACATTCCTGATTTGTTTTGAAGACCTTTGTATCCTGCTGAATTGCACATTTGCAGCGATGGGGATTTGAACATACCCCCTAAAGTGGTTCAAATGTCCTGGGAAAATATGCTCCAAATATCTCTACAATCAAGTCATATTTTATATAAAAAGCCTGTCAAAAGGAAGTCACTCAACCAGCTGAGTAGCAACTGCACTTGGGACTAAGTTTAGATATGAAGCTGAAAGACATTGAAAAACATACTGCACATACAATCAATTAAAAAAATACTAAATTCAACTTAAAGTAGAAACTAAAAGCATCGTATGCAAGGAGCCACAGAGTGACACATACTTCACTTGAACTGGTAAGCTTTGGTTCTCATGAACCATATGTCTCTCTAGCTTTATTTCTTATTTGTAAGCTCATAATTTCATACATGAATGCAAAGTACTTTGATCATAGCCACCACCGTCTTTTCTTAGTCCTTCCTCACCAGGAATGGAAGGACTAAGCTCATGATAGGCAGCCATATTGGTGCTGAAAGACTAGGATGCCATGCCATGGAGTTGAAAAGGAAGATATTTTGGAACAGAATAAATAATACAGAGTTCCCATATGGCCCATGCCAGCTGACCCCAAGCCTAAAGCTTCCTGCCTTTGAAGAATAGAGGAGAAAGGCTTGTTTCACCAAAAAGGGAGCTATTTCCAAGATGTTCTCAAAGAAATTCATTTACATAAATTCAGTAAACATTCATTGAAATTCTTGGGGGAGGCATTGATGTTTATTTCTGATATTTATATAAAACATAAAATACATGCCTACTACATTGCCAAAACATGTGCTTTGTCTTAAAAGTCCAAATATGTATTTTTGTAGTGCCTAAATTAATTGGTGTGGAACTCAATAAGTAACTTGGATTCAGGGTTTAAACTCAGACACAATGGGGTAAGTCAACACATGTAAATATTTGACATGTTATATATTAAATAATATTCTATCTAGTTCAACATTTCCCAAATAATGCCTGATGAAATGGTTATGTTATTTAAAAAGAGACCCTTAAATGAATAAGCCTAGGAAAATAACAGGATAGCTTAGGTGAATGGTTTTTATTTCTGGAAGATTTTTCATTTAATCTGCAATCACATAACCATGATTTGAGATAGCTAAACATATTTTCTATTCCCAAGTGAAGTTTCAAAATTCAGTCGAATTCTTGAACAAAAAGCAGCCACACCTTAGTGACCCTTCAGTATTCAATTTTGTGTCTACAGATCCATGATGTTTCTGTGCCTATAATATTTACTGATGTCTCTGTGTCTGAGAGCTGTATCTTGTCAAAGTCAGAGCTGATTGCTCTGCACAAATCAACAAAACCCCCAGGATGAAGTACCAGAAGCTTGTCTCTCCCGGGTCCTCTGCCCTCTGACCATCATACCCTCCAGCCCTCACTGCTTCCTCAACAACCTACAAGTTGTGTTCAGTACATACACTGGACTATCACAAACTGCCGTACCTTGCTCAAAATAAAAGTCTGCTTGTGATGCTGACACAAAGCAATAAAAATATCAAGAAGGGCCTGTAGATTCTGAAACCCCTGGGAGAAAGTGTTTCATTTTCATTAATAGTAGGGCCTCTTAGAAAAATCCGCAGACTTAAACATAGTATCAACAATAAATGTTCAGTAAGTTGGCCAGGATGGGAAGGATCACCATTAACTGCTTGGAAATTAAAAAGGAACTAGTTCTAAACTCTATTACTCTTACCACAGTAACAATGAATGAAACAATAGAATATCCATGTATATTTGTAGCACTTAAATTACTGTAACACTCTGAAGCCTGAATCAGGAGGGTTATAAGATGGAGTCCAGTCAGAGTTAAATAGTGTAACCCAGTCTTTAAAAAAAGGTAAGATGGCTAAGTAATTAGGTAAAACTAATAAAATACTGACAGATAGAAAAAGAAATATATTCAGACACTGACTGAGATTTCCCACTATCCTGATCATCACATACTGAACACCACTGTACTTATACCAAATATTTTATATTATGTAAGGCGTACAGTTTTTCCGCCTGTTGCCGCTGGTCTTGCCCTGCCGCCGTGCCAGCCCCAATTAACACACAGAGACTCTGTATTAGATATTATACTGTTGGCCAGGTACTAGTTTCTTATCGGCTAGCTCTGTCTTAAGTATTAACCCATTTCTGCTGATCTATGTATTTCTCTTACCGGGGAGCAGGCCAGCATACTGCTTTCTCCCGACTCTCCATCTTGGCTCCTTTACTACTTCCTATTTCCTCCTTGTCCTAGTCCCTCCTGTCTTCCTTTCCTATTGGCCAACAGTGCTCTATTCATTAACCAGTATGAGAAACATATACAGAATGACATCTCCCATCAATATTATGTTCATTAATATTTAAAATGTATAGGATAATTCACAGTTTATAGAATTAGTGTCAGTTAATTGTACTGAAGTCCTTTGTGGGCAATAAGAATTATGGGGTGAGCCAAAGTGGAGCTAAAAGTGAGGAAGAGAATAAATTACTTACAAGTTTACTCTAGCTTCTGAATTGATTTTGATATTGGCACCGCTTATATAAAAAAAGAAACTATGAGTGGAAAAAGATCTTTAGATCATTTATTTAAACTTATAAATACAGACAGAAATAAGAGGTGTAGTAGATGGCTTTTTCCAAAAACATTATTATGACTATCACTTGGAATTCAATGCTCTATCCTATAAACTTCATTATTTATTACAAAATAAATTTCATCCCCTGCTCCAGGGAGTAGGGTCAAGCTGTGCTCTTTTCTGCTAACGCCCACTGTGTGCAGAATATTGCACACTGGTATTGCTCAGTAAACATCATTTTGTAGACTGGGTAATTTTCATTTAGCCATCTCTATTGCTTTTCCCAAAAGATGAGAGCATAAAATTTAAAAACCAAAGATCAGTTTTTTGACCAGTTCATAAATATTGACAGAACACTTAAAGGAATAATTTCTGCATGGAGGTAGAAAATCAGAAGTTTATTATGCACTCAAAATATGTCTACTGGTTACAGTCACACCATGTAGCTTTTCATCTAAATATGAACAATGGAGATAATTTAGAAATATGAACTATAACCAGAGTCTGTTGAGAAGTGGTCTGCAAATGGGTCACTGTATAAATGAAATAGTTCTTGGGTTTGTCTTTTGTAAAAAAAAAGAAATCACTGAAAGGAATAGTAAGACAGGATGATAGTGTGTTTATGCAGTTCATTTAAAAATGTAATATACAGTTAAGAAACACAGATTACTAGCCATCTATAGTAGTCAAACATAGTTGTGTTGTTGTCACACATATCACAATTATAGTTAGATAAATGGTCTTCAAACTCTTCAAAGGCCTATAGAATATGGTATTTAATGTTAATAACCTAAGACTTTTCATGACACCGAGACACATGTGCTCATGACAGCACCCATTTACTTCAAAGGATGATGGACATTGAAGAACCTCTGTATGGAGTTTGCTTTCTATATGGCAAAAGTTAGCCATTTGGGCAAAGAAACTGCTTTTGCCTCAATTACTGACAGTATACTGTCCAAACTGGACCAGCAAAAGACAGCAACTGTCAAACTTTGCCAAAACATGGTAGGAGAGTTCTTCAAATATCCCCTGCTTCTTAGAAATGTCTGTCAGATATACCAAGCCTGTAAGACAAAGTTGAATTCACCAACATTACAGAACCTTGGATGACTGTCAAGCTAGGCAGATGCCCCTGTCATTAGATAATGTTTCAAACATTTCACCCTTCTGGGGTCTTTGATGGAGTTAAAGACTAAATGATTAAACATAGTTTTCCTTAGTTTTGATGAAAGGTAAATTAGCTACGAAACTTTGGACCCACAAAGATAATATAAATAATATATTTTCTCAAACTTTCGCAAATGCAAATGGACTGGATATTGTAACTGTAATTCTAACTTGATAACTGTTATCATGTTTGTTATATATAGGCTTACTATGTTTGATTTAAAACCTTCCTTTTTAATTAGACAAAAAGGCAAAAATGCTGATGAGTAATCCTTCTATTCACTGTGAAGATGTGTTGCTCTCATTGTTATAAAGAAGCTGACTGATTGGGCTGGATGGTAATCCCAGAAAAATGAGTTCCATGACAGGCTCCAAAGCTACACAGATAAACCATGTCTCAAAAGCCAAGAAAAAGGAGGAGGGGGAGGGGGATGGGGAGAGGGAGAGGGAAGAGGACGAGGGGAAGCAGGAGAAGGAGAAAGAGGAGGAGGGGGAGGAGAAGAAGAAGAAGAAGAAGAAGAAGAAGAAGAAGAAGAAGAAGAAGAAGAAGAAGAAGAAGAAGAAGAACCTGACTGGTCAATAGCTGGGCAGGAAGAGACTGGGTGGAAAAGCCAAACTGAGAGAATGTTGGGAAGAAGGGCAGAGCTGGGTGGGGAATCACCAGAGACTCAGAGAGAAGCAAGATGGACATGCTGTAGTGAGAAAAGGTATCAAGCCACGTGGCAAAGCATAGATAAGAAAAAGTTAGCTAGTAACAAGCCTGAGCCATCGGCTGAGCATTTATACTTAATATAATATTATAAATATTATTAAGATTAAGCCTCCGTGAGGTTATTGGGAGCAGCTTGCAGGACAGAAACTTCTGCCGACAGGCTCTAGTAAATATTGTTTACCTCTAACATTTTAAATCTTCCTCATTTTCTTAAGTATTTTTATTTATTTATTTATTCATTTATTCTCCACCTCTGAAAGTATATAATGAGTCAGTCACTAAGGTAAAACGCAGAAACTGAGAAACCAATGGCCTTTAAAGAGTTCACAATCTGCACAAGAATTTTAACAAGATCATAATTCTTCACAAATAAGAAAGATAAGTAAAAGTTGTATTTTTTTAAGTGCCTGGTTCATAGTAAGTGCTTAAATTGTTGTTATCATTATCATAACTATTACTATTGTTATTCAGGTTGGGAAAATAGCCTTGATGCACAGACACTGAGAGCTTGACATTCCCCGAGAAGTACATTTCCTTTCTTACTAAACCGTTGTATGCACAATAATGGATGTTTCTGTTTCGTGTGGCGCCTCTGGGTAAGCAGAGCTTGAAAGGTAAAAGAACAAAGTAAACCAAAAACTATTTCATCTAAGCTCCACACCATGCTCCCTGTTCTTTTAATATTTACTCTCTTCATAAATATTTGCCTTTCACTTAGTTCAATAATTCTAAGAATGCAATTTCCTCTGAGTTCAACTTATCTTTAGAAGATTCAAACTAGGAATAGCTAATGAGACAACTAGAAGAACTAAAAAATATCATACAACATAAAAGATTCCACTGGTTGAGTTAATGGCCCTTGAAACCCCATAACCCATCTGTTAACATGAGACAGCTTGTCAGATGAACTGACTTACATACACACTGATGATGCTCAATTCTTAGAATAAAATCAGTAATGTAAGTAAACTTATTAATAAAGAAATATTAAATCTGAAAAGAAATTAAATTTATCAGTGAAAACTATAGATCAGTACAGTCATCTGCAGAAAAATCACAGATGTTGAGACTATCCTGAAGGCAACTTCTGGAATCATCCCTGATGGCCACAATATTTTACTTGAGACCCAATACATAAATCCTGAATTGTGGAAAAGCAATAGTTGAGATGCTAGGTACCCCACAGGGGCCATGCAGATTCAAATTAAATCTTCTACCTAGTAATGCTCACCACAGGAAATCCCAAAAATATATCCACCAAATGGGTAGTCGGGAAAGAGAAACAAACATAGTTCTTGGCACAGGTTCCCCACAAACAGAACCCTGTAGGCACACTTCACACCAGGCCATCTGCTATTTTTCAATGGGGTGTTAATGGATGGTGGAGACAACTTACTAATGTCACTGTAGAGAACAGCTCATTATCCAAAGCTTCTTACAGAGTGGGCTCTATCTGCTTTCCGTTTTATTAGAGTCAAGGGAAGGGAGAGACTCTTATTTAAACATTCTCAGCTTTGGACTTTACTTACTGCACATTGCACAAAATAGTTTGAAGAGGAGGAAAAGGAAGAGAAGGAGGAAAAAGAGATGGAGGACGGGGAAAGGAAGAGGAGGGGAAGGAGGAAGAGAAACAGAGAAAACGTAGGCCAAAGTAGCCAGGCTGAAGTTACTCGATTTGGAACAGGTATAAAACATTCAGAATGGTGAGGAAAACAAGAAAAAGAAAACAAGAACACTAGTGGCCATTGTCGCCAAATAAAGCTGGAAATGTGCAGGTAATTTGAGAATCAGGAGACTGAGGAGAGGGTTCAATCAATAGTGTCACAAAATCACAAAGATGAACTCATATCCCCAGGACCCACAGAAGAAGCTGATGTGGCAGCACTCGTCTCTAATCCAGAGCTGGGGAGACACAGACAGGTGATCCCTGAGGTTCACTGGACAGACAACCTCATCAGTCAAATAGGTAAGCTCTGTGTTACCTCAGAAAGATGCTGGCTTAAAAAATAGGATAGAGACCAATAAAGGAAGCCACCAATGTGAATCTCTGATTTCCAGACACATTTACTCCTGCCCCTACACATGTGTACACACACACGCACACACACACACACACACACACACACACACACACACACACACACACACAAGCCACATACACACACCACCACCACACAGAATAAAAATAAATGTAATGTCTAATAAGCAATTGTTTTTTCTTCTTCCCATATTTAGCTAGCCTTGGACTTTTTAGGAGTCCCCACTAGGAAATACAAAAGGACAGATTGTTGTGGGAAAGTATTTTAAGGTGTGTTACATTTATTTGTGCTATGGAACATTTGTTTAACATGTGTGACTTTTGTTTATGCTGCATTGGTTTAACTCTGTGAAGCTGTGACTCTTTGTTTGTCTAAAACACCTGATGGTCTAATAAAGCACTGAATGGCCAATAGCAAGGCAGGAGAAAGGATGAGGGGCTGACAGACAGAGGGAATAAATCAGAGGAAAAGTCTTGGAAAAGAAAAAAGTTGACAAGAGAAGGTTCAGAACTATTAGTAGATGCTACCAAGAAACAGGTTCAGATGGAAGCTGGGAGCTGTGAGGCTCATAGAAGGTAAGAGGAGTCAACCAAGAAGGAAGTGGAAATATAGTCCCTGCCCTCCAAGACACTTCTCTCCTGAAAACTCACATATATTGAATATTTGTTTGCCATAAATTATACACATACCAGCCAAATTCTTTCCTTATATAATCTCACCAGTGTTGTCCAAAATTCATTAGAGGATAGGATAAAAGAAGCCAAACAATTTGCTCCAAGGCTTGTAGTTAAGTATGAAGTAGCAGCAATGGAGTTGCTAGTGTTTGATCCCAAGCAGGGCGCTTCACCCTGAGTGTAGAGAAGTGAACCCATAGAGCTCAGGGAGGGTTTTAAACAAATGTATGGAGTACAGTCATACACTGGCATTCTGAGCAAGCTGGGGTTTTGTGTTCTTGGTTTTTGCTGTTGTTATTCTTTTTTTTTTTTTTAATACCAAATGAGTGGCCTGCATTTAAACACTCTGTGAAACCAAAGAAACAAGACATGGGTATGATTTGAAGTGCCTGGAGGACCTGTGTGGAGCAGGGCCATGCTGAGCATAGCAGAAAGGAGAGCCAGTGGGCTGGCTGGGAGTGGGAAGAGAATAAAACCTGACAGCAGAAAACTCAGCTAAACTCAGCTAGTGAACACGGCTGCTCAAGGGAGATGAGCCATGTGGCCACACAGCTGAAAATTCACTGTGCGTGCATGCGTGCCTGAGTGCGTGCATGCCTGTGTGTGTGTGTGTGTGTGTGTGTGTGTGTGTCTGTGTGCATGTGTCTGTGTGTGTGCATGTGTGCGTGTGTCTGTGTGTGTGTCTGTGTGTGTGTGTCTGTGTGTGTGTGTATGTGTGTATGTGTGTGTGCATGTGTGTGTGTGCATGTGTCTGTGTGTGTGTGTTTGTATGTCTGTGTGTCTGTCTGTGTGCGTGTGTCTGTGTGTGTGTCTGTGTGTGTGCATGTGTGGGTGTCTGTGTGTGTATGTGTCTATGTGTGTGTGTGCGTGTCTGTGTGTGTGCATGTCTACGTGTGTCTGTGTGTGTGTCTGTCTGCGTGTGTCTGTGTGTGTGCATGTGTGCGTGTGTCTGTGTGAGTGTGTCTGTGTGCGTGTGTCTGTGTGTGTGTGTGCATGTGTGTGTGTCTGTGTGTCTGTGTGTGTGCATGTGTGTGTGTGTGTCTGTGTGCATGTGTCTGTGTGCGTGTGTCTGTGTGTGTGTCTGTGTGTATGCATGTGTGCGTGTGTCTGTGTGTGTATGTCTGTGTGTCTGTATGTATGTGTGTGCATGTGTGTGTGTGTCTGTGTGCGTGTGTCTGTGTGTCTGTGTGTGTGCCTGTGTGTGTGCGCGTGTGTCTGTGTGTGTGCATGTGTGTGTGTGTCTGTGTGCGTGTGTCTGTGTGTGTGTGTCTGTGTGTGCATGTGTGCGTGTGTCAGTGTGTGTGTGTCTGTGTGTGTGTGCATGTGTGCGTGTGTCTGTGTGCATGTGTCTGTGTATGTGTGTGTGTCTGTGTATGTGTGTGTGTATGTGTGTGTGTGTGTGTGTGTGTGTGTCTGTCTGTGTGTGTCTGTGTGCGTGTGTCTGTGTATGTGTGTGTGTATGTGTGTGTGTGTGTTTTGATGACAGGGTCTCACTCTAGCCCGGGTTAGTCTTTAATATACTTATTTTGGGCTAGCCTGAAATGAGCGCAGTCCTCCTATCTCAGCCTCCCCGGAGTTGAGATGAAAGATATAAGCCATCAAGCCTGGCTCTGAAGAGGTTTCTTAAACTGACCTATATTGCTGTAGAAGCAAAAGAAAGGAGGAGAAGGTAAGCTGCAAGTCTTCACGGAGCCTTGAGATTTTTTTTCCCTTCTAAAATAAATAAATGCATTTTGCTTATTTATATCCATATGTATATTACTCAGTAGCCAGACATGCACCTAGACAATTTAAGTTCTGTTTATTAAGGGCACAGCTGACTCAGTGGCCTGTCAAAATGTACACACTGTAATTCAGATGCATAACCTAAGCCGAGCCCTCCTCTCTACAAATGCTCTGAGCTTCCTGCCAAGCACCCGTTCTGACATACGCCTGGAGGTGGGTGGGGGCAGGATAGCAAAATGCCAGGAAGAAGTCACTCATTAGCTTCTGATTCAAATGGTCTTTTTAACTTAAAAGTCCATTTCAGGAAAGTCTCCAGCAAACTCAAAGTTCAGGCTATCTACAGAGCTGTCAGTCATGTCTCAAATGGGCCATCTCCCACTCTTGCAAGATAGTTTCTGGGAATAGCATGAAGCTCACATGTGCTTGGGAGTCAGGAAGGAGGGCTCCCATCTATCTGCAACTGATACCCAGATGGAGAGGAGGAGGAAGATAGATGCCACAGCAACTTAATTTGGCCAGGTCCATCCGCTTCTGTCCTTACTTACATCTGTTTCTAGAACATTCAGCTATTCTCTCAGCATGTCAGGTGGTCATCACTCCTAAATCTTGCTCCTGAGCCCTGTCAGGCGCTTCACATCTTTTGGACCAACTGTGTAATCTCCATTAGCCTCTGCATCATCCCATTGTTCTGTGGTTCCCTATGGTCACAACAATGCCACTGTGAGCTCACCTGGTGAGCTATGACAGTGCCTACAATTCTAGACTTCCTTCCATGCCTATCACTGCCTGGGGGCCCAAACTCCAGCAGCAAAGAGCTCAAAGAGAATCTACGGAGTCCGCACATACTATGCCTATTTTACCTGAGAGGGAAACATGCCCACACTCTCTATGGTTTCCTCCTTTACTCTTCTTTCCGTGTTCTATATTGTTCTATATTCTCTCTTTTTATCTCTATCCAGAAATAGCCCTTATGTCTCTCTTGATGCTTACTTCTCCTCCCTTGGTGTTTCTCTTCTAACTCATTTTAACACTGTCTTTATTTTTGCATACACCTTATATACCCCAGCAAAAATTCTGGCAATATAAAAACTATGATGTGGTTATATTCTGTTTTCCAAATGAATGATTACAATGAATACAAGTTAAAAAAAAAAACATGTTTTCCATTTCCCTTATATGATTAAACATTTTATGTATTACAGGTAAAAAAACAAATTATCCCAAGAAACCACATACATTCATACCCAAGCAATGGGTTACAGATTAACAGTGTAAAAGCAAACAAGATACTGTTTTACTGTCAGGCTGCATTTTGTAGTTACAAAGAAAGGACCAACACTTTATTACTTATCTTTGAAGGCAATCCTATAAGGAATCTTGAAATCACAAATATAAACTTTTATATATGAAAAAGAATCAGTCAGCTCTACCTTAAGTCTTTAGGGTATATACCCACTTGTCAATAGTTTTTAATATAGGGAGATTGAGGGCAGAAATGGGTACAAGGAATTAATCATATCTTTGATTACCAACCAATCCTAGCAAGGAAAACATGTCAGTGAGTAATAGTTGGGCTGCTTTGTATTTGTTCCCTGGCCCTAAGAGTTCCTCTGAGCTCCTGCTATCCAATTGTTTTTTGTTTTAATCATTACCTGAAGCCACACTCTACATGGCTCCTCCATAGAAACTCATGTGCCCTAGCTGTGTGACACTTCCTTGTTTTATTTTTTATCTTCAAAGCTCTATTTAGACTAATGTTATTGTTATCAATTAGACACTACAGCTTAGGAAGAATCATCTTCATAATAGTGCACAGGTAAAAATGCCCGGTAGAGTGGGATGTTTCCCTGAGATGCACACGCTGCATTACAGGCAGTGGGGATCTCCCCACACCCATTCACACGGCGTCAGACCCAGCAGCAAACTGTGAGGGCACAGCAGGAAAAAAGACATTCGTGTCTGTGGTCACGAGGCCTCGCCTACCTGAGATTCACCCATCAGGGATTTGTCCCCTGGTGGACCGACACCCTGAGGTTAACTGCCATCTGCCGCTCCTCTGACATGGCCACCAACACATGCCATATCCAAGGCAGTACGTAGCAGAAAGCAATTCCCGTGACTCTTTCTGCCTACACACACCAAATCTTCATTTCTCCTGTCCCGTGGAGTCCCCATGCTTGCCTGCAGAGCTCTCTGTTAATTAGACTCGCTCCTGAGAACTAAATGGGAATGGAGGCCCAAGCGCTCTCTGCCTTCATGAGTCCTCTCAATCCAGTTGTGATTTTTGCAACACTGAAACTGTCATTTTCTGAGTGTCTTCTCCAAACACCTGTAGGATAGTAAGATACCCATGCAATTATTTTACCCATGTTAAGTGTACAAGTAGGTACATGTTAGTATATGTCTAGAAACATACTGACATATGGTTTTCTGACAATTGTATCATGCCAAATAGTTCCCTCATAGCCATTTGCACTCAATACTCCCCTCATCCCAGGACCCTGCAACCCCAACTCTCCTTCCTGAAGTGGGAAGGAAGCTTTCCTTTTCTAATATGTTAAATTCGGTCCACACTGGTTAAGACCAATTCTGTTAAAACAGTTAAAAAATCTATATTATTCACACACATTTAAAAAATGTGTATATGTAATACATGGACTTTAATGGTTGCAAAAACTAACAAGGCCAACTTACATGAATACTTTTTCCAGGAGTCATCAGTCCATATGAAGACATAACTGTGATCTCAATGAAATTTTAGTGGCCTCCTAAAAAAGAAGGCAATGTACCAAAGCAGGTGGCCATACAAAATTCACCACCCCTTCAAAAAGATAGAGCCTTCAGAAATGACAAATTGGAGGTAAGCTAACAATTGTTCTGGACTTACAGTCCAAGTGTTAGGTTGCCAGTTAAATACAGGCAAGGTCCCTCATAATCAGCACCTTAAAGAAGGACAGCAGAAGCTGCAGGACTCCTGTTGCTGGTCAGAAGACAGACTCAGAGCAGCATCTCCAGCTAAGATAGAGACAGGACATTCTGAACCATTCCAAACTGCCTGAAAAATCATGAGATTGATATCTCATCAATGACTTCCACTAGAAAACAAGGACAGCATTGTCACCTACCTTTAAAGTTAATCTAAAGAGGCCTGCCAATCATCTAGACAGAGAAATATCTCTCAAGGAAATCCACCTCTTCTGAAACTTTAGAAAAAGACTAGAGCTCTTCTTGTGTAGGTCAGCTCAACTGTCTCTTCCTGCTCTGCACATTTCCACTCCTTAGAGTGTTTTACTTTATGCTGTAATAAACCTAAGTTCCACACTATGGTCTGTACGTTTTCTCTGAATTCTCATGACAATAATCACAAAGATTGGAGAGACAAACACAGTCTAAAGCAAGATCCCAGTGACACAAGAATTACAAGAAAGTAATCTTATAACTAAATAAGCAGGCGTGAAAGCTAACCAAAATACATGGGAGTGCACTATGAACATAAAACCCAAGATGCAAAATTTACTCAGAAGATTAACACTGACCTCAGATACTGGAACATCACAAATCATAATATATGCTGTGAAATAATAAGGTTAAATATTTTAAGGAATTTCTCAAATCTTGACAATAAATAGAAGCTATAAGTGATGTTACATATTTTTGAATCTGTACTTCTAGAGAAGACATATACAATATGATTTTAATGTTGCCGTGGTCATACATGTTATGTAGTGTCTTTAGTAACCTTGAACACATCCATATCCTTTATCCTCCTTATTCAGGTCCTAATCTTCCTCCTACTTTACTTAAGCTTGTAAGTATAGAAATAAATGAAAAAGAATATTGGCTTCTCATCAGTGAACTTGATTGGCACCTAGTTTATTTGGTTGTCAATACAAATTTTTTTTGTCAATACAGTGTTTTTAAATTTATCTTTAGAAGGAAATAAAATTATCACTTCAAAATAAAGCTGAGATAAAAATCCATCTTCAACTAGCTTAAACATTAAAAAAAAAAAAAAGTCAAGCAAGTAACACTTTGCTCTCATAGAATTCAAGTATGTAATTGTCACAGACTCAGAGGAAAAACAGAACTATAGACTTGGATATTATTCTTCCTTTCAATCCTCATTCCTCTTGCCCATATTTAGCTTGTCCCTGATTCTTAGCTACAGTTTCAATTACTGGAAAGAGACCAAATTCACCTCATTTCCCAGACTCTCGGTACAATTCTTTGTGGCCAAAGGACAGCATTTTATTTTTCTAAGAAGGGCTAAGAGGTGTGAAAACAAATTCCCACTGACACTGACAATACTGGCTAAGGTTTGCCTATAGATTGTGTCATTCTGACAAATCATAGGAATGAAGTGACAGTTCATTACACATTATACTAAATAAAACATGCTGAAAATCACAGCCAACAGGCTATAAACCTTCCACATCAGACAAGTGGGAAAGTAGGAAAAAAAATTTCTTTTGTCAGTCTTAAAAGTGATTTTTGACATGAGCACATGCTATATAGGCTTGGAGTGTTAGCGTGATGAAGAACATAAATTCATTTGTACAAATACATGTAAAAGCATAGAAGCAATAAAATATTTATCTACAAATTACTTGAAAACAACAATTTAGACCCCCAAAATTGTATAGGCCCTTGGCTGACTTAGTCAAGAACTTGTTGCTGAAGACACCACATACTTGAGACATAGACCATGCAGGAACCAAGCTGGTACTGCCCTGGAGACTGCACACCTACTGACTTTCATAGAGCTGAAAGGGTGCTATGCATGCTACAGGAGGAGAAAAGCAGCCATCAGTCTTACCCAGCTTTAGCCCTGCGAGCTGCAGTAATGACTATCCTAGCACGACATGCCCAGTGGTACAACAGTGGCAAGAATGTAAAGGAGTAACCAACCATTTCCTGATTGGATTTAAGTTCTACTCCACAAGTCAAAACCCATTCTTGGCCCCATTCCTAGAGCCAAGAACCCATGACTAAATAAGCCTTAGGGTAGAACCTACTGCTACTACTCTGCTAAATGTGTATAGTATGAAACTAACTCCCAATTATTTGTCATTATATTCATAGATGGTTATATCTCTCAACCCCCATCAAAAATAAACCTTCTTTTTGTTGTAGATGGCAGTAAGCACAGAGAGCCACTCTGATTATTATTCAAGGAAAAGAGACTGTGAAATTCTCAGCCTTATGTGAGACTTCTGTGTCCCACCCATCCTCCCAAGGATTAGTATGATTGTAGAAGGGGGGGTTATAAACCAGAGTCAGTGGATGACCACAAGGAAATGTTTTTTTGCAGACCTAGCAATGCAGCTGCACATATGAATTAATAGCAGTTGTAACAGCATACCGATATTAATTCAATCCAGACAAAATCCCAACTGAAAAGAAGTAGGTATGAAGTTCCAACCCCAGATAGGAAGCTAATGGAAACTGATAGCTGCTAGGAGAGATAGCGCATCAACTTTCTCTAAGGTGAGACCCTGCTAGGTTGACTGTTCCAGTGAAGACAATAGATTCAAGAGCAGGAAGGTGAATAGGCTCAAAATGCACTATAGGAAATTCTCAAAGAAGTCATAAAAATGGGGAGGAGGACCAGACGAAGATACCCAAAGGCTGAGGACCTAGATCAAAACATCCAAATGTCTCAATATTTTTATTGTGTCTAAACAGCATTAGACACAGGAACACAGAACTGCAAACGGCATGTTTGACAGTGTTTGCAGAAGGTGGAGCAGGGGAAGTGTGAACGCACCTGTGTGCGGACCCTGTTGAAGACAGGAAGAGGAGAGTGAGACCTTACGGGATGCACACAGAGAAAAGTGTCCGCGTTCTGTCTTTGTGACCAACGGGCCTCCTCTGTATGGGAGGCTGACCTTTCTCGAAAGCGAGACTAAACCGAGGGACAGGCTTCCTCTTTGCTCTCCACAGTTGTGCATGTGAAGGAAAATTCTTTTAGGCAAATGTCCCATATTCCAAGCCTTGAACACCTGGAGAATTCTCCAAATATGCTGAATGCAAAGGGTAAACCGTTCCCAACCAGGTGAAGCAGTTGTTGAATCAACGACAAAATGATACTCTTACTTTATCCAAGGAAATAAATGGAAGAATAGAATTTTATTCAATCCCTGCTGCTTTATCTAAGGCTAGTTGAGCTGGTTGTTAGTTTTTAATTCAATGTCAGAAGGTTTTGTGGCACCAATTCTAATTGGTCTTAATAATAATAATAATAATAATAATAATAATAATAATAATAATAAAAACCCAGAGACAGACATTGGGATTAGTGCTGAAGATCAGGAAAGCAAAGCAGCCAGCCACTAGAGAGTCCTCATCTCTACCAATGCTTAGGCAGAAGGGGCGTTCTATTGCGGTAAATAAGGATCAGGATAAACAAATAGGCCGAATAGATGTTTATTCAGGGAGAAATAACTTACAACCTAGACAGATGAACACCAGGAAATTCAACCCAATCCTCTCCTGTCCGAGTCACCCCAGCAAGAGAGAGCGCCTTCCTGGCCCCCTCTGACCTCCTACCTCAGGTCACCTCCGCCCATCGCTCCACCCCCCAATGGGCGTGGTCAGTGCTACAGAAGGACTATGTCACTACAATTCCCCTTTTAGTCTAAAGAAAAGATTTAGGCTTAATACAAAACTATATACAAAACAGTGAATAACAAGTGTGCTCTAAGAAAAGGAAAATCGAGAACAAAATGACCTACATATCTAGTCCTAGGGTGAGGGCATAATGGAGTTTACAATAGAGTTGTCCTAAGCTGGAAAACGTAAGTCTAGTACCTAATATATCTAACTAGGAAGAGAGAATAATAGTTGTGATAGTTTAATCTTCAACCTCATCAAGACCTGAGAAGGAAATTAACAATACTAGAGTAGACAGGAAATGCGGATGGACAACTTCCAAAAGGTGCAGCAAGGACAGAAACAGCAAGCCACCTGAACAGTCACCCTAGGTCTCACAGCGTCGTTGGTACACCCAGATTTGGCTAAGGCCAAGAGAACTTGACAGACCACAACAACAGCAGGGAAATAGAATGGCTGTCTTACCCTGACTTGGCAAGGTCAAGCAGTCTTCTATATTTGTCTCCTGCAAGCACATAGGACTGCATGTCCAAATCAGTGGTCAAGGTGGGGGCAATTCTATGCCCAACAGGCCATTAGCTGAGGCGAGATTGAACTCCAGCAGGAGCAACAACAGTGTCCAACATATTTTCGGGAAAGTGCACGGTGCTGTCAGGAGCAACAGTGTCTCATGTCAATGGAGTACTAATATTAAAACATTTAAATGCCATGTTCTGCATGTCTATGAAGTGATTGAAGATTAAGCATCTATATTTGACTAATCTCATAGGTACAGGAAATGTGAGTGAAGATAATCTGTAATACTCGGGAACTTAGCTAAAAAGACTGATTTAAACTTTCCTGAGTAAAGCAGGAACAAATACTTAAACAATATAACTATTTACATATACCTACATGTAAATCCCTAAAATAGAGTTAGAGTATAAGTGTCAAGACAAGAGGTAGAACTATAAAGGGCAGCAAGATAAATATCCCAAATTGTATCAATATACAAAATGTCTTGAATACAGGAAAAGTATACATACATAGAATATGGTAAAAAATAATGTGGAGATGATGGGAGATGTCATTCTGTATATGTTTCTCATACTGGTTAATAATAAAGCACTGTTGGCCAATAGGAAAGGAAGATAGGAGGGACTAGGAGACAAGGAGGAAATAGGAAGTAGGAAGGAGGAGTCAAGAGTATGCCGCCGGCTCCCCGGTAAGAGAAATACATAGATCAGCAAAAATGGGTTAATAATTAAGACAGAGCTAGCCGATAAGAAACAAGTAACAGGGCCAACAAAATTATATCCAATACAGAGTCTCTGTATTATTTGGGGCTGGCGCAGCAGCAGGACAAGACCGGGCGGCGGCGGGGGGGGGGGGAACCAAACTCCTTACAGCGTTCCTTTCATCAGGTTGCTTCCTGTCCTCTGGACTGCACTGCTCTCCACCAATCCTCAGACTGCAATCAGCTCCTGGCTCCTCCCACCTTATGCTCCTCTCTGGTGCTGGGATTAAAGGCATGGGATCACAAGCGCTAGGATCGTCTTTGTGTGAGCTCTGTTTCCCTTTTAGACAGATTCAATCTTGTTGTAGCCCAAGATGGCCTTGAACTAAAAGAGATCCTTCTGTCTCCCAATTCCTGGGATTAAAGGTGTGTGCCACCACTCCCTGGCCTCTCTCTAGTGTCTTTCCTCTGCACTCTGATCTTCAGGCAGTTTTATTTGTTAGATCATAAACAAAATGTCAATCACTACAAGGTTTCCCATCTATAGGGCTGAATCAACACAATTTTTTTCTATGTTTTCTTTTCTCACAAACATGTTTCCAACCCACCTCAAGTTAATATATGCTATTTCATTATTTTAATTATTTTAAATGCTCATTGACATTGCTCTTATTCTTCAGATAGTCAAAGGAAATTAGATATTACATGAGCAAAGTATAAATACTTTAAACATATCTTTAAAAGAGAAATTGTCATTTATTTTGATGCACATACTCGGGAAAAAATGTTCAAATTCCCATTATAAGGCACAGCTATACTCTCTCTCAATAAACACACTAAAATTGATCTGACAGTAATTTAAAGTTTTTATAATTTCAAACCTCATCTGCTTTGAACCTCATCTGTTAAATATATTCATAATTAATTAACATATAATCATTATTTTGTAAGGAGAAACAATTATCAGTCAGGTTAACATTATACTATGTTGCCTGGTCATACATAGTTGGAGTCTGACAGTATCAAATATATCAATGGGAAAAGCATCCATTAACATTCCCCATAGAGCCTGGAGAAGAAACACGCTAGATAACATTCAAACGAAGTGACTAAGGCAAGATGCAGAAACAGTAATTTCCATTCTAATTCTAATTTGACATCTGCTCTATTCTTACTTCCTGTGTTCCTGAGAAACGATCAGACTGACTTCCTCCAATATTGTAAACAAGGCACTCTGATGAATCCCTTTACTGAAAAAAGAAAAAAATGTAAGTGTCTGCCCTCAGGGGTTGTAGACCTGTAGTCAAAAGGTGAGTTTGTTGATATCTTCAGAAAGTAAATTAAATCTCTGAAAGCTGGAGGGAAAAATAACCAAAGGAAAAGAACAGTCCTGCAAAATTGTAGTCAAGTTTGTGTTTCCCTAGACAAATGACAAAGGTAGGTTTTGTGAATTAGGCAACCTTGGACCTTAAATCCTTTTGTCTTTTAGAATTCTTTTATTCTAATCAGGCTGCTTTCTGAAGGTCTTGTCTGCCCCACAATTGGGAGCCTACCACATGGGACTTTCTTGTTTACTGTATAACTTAGTTGTTTTATGAATCAAATCCCAAAGCTCAACAAGCACTTAAAAGTCACAGAACTGGGACAATGCTTCACTGAATCTACTATTAAAATTAAACAAGAAGTTATTGAGTACCTAAAGTGAAGTGGCTCTGAAAAAAAAAAAAAGGAACATCCATATGAGAACTGAAATATCCCATCACTAAAATTATGTCTTTACAAGCTGACACATCTGGATGGCTGATGTTGATTTACATTTTGTTCTAAGTGTTCAGTATTGCCTAAAAGTAGCCACATCTCACATTTAAATTCACGTTATATTTTCTGAAAGAGGAAAGGATGGAGATATCTATAATTCAGTTTCCATAAGTTCTTTTAATCAGCTCCTACTTAACTGACTCAACTCACCACAGGAACCAAAAGTTTGCTTTCCTGCTTCAAGTCATTGGTACCAGCTGTTAGTAGGCATGCCTGCCTACTCCTTTTCCCAACACTTGAGCTTGTGTATCAAACAAAATAGGTTCTTATCTTCTTCAAACTGCTTGTGTCCGTTTGGCTTTGTATAATTAGCATGCAATCTAATTAAATGTCATATAACTGGGTTGTGAAGAGGGTCACAGAATGTTGTGACATGAAAACATAAAGTGTCCAGCACAGTGAGGCAGGCGTACACAGGACGAAGGACAGGGTGGTGGACAAAAGGAGACCGGAGCAGGGTCAACAGGATGTGTGAAAATGCCTGGATGAAACCCATCACTTTACATTCTGGTTCTTCTTGATTACTAAATTCAGTTATGAACCTCAAAATTAAATAATACATAGACCAAAGAAATGTAAGGTGAAAAACAGTTTATTAACCACTTTGGCTAAGCTCGATAGAACCGAATGCACAATTGCTGCTAAGTTTGTCATGTGAGGGGCAAGTTCAAATGACAGGAAAGAAAATCATAAAAGTCTAAAAAATTTTTCATCCAAAATTCATTACCATATAGCTGAACTTTTACTTAGCTTATGAAAAGAAGAAACCAAGATGCCAAATCTTCACTGTGGGATTTGTAGAAGTAACTGAAGCAAGGACCATAGTCGGTCAAACCATGGACTCTTCCCATGGACTTTGCAAGAAGCAGTGTGCCTTTTCACTTGCCCCTCCCCCACTAAACAGAAACAGATTTACTTCCCTGGGGCCCTGTCACTTTAAACACAATTATTAAGCTATTCTATCTAGGACTCTCTTTGCAGGAACTGTCTTAGATGAGGGGTAAAAGAATAAAAGTACTTTTTTGCTCTCTCTTTTCAAAGCACCATGTCTACCAGATGTTGAGCTTGTGTGGTGCTGGAAGGCACTAAGCAGACAGCTGGAGGAGAAAAGACATTAGTGGTCTGACCCAGTACAGGACTCTGCATGCTACAATCCTGACCCGCCAGGAGAGTTGTGCCCACTGTTGCGATAATGGCACAACAGTTATGGGAGTAACCAACCACTTTGTGATTAGATTTGCGATCTGCTCCATAGGAAGACTTTCATGTCTGGTACTAAACATAAGATCAAATCCTACGGTGGGGGCAATCATCAGCCCTAGGCTGGGGGATCTACTGATGTTGTTTCACCAAATAGCCCTGTTGACCTTTGTTCTTCTTTTTTTTTTTTTTTTTTTTTTTTTTTTTTTTGCGGTGAGGAGAGGTTAATGCAGATACCCAAGGTGCTGAGAAAACATGTCTGTGAGTACTGAGCTGTAAATAAGACATTTGTGTCAAACTCCCCTCACAGCAACCTCAGGGAACACTGCAGAAGAATGGGCAGGAACTGTATGAAGTTCTGTCTTCTACAACTGACATAGCTGATGTATGTATGCATCAACGTACAGCAGCTGTGGTTTCCTGTATAAGTAGGTCAAATTTCTAGAATCAATGACAAGGGGCCACCAAGGTCTACCTCTGGCTGGTAAGCAATTGGCAGTTGATGACTTCTAAGGGAGAGCATTCCCTTTTCTTTCAGTATGTGGTCACTAAGAGGCTGCCCATGGCCCAGTGGATGGCCCCACCCTAACGTACATATCAGTACTATTGTACTTCAGGGAGAGGAGGAGAAGATGATAAAATATGTGGGGCTGGAGAGCTGGATCTGCAGTTAAAAATACATAATGCTCTTATAGAAGACCTGAGTTTGCTGGCCAGCACCAACATTACATGCCTCACAATCATCTGTAGTTCCAGCTCCAGGGGATCAGATGCCCACTTCTGTTCTACACACGTGCACACACGCGCGTACAGGCACACATACACACACGCACACATGCATACACACACACACACACACACACACACACACACACACACACACACACACACACACACAGAAGATACGAAGTCTAAAAGGAAAGAGGTTGAAAATGTTCCCAGGAAAGTTGAAAAGAGGTAGTGGAGAATGGACAAAATCAAGGCATATTGTACATATGTGTCATAGTTACTTTTCTAATGTTGTAAAGACACCATAACCAAGACAGCTTACAGAAGAAAGGGTTGTTGGAGTCTTACAGTTTCAGGTGGTCAGCATCCTGGACCGTCATGGCAAGGAGCATGGCAGCAGATAGGCAGAGTGCTGGCGCTGGAGCTGAGAACTCACATCTTGAAATACAGCTACAAGGCAAAGCGAGAACAAAGTTGGAATAGTGTAGGCTTTTGAAACCTCAAATTCCACACTCAGTGACACACCTCCTCCAATAAGGTCACTCCTCTTAATCCTTCCTAAAGTGTACCATCTACTATGGACCATATGAGTTTATGAGGTCATTCTCACTCAAACCACCACAATATATATGACATTTTCAAAGAATAAATTAAAAGTATTATTCAAAAAATTAGTAAGATGGACATGCTACCTCCACATACATGACATGTGCACATGTCTACACATGCATTCACACACACACACACAGAGAGAGAGAGAGAGAGAGAGAGAGAGAGAGAGAGAGAGAGAGAAAGGATTGCATAGCAGCAAAGGATCAGAAACTACTAAGGAAAAATTTACATTCTCAATCATACTTAGTCTTCAGGAGATTAGAGTCAGGGATCTTGTTTCTGAAAATAAGTGGGGATTTAGAAATAATAGGATAAATGGATAGATTATCACATCTACTTTCAAAGTAAAAAATCAACTACCAGTCCCAAATAATTTACATTGGTATAGATATTTTGAATACTGATACAAATTTAAGGTCATTTTGTTATACTGCATACATGTTTCTATTCTTATTTAAGGTATTGTACATATGCAGCTCATTTAAAATTGCAATGTAAAGCTCTAGTCCTTGAAAGCTATTAAGGATAAAGAAATACAGGTTAATAGTTAGTCATCTATACCAATCAAACTTATAGTCATGTTAGGTATGTTTTCAAGGTCAAACAGTTATATTTTAAATATATAGAAGGTCTTCAAACACTCCAGAGCCCTTCAGAGTATGGCATTTAAAATGTTTTAATAACACGAGGCTTTCCATGACAGAGAGACACATCTGCTCCGGGAAGCACCAGCTTACTTCAAAAAAGGATGATGGGCATTGAAGAACCTGCCTATGGAGTTTACTTCATTTATGGCAAAGTCAGCCACAGGGCAACAACTTCCCTTCCCTCTGCTGATGACAGTATGTTGTCCAAACTGGACAAGCAGGACGCAAGAAGAATGCAACTGAAGAACTTTGCCAAGACAAGGAAGGAAGTCCTTGAAAATTCCTGCTTCACAGAAACGTCCCTCATACATTTCAGGCCTGCAGGCTGAAGATGGATGCCCTAATGTTACAGCACAATCTTGGGTGACTATCCATGCAGCCAATTGTCTCTGTCATTTCTATAGTTTTGGAAATTCCTTGTTCCGCATTACCTGTTTCAAGCAATATTATATCCTACTCAGGTCTTTGATGGGTTGAAGATTAGATAGCTATAGTTAGTTTTCCATAGTAATGACAGAAAATAAATCAGGGACAAAACTTTGGACTCACCAAGATAGGATAAATAATAAAGTATTTTCTTTGAATTTGCCAAATACTAATGGACGAGATATTGTGAAGGTGTTTCTTACTTGATTACTGTTCATATTGTATACAGCTTTAGTCTGCTGGAGTTAAAAAATCTTCCTTTTTATTTAGACAAAAAGGGGGAATGTTGTGAGAGATTTCTTTGTGTTGTTGCTCTGAGACTGCCAATGGAGTCAAACCTTGGTTTGAAAGGCAAAGTCCACACTAAGTGGGCCGGAGTGAACCATAGAGTTTTCCAGCTGACTGAGAGGATGGTAGAGTGACACACAGGAAGAAGAAGGAAGGGCCTAAGGAGATATGAGCTCTTTTTTGATTGGAGAATGATGGGAGATGTCATTCTGTAAATATGTTTCTCATACTGGTTAATAAATAAAGCCCTGTTGGCCAATAGGAAAGCAAGATAGGCAGGACTAGGAGACAAGGAGGAAAGAGGAAGTAGGAAGGAGGAGTCAAGATGGAGATTATGGAGAGGCCAGGACACCAGCTGGCTCCCCTGTAAGATGAAACCACGTGGAGATGCTTAGATTAACAGAAATGGGCTAATACTAAAGACAGAGCTAGCCGATAAGAAACTAGTAACTGGCCAACAGCATTATATTGAATACATAGTCTCTGTGCATTATTTGGGGCTGGCGCGGCGGCGGGACAAGACCATCAGCGGGCAGAAAAACCATGGAAAAACCATACTTCTTACAGGGGAAGTTGGAGAAGAGAGCAGGTGATAGTTTCTCCATTGCTCTGTGTATCTCTCGGGGTTTATTGCCCTAATATTTAACTCCTGAGTTTTATTTTTAATAAAGCAATAAAAGAAATTACAACCAACAAAAGACAGTGAAATGTGTATAAATCCAATCTTTCAATACCAATTAGCTTATCCATATTTTGTGCTTGCTTTCACGGCACATACTCTAAAATTGGAATGATATAGCAGACCAACGCAACCCATACATAACTATGGCATATAAACTAGGGAAGTGTTCTGTATTTTAAGTCTTCAAAATTCATCAGAATGAACTTATAAACAATATATTTACTTTAAAATTATTTCACTCTCTATCTTTAATTATTTAAAATTTTAATTTAAATAAGTTTAGATCACATCCTTACCCTTCCCCAAATCCTTCCAGATGTTCTCCACATCCCTTCCCACCCAAATTTAAGTTCTTTCTCAAAAATAAAAAAAAAAAACCTAACACAACAAGAAAACCAAGAAAACAAAATAACCCCCCCAAAAAAAAACTATAACCAAATAAATGCACACAAAGAAACTGTGGAATCTATAACTACTGAACATGAGGCCTTCCTTCCCTGGAATGGTTGATAAACACAGGGCTACTCTATTAAGGAAACTGAATTTTCCTCTCCCAGCAGATATAGTTACAATTCAGTTGTTAACCTTTACCCTCATGGCTAAGTTTTCCTTCCTTAACTCATTTTTTAAAATATTAGATAAAACAGAAATTATCACATCAAAGTTGGATAAGAAAAACTAACCGAAGGAAGAGATCCCAAGAAAAGGCACAAGACTCAGAGACCTATTTGTTTGCACACTCGAGAATCCCATGAAAACACAAAATTGGAAGCAATAATATACATGCAGAGGACATATGCAGGCCCTATGGATACTATTGCAGTCTCTTTTAGTTCACATACGCTTTGCTTATGCTGATTTAGAGGGTCTTGTTTCCTTGGTGTCTTCCACCTCTGGCTCTTACATTTCTTCTACCTCCTTCTCTATGGGTTCCCTGAGCTCTTTGAAAAGGGATTTAATGAGGACATCCATTTTAAGGCTGAGTGTTCCGAGGTCTCTCACTCTCTGTATGATCTGTGGCTTGGGCCTCTATATTTGTTCCTATCTGATGCAAGAGGAAGCTTCTATGACCATGGTTCAATAAGGCACTGCTCTATGAGTGTAGCAGAGTGTCAAGAGTCAGTTTACCACCTCATTTCCCCCCCTTTTTCCAGATCAGAAACTCTTTGGTTTTTACCCTAGGTCTCAGGTTCTTGATCACCCAAGCAGTGTGAGTTCCATTTTATAGAGTGGGCCTCAAGTCAAACCAATTATTTGTTGTTAACTCCCACAAGCTTTGTGCCACCATTGTCCGAGCACATCTTTCAGGCAGAACATCATTTTAGAGCGAAGGGTTTGTGGTTGGCTTGGTGCTTATGTTTTCCTTTTGAGAGCATGCAGAGTATGTTCCTGTACCTAAAATGCTGGAATATAAGAGTGAAGGCTCTGTGTAGGCAAAGGTTCAACATCTCTGTGTTCAAATAGGTGTGAAAATGTTGTCTTCAGCAATAGATCCTTGTAAGTTTTTGGAAAACAACCTATACTGTTGTGAAACCTCTTTGTCCAACAACTCAATTAGATGTAACCCAATTAGCCATCCACATATGTATGTATTTAGATTGTGTTCATGTATGTATGTATGTATATTAGGATGTTTTTACTGTATTAGGTTTCCAACTTATCCCTCAAATGGCCCTTAATTTTACCGTCTCTTCCTCTATCCCATTCCCCAAATCCCTCTTCTCTCCTCCCCACATGATCCTCTCGTTCCAGCCCACACCATCCAACCAGAGCTAGCCATTCTATTTTCCTTTCCTAATGATATCTGTCTGTTCCCTCTGATCCCTTACTCTATTCTTGAAGTTCTATGAATCATAGCTCATCAGATATGAACAAATACATAGCATACTTGTCTTTCTGAGTTTAAGTTATCCCACTCAGGATGATTTTTTTTAAGTAACATCCACTTGCCTGCAAGTGTTATTTTTATGTAATTTTTAAAGAACTGGGTAATACTCTGTTGTGTAACTGTACCACATTTTTTATCCATTTATCTATTGAGTAACATCTAGGTTATTTCTGATTTCTGGCTGTTATGAATTAAGCAACAGAGAGCATGGCTGAGCAGGTGTCTCTTGTAGCATGAGCTGTCCTTTGGATATATGTATAGGGAGTGGTGCAGCTGAATCCCATCTTACTGAGGAACCATGACACCGTTTTCCATAGTGGCTATAGAAATTTTCACTCCCCCTAGCAATGCAGGAGTGTTCCTCTTTTCCACATCCTTACCAGTATGAGCTGTCAGTTGTGCAACTTATCTGTGTCTTTTTGACAGATATAAAATGAAATCTCAAAGTAGTTTAGATTTGCATTTCCCTGATGACTAACGATAGAGAACATTTCTTCAAATGTTTCTCGGGCATTTGAGCTTCCTTCTTTTGAGAATTGAGACCTGTAACACATTTTTTAATTGAGCTTTTTTTTTTTTTTTTTTTTTTTTTTTTTTGGTATCTAGTTTCTTGGGTCCTTTACATATTTTGGATATTAGCCCTCTATCAAGTGTGTAGCTGGTAAAATTCTTTTCTCGTTCTGTAGGATGCTGCTTTGTCCCAATGATGCTGTCCTTTGCCATATAGAAGTTTCTCAGTCTCATGGGGTCCCATTTAATAACTGTTTATCTCAGTGCCTTGCCGAAACTCTTTTCTTGTGCCAGTGAGTTCAAGGCTATTCCCCACTTTCTCGTCTATCAAGATCAGTCTGTTTTATGTTGAGGCCTTTGATACATTTGGAGTTGAGTTTTGTGCAGGGTGATAAGTATGGATCTATTTTGATTCTTCTGCATGCAAACAAGTTTGATCATTGCCATTTATTGAAGATATTGTCTTTTTCTTCAGGTGCTCATAGGTGTGTGGATTTATGTTTGGGTCTTCAGTTTGAGTCTAATGATAAGTGTTTCTGTTTTGGTATCAATACCATGCTCTTTTTATTATTATAGCCTTATAATACAACTTGTTTGGGGGAACAGTTATACCTCCCACAATTCTTTTATTATTCAGAAGTATTTAAGTTATTCTGGATAAAATTGTCCTTTCAAGATCTGTAAAGAGTTGTGCTAAAATTTTGATGAGAATTGCATTGAATCTGTAGATTGCTTTTGGTAGGGTTACCATTTTTACCATATTAATCCTATCCATCCATGAGCATGGGAGATCTTTCCATCATCTAATATATTTTCAATTTCTTTCTTCAATAATTTGAAGTTTTTATCATACAAGTCTTGCACTTGCTTAGTTTGAGATAAACCAGGATATTTTATATCATTCCAGGCTATTGTGAAAAGTATTGTTTTCCTGATTTAGTTTTCAGCTCATTTACCATTTGTATGTAGAAGGGCTACTGACTTTTTGTGAATTAAATTTTTATGCTGCCACATTGCTGAAGTGTTTATCAGATGCAGAGTTCTCCAGTGGAATTTTCATGGTAACTCATGTATACTATCATATCTTCTGCAAATCAAAATACTTTTTAGTCCTTCCTTTTCAACATATTTCCCCTTTATCTCCTTCAGTTGTCTCATTTCTTCTAATTGTCCCATATCTATGTTGAATAGATATGGAGAGAGTAGATGGCCTTGTCTTCTTCCTGATTTTAGTGGAATTGCTTTGAGTTTCTCTCCATTTAATGTTGGTTATGGTCTTGCTATAAACTGCATTTATTATGTTGAGATATATACCTTGTATCCCTAATATCTCTAGAACTTTTTATTTCATGAAGTGATTTTGGATTTTGTAAAAGGCTTTTCTGCATGTAATGAGACGATCATGTGGATTTTGTCTCTCAGTTTATTTATATGGTGGATTACATTATGTATGTTGGACTATCCCTGAATCTCTGGAATGAAGCCTACTTGATCATGTTGAATGATTTATGTATGTTCTTAGATTAATTTTGCAAGTATTTTATCGAGTATTTTGTGTATATGTTCATATGAGAAATTGTTTTGTAAGCCTCATTCTTTGTTGGGTCTTTATGTGGTTTGTGTAGCAGAGTAAGTGTGGTCTCATAAAGTAAATTGGTCAATATCCCTTTGGTTTCTATATTGTGGAACAATCTGAGAAGTATTGGCATTAACTCTTCTTTGAAAGTCCTATTGAGTTCTGCACTAAACCATATGGCCCTAGCCTTTTTTGTTTTTTCCTTTTGTAGGACTAATTTTAAGGACTATTTCTATTTCACTAGGAGTTATCGGTATATTTAAATTGTTTATTTGATCTTGATTTAACTTTAGCAAGAGTAATGTATCAAGAAAATTATCCATTTCTTTCAGGTTTTCTAATTTATTGGACTACAGGTTTTTACAGTATGTCCTTATGAGTCTGTGTGCTCCCTTTTCATTTCTAATTTTTACCTTAAGAACACTGAATTTCCTCAGAATCTCTTGTTATGGCCATCTTTTTTTTTTTAATTTGGACATTTTCTCTCCACCTTTTAGTTAATTTGGATAAGAGTTCATCAATCGTACTGCTTTTTCTTAAGCAAGCAACTCTGTTTCATTGATTCTTTTCATTGTTTTTATTTCTATTTCATTGATTTCAGCCCTGAGTTGGTGTTGGTGGTTTCTTGCCATCAGCTCCTTTTGGGTGTGATTTTTTTTTTTTTTCCTTCTAGAGCTTTCAGGTGTGCTGTTAAATTGCTAGTGTGGGACGTCTTTAGCTTTTTATGTAGGCACTTAGTATCACGAACTTGCCTCCCATAAGTGTGAGTAATGTTGTGTGTTTATTTTCATTCTAGAAAGTCTTTCTCGAGTCTCAAAGAGCACTGTGACCTTCATTTGCATTTTCTTGTTTATTTCTGTCACATTTGTCTTCTAAGGTTCAATCTTCATCCTAAGGAAATACTTTAATCCTCCAGTTTACACAAGGTATCTGTGTGTGTTCCTCTCAGGTCTAAAGAATGCTATGAGACAGAGTGGAGACAAGATTTTTTGTTTTTAAATGATCCCAGGAAGCAGCAGGAGAACATAGGGAAATTGAGTCATGGAAGAGCAGAAACCCAGCACAGAGTTCAGTTCTGAGCATGAGGTTTCTGTGGGCTCCTGGGACTCAATCTTGCTGGCAGATATTGGTTATTTTTGTAAATATGCCTCAAAGGTGCCCCAACCACAGTGGGAAAAATTAGTGGTGACCCTACATATCCATAAACTGTAAGGGCTACTTTCAGAATAATTGATCAGTAGCCTCTCCCATCTGCTCTGCTTTATCAGATAAAATCCTCAAAGGATGGGGTGATAGCTCAATTAGAAAAGGGTCTGCTATACAAGCCGGAAGGTCTGGATTTAAATCCCCAGAGACTGTCCTGAAAGCTGAGCGTGTGCAGACATACATGTATAATTCCAGGGCTGGGGTGCCTTGGGGTTTGCTGGTCTTCAGAATCAATGCTTCTGTTTCCGTAAAAGAACCTATGACACATTCACACAGGTGCACACACGGTCAGAGACGCTCCTAGAGAAAAGAGCGTGTGAAAGGGTGGCAGAGCCTATGGGTTCTATTCTGGGCACTGTCCTGACCCACCCTTGGAGAAATGAGAGGCAAATAGTAGAAACGCCCTGAGTAGGCTTCAACTTCTCTGCTGGGTTCTCACCAGGGAGGCTGCAGACCTTTCATCAGGGACATTCCTTACATCTCATGGAGAAAACAACACCATGCCGACAAGATGAGTTATTACGATCATCAGTTCAAGAAATTCAAAGCACTATGATAGGAAAAAACAAGGGAGCCGATCAACCTAATTCTACAGAGAAGCACCGCATTCTCACAGAAGGGGCTTCCGCGTCCTGAAAGTTGAGGGCGCTGGGTTATTTTCCACGTTGTGCTTCCATCTCTTTATAATCTGTCATGGTTGACTTTCAACTTCCATCAGCTGCTCACTTGGTGCTGTTGTAGTCTTCCAAAAGCATCAGAGATCGACGCTCCAGTCAGGACCAACAGCTGACGTTTTAATGACTAAGTTCAATGCTGCAGGGAAGGCTGTTTGCCACAGCAAATTATAGACTCAGATTAATCCCACTCTCAGATTCCTACCCGTCTCCAAACCTGTGAATGTTTTCCTACGAATTCCAGGAATCCTCTAAGAATTTGGGTCCAGGCAGGCTCACCAATGCCTGCAGTGTCAACCATCCTCCAGATGGGAGTAACTTCCAAAGCACTGGTCTCCGCTCCTAGCCCTCCCCTGTAAAATCATTTCCAGACAGCTGCTTCCTAGCTGTCTCAAATTAACTGGAGGAAAGTTGTGTGGAAATGGAATGCTTCACCTCCCGCGGTATTCTTCTGTGACTTGTTCAGTGAAATTTCATGACAAAGAAAAAGGGGAAGGCAGGCAGAAGGAGGCAAATACAACAGGGAGAAGATGTGACATCTGCGGCGCCCCCCACTGGCACAACGCTGCTTCCGGTTGCCAGGAGACACTGAGCAAATCCGACTCACCCGCCGGCTCAGACTCCGTAGTGTTTTACTACAGCAAAGGGAAAACAAATAAAAAACAAAGAGAGGCCGTCTTCCTCTTTCTTGACCACTGGGACCATCTTTCCAGCTTCACCTAAAGGAAGTGGAAACGGACCTTCGCGGGTCTCTTACAAAGACGCCAGCCCTGTCTTTGGCAAGTGATTGGTTGTCACAGGAGCCTGCCATAGGAAGCAACAGAAATGTAAGGGCATCCTTAGACCACGTGGGCACCACCATTTATAAGTAAGGGTTCCTTTGTTCCCATATCTTACTCACACAGTGTGGTAACAACACAAAGAATGGTTTCCTATTCACTGCTCTCTCTCAGCCTCTAAACAAAGCTGGGTGTTAGAGACGGGTTATTCATCCCTATCATGAGTCCTAGATGGGATGTTCCTAGTATGGGTCCTGGATGTGGATTATTCATCCCTAGATGGGTCCTAGATGGGTTATCCCTGGTGTGGGTCTTAGATGGGTTGTCCCTAGTGTGGGTCTTGTTAAGTGGTCCATTTGCCGTTTGAATCTGCAACTGCTTCATTTTACTACTTAACAGAATAAATTTTTTACCTATGTCCTTTAAAATAATGAGTCCTGTTCTGTTTAATTTGTCCATTAATGAGATACACCCATTTTCTCTGCCTGTACTCAGAGTTTGGCTCTCTGAAAACTAAAGCAGTGATTAAAAATAATATAATTAACCTCAGTCAGATCCAATCAGAAGCCAAACAGGGGGAAATGAACTCTTGAACTTGTGAGCAAGACACATAAATCCCAAAGCTCCTCCTGAAGCCTTGCATGCAGGTAAAGGCATTTGAGCAAACCACAATAGCACTGACTACCCAGGAACTTGTACCAGTGACTTCAGATGACTTTGGGGGGCATTTATGTGTCTGTGAAAATTAGATTTCTTGTGAAACTCTTATTTCTAGGAATAGACTTTGTCTAAAGACCTTTAAGAAAAAGTCATCTAAAGTAAACTCCAAGCCATGAGAGTATAAAGGGGCAGTTTCTACAACCATTCTTCAATACTGTTTTGATTCTCTCTTTACCTTTTTCAAGATAGCATACTCTACTTTATTCTGCTGATTTCTGAGTAGATTTCTAGACAGGATTACTCATCTTCATTATCTCTGTATGAATATGTATGACGTTAGTAGGTTATAACTTTCATAGTAGGTTGTGGACTATCAAGCTATAAATATTTTGTAACATTTCCCACTTGTCTTTCAAGTTTCTTCATTACATAACACAGCATAAGCAATAATAACGTCAAATCTATGCATTTAAATAATGAGTTTTCCTTTAAGTATATTTTCCAGGGGTGGTGGCAGCACACGCTTTTAATCCTAGCACTCATGAGGCAGGCTGATCTCTGTAAGTTCAAGACCAGCCCGGTCTACAAAGCTACACAGAGAGACCTTGTCTCAAGAAAAGAAAGCACAAATAAATAAAGAAAGAAAGAAAGAAACAAAGAAACAAAGAAAGAAAAGAAAAGAAAAAAAATAATATTTTTCATTCCTTTTATTTAAAAAATCATCCTGTCTCCCATCAGAAGTATATATTTTTTCTCCTGATTTTAATAGCCTTCTTCAGATTTAGATTTGAATATATGTGAAGATAATTTCAATATAAAGACTTTTTTCAATGTGCATTCAGTCACCCCTAAAACATCTGCTGACTTTCACCCAGCTGCTTGCCATGGCTTCTTTTATGTTTAAATCAGACATCTACAGGAGAAGATATAAAGAATCCAAAGAACACCTCCAGAGGTTGTTTTGTCCCATTGGCCTCTAAATCCCTAGGCTAATATCACATTGTTTTGTTAAATACTTAATGTGTCAAATACCCATACAGTGAAAGTCATTTGCAAAATTTTATTAGCTATCCTTATTTGCTTCTTTGTCAAATGAACTCCAGTTTTGACTAGCTGCTTTGACTTGTTTATTCTTCAAAAGAACTTCAAAATCACTAGCAACTCCAAAAGCACTCTGAGATCTAGTGAAATTTTATGGACATTTCATTATCAAGTAATTTTAAAATTTGTTTTTTTATAATGTTTAGTCTTTTAGGATTTTGGTGTACAGCATAGTTTAGACACTTTCAATTTTTCTGTCCCATACTAATTTATATTTCCCACTAGGTTGCTGGCATATTACTAAGGAATCTAATACAGGGACCTGGTAAGCAAGAGAAAAGAGGAGTATATAAATAAATCCACATGTATTATATAAATTGCACATACCTACACAATGGGGAACATAGGCTCTAGCAACTGAGTCATCTTTGTGTACTGCTTGGTAACCATGGCTGGTGAGTGGGCAACCTGATCAGTTTTGTGTATCTATTTATAAGCACAGTTGGGGTCCTTGAAGACAATTAAATAGCACACTCGGGAGGGTGAAAATTCATGAAATCTGTTCACAAATACATGAGCAGAGCTAAGAACCATCTAAGAAAATAAAAACACCAGGACTGACAACCATGGACATTCTCTTGGTGATTCTTCTCATTACTGTGACAGAACACAAGCAGTCTGCTTGGTCACTTAAGAAGGGATGCTGTCATCTGATAGGGAAGTCATCCACACTCAGGCAGCAGTGAGGATGCTGGTGCTCAGCTCACTTCCTCCTTCTCATTCAGTCCTGGACTGAGCACCAGCCTAAGGAAAGATGCCATCAGCATTTAAGGTGGGTCTCCCTCACTTAGGCCTCTCTGAAGACACACCTCAGACACACCCGCAGGTCTGCTCGCTCAGGCGACCTTACCTCAACTAGCCTGAAGAGACAGGGAAGGGAGGTGAGCTTTACCAAGCCCAGTAAGAACCGCTGCGGTGAGAAAGGGCTGTCTGCACAGCACAGCATGATGGAGAAGTGGTAAATATCATTCTGCCTGTTGCTATACTTTGTTCTCCAGCTGGAGCCTGCCTCGATTGCTGAAGACGGCAACAGGCTACCTTGAAATCTCCTCTGGTAGTGTCACTCATTCAAATATCTTCAATTTAACCTTGGGCAGATTTTTTTTTCTTTTTTCTTTTTTCTTTTTCTTTTGGACAAGAACAGAAAACAGCAACATTCTTCGCCAGCATATCACAAGAATAGTCTGTAGGCCACTTACTAAGAGTTCTCTCCTCTAAACCCTTGTGCTATGTTCCCACCCTTCAGACTGCCTTCAGCACTGTCATTCATACCCCTGTTAGCATGAACAGCTTAAATCATTTAACTGCTTTCTTAGTTCAAAGTCCCAGAGTCTTCCACGTTCCTCCAATAAACAGCATGGTCAGGCCTGTCACAATACCCGGCTCTATGGTACCAATCTCTGTCTTAATTAGTGTTCTATTGCTTTGAAAGGACACCAAGGGATGGTGACTCTTATAAAAGAAAGCATTTTCTTTTATAAGAAAGCAGGCCTGCTTATGGTTTCAGAGATTTCGTCCATAGCATTATGGCAGGGGCCATAGCAACACACAAGCAGACATGGTGCCGGTTAAGTAATTGAGAGTTCTACATCCAGATCCACAGGCAGAAGGATGAAGAGAGGGAGACACTGGGGATATCTTGGACTTTTGAAACTTCAAAGCTCAACCCTAACAACACACTTCCTCCAACAAGGCCACCTAATCCAAAAAGTCACACCTCCTGGTCGTTTTTGAGCAGTACCATTCCCTGATGCCTTAGCATTCAAACATGTGAGCCTATGGGGGCCTTCTTACTCAAACCACTACATCCCCATCTCCCTCTCTAATCTGAAGGGACATGTCATTCTGTAATTATATGTTTCTCTTATTAGTTAATGAGCAAAGCACTGTTTGGCCAATGAGGCAGAATAGGTGGGACTAAGAGACAAGGAGCATTCTGGGGAGTGTAGGCAGAGTAGCAGTCGCCATGTGATCCCTGGAAGAGAGGACGCGAGTGAGGCACTCTCCGGTAAGAGAAGACCATGTAGAAATACTTAGGTTAATAGAAATGGGTTAATAATTAAGACAGATATAGCCAATAAGAAGCCCTAATCATAGGCCAACTGTTTCATAGTTAATGTAAGTCTCTGAGTGTTCATTTGGGGCCGACGCTGCTATGGGACCAGGCTGATGGGAAAGAGTTACCATAAAACTCATCCCTCTCCTGCCGGACCCTTCTTCAACACAAATCCTCCTCTTGCTTCCTTGTTTTCTTTTTCTATGTGGCCTACTGAGTTTAATTAGAGTGTCTTTCCAGAAAGTGGGTGGAAGGTAATTATTGGAACAGAAGTAACTTATCAATCACTGCAGCACTGAAAAAAAAAATGACACCTCTCTCCCCCAAACCACTAACTACCAGTAGTTCCCCAGAGAAGGGTGAGGCTCCATGGGTCATCTGGCTATACAAGTTTAATGGGATACAATGTGATAGCTCAATATATCAGAATAGTACAATGATCAGTTGGTGGTAATTAGCATATTCATGACCTCAAGCATATATAGTTTCTTTGTATTGAAAACAGAACGATACTTTGAAGTACATTGTTGACTGTGTTGATCACAGTCACTCATGTAAAGTGAAAAGGTCATCTTCCCTATGAAGAGTAACACTGAAGAGGACAAAAATGATGGGTACCCAAGAGCCAATGAGATGTGGCAAAAGACAATGCCTGGTTTTTCAAAGAAATAGAAGCCTACATATTTATAAAGACATACATAGTATTTCCATCCTGTTCCCTCTCCATAATTAAGCTCCCTGCAGAGGCTGTGCTAGGCTCTGAACTCCTGCTCACATAGTAAACCTGATTTTTTTGAATGTGTCTTGCTTGGATTAGTTACTTTACACATTAGAAAATGATTCTGTAACTTTATCATATCCATCAGTTGATATCACTCTGTGACCTTGCCCATGTCTCATTACTGTGACCCCTGTGTTCATTATCATGTACACCCAGCTCTATCTCTGTCTTAAATGTATCTCACTATTTTTGTAACTTCCATGTTGAAACTTTCTCACACCCAGTCAACAAGGGCTCCATTAAACTAATTTCTGAATTACTTTATGCAGTCCTACAGTTTTTGATTAGAATGTAAAAACTTCCAATACTGGAGTCAAAACTGTGTTTAAATTGTACCTACTTACAATCTAAGTGACAGCTGGGGGAGGGGGAGTAAATTTTGGATTAAAGAATAGGTTAATAATCCCCTGACACATGGAAATTCTTATCAATGAAATGAGATATTGTAGATAGTGGATTCAATGTGGTACCTAAAAAATAATCAACATTCAAGAACTACTGACTACTATTGTTGCCATAATTTTTATATTACATGCATAATAAAAAGGATAAAGAAATATAAAGAGGTACATTTAAGTGGTCTAGACTGAGGTAGACAATTTATAATATATTACCCATCTTGTTATTCATCTCAATCACATGCATGCACTAAGGAAATTGACATGCTAATTTCCTTCAGACAAGAGTGTGTTCCCTCACTGAATGCTAGCAAACCCTGTGAGAATATTCCCACTCGGGGTCTCTCCCCACCAAGCTTCATCCCCACGAGACCACAGAGTGGGAAGTGTCAGGTGCCCAGGCCATTTCCTGAGATCAAAAGCTATTTGGTTTCGATTTCAGCAGGAAGTTTGTCCAGGGAGAGGGCTTCTAAAGGGCTGGTTATCTTAAAAGACATCTTAACGGACTGGGCTGAACTGAGGGAAGATGATGGCATCTGAACACTTTAGAATATGGCATCCTCAGAACTATAAGATAGCTCAGCAGGTAAGGATGCCACCAAGCCTAAGGGCCTGAATTCGATCCCCAGGACACACGTGGTCAAGGAAGAGGCCTGGCAAGTTTTCCTCTGACCTGTACAAACATATCATGGCATGCATGTGTACTCCCATGAATGCACACACACACACACAAACACACACACACATATACATACACATGCACACATAATACATACATACATACATTCATACACATACATACATATATATGTGTATATACACACACACACACATATATATATATAATTTATAAATTAAGAGGTGCTGAAAAGGTGGATTAGAGGTTAAGAGCACATACTACTCTTCCAGAGTACCAGAGTTCAGTCCCCAACCCACATTAGGCAACTCACAATCACCTGCAGCTCCAGATCCAGGTTATCTGACGCCCTCTTATGGTCTCTGTCAGTACCTCATATATATATATATATATATATATATATATATATGCATATGGATAATTTTTAATTAAAATTCCTTAAATTTAAAGAAAACGGCACTCTCGTTAGTGGCTCACTTCAGTGCATGGAAGCAAAGTTTTATATGAGGAAAAGCATGAAATGTGTGTGCTAGGAAACGTTTTCCACTTATAAAATGATTATTTGAGCATTGTATTGCTATTATGAAACACACAGACTATATTATAAGGGAAGATCAATGGTAGAGGGTGATGGGAGATGTCATTCTGTAAATATGTTTCTCATACTGGTTAATGAATAAAGCACTGTTGACCAATAGGAAAGCAAGATAGGAGGAACTAGGAGACAAGGAGGAAAGAGGAAGTAGGAAAGAGGAGTCAAGATGGAGAGTCTGGAGAGAGCAGGACACCAGGCAGCTCTCCGTAAGATAACCACGTGGAAATATTTAGATTAACAGAAGTGGGTTAATAATTAAGACAGAGCTAGCCGATAAGAAACTACCACCTGGCCAACAGCTTTATATGAAATTTAGAGACTCTGTGTATTATTGGGGCTGGCGTGGCGGCGGGACAAGACCAGTGGTCGGAGGAAAAACCGTATTCTTTACAAGAGGGTTTGCCTAACATACACAAGTTTCTAAGTTCGATCCCCAGAACCACTAAAAATATCTTTGCAACAAATACCACTTACCAATCAAAATGCAGAGTTATGGAGCCAAATCCAAATGGGTGCGACTATAAAACGCTGCCTCACATAAAGCTCAAGGGTAACTGCAGACGAGATGGGAGAAAGATTGTGAGAGCCACGGGGGTCAGGCTACTTCGCTGTGAGATTGTGTCCTAGTAACGTCAGAAGCTACGGCCAAAGCCTCACCAACCGTGACTGCCTAAACATGAGCTCAACTAGGAAGACATGAACACGGGGAAGTCCCCGAGTCCTCAACTGTACACTAAGCTGCAGGTGGCCATGGGAGGCTGACAACTGGGGAAGCTTCCCCAGGGAAGAGCATCCTAACTGGTTACCCAACACCAAATGGTCAGCACTGCGAATATACATAGGGTAACATTACACAGACTGAGCAGGTTATACGCAGGAGTGTGTGTGTGTGTGCGCGCGAGAGACACACGACATATTCATGTGAATGCAATAACAATTAATGAAAAGCTAAGTGTGATCATAAAAATGATTTGAAAGAGAACAAACGGTATATGGAAGAGTTTTGGAAAAGAGAAGGGAGAAATGATACATCTCAAAACTAAAAGGAAAAACAAACATTGAATTAGGCCTCTCCAGTTACAACAATGGAAAAATTACAGGCTATATAGCAAGCAACAGATTGAAATCAACAATCCTTACTTAAGAAACAGCAGAGGGGAGGGAGAGGAAAGGGGACACTGGCTTCAGCTACCTCCCGGGACAAGCTGGGCCATTTCAGTTCCCGAAGTATTGCATGTTCACGTCATCTTGTTGTCTCTTTTCCTTTGTCCTTTAAGGGTGGACTAGCATGTGTCTGCACCCCTGTGGCCAAACACTGGTTTACAATTAGTGAAGAAGTGTCAATTTCCTTAGAATCCTATCAGTTGGAGTCACAACCTCCCTGAGGTTCTGCCTCACTTGAAAGCCTGAAACCCCCGGAAATACGGAAATAGGATGGCTTGTGACCTTTGCCGCTGTGATAAGAGATCCTGGAAAAACCAATCAAAGAAGGAAAGGTTTCTCTCACTGTTCAAAAGTCTGTCTCAGGGAGGGAAATGAAGGCAGCAGGAGCCGGAAACACCAGTTTGCCAGTCAGAATGCAGACCATAGGGACTGGGTGTGTTCAGCCGGTTTGCTGTGACCAGCAATAGCCTGCCCACAAGTAAGATGGCTCTTCCCACATCAGAGAAATCAAAACAGTCCCTCGAGAAGTTCTCAGAGCTAACCGGGTGCACCTGGAGGCTTGCCTCTAGGTGGCTCCAACTTTCATCAAACTGGCAATCAACAAATTACAGTGCCCATCTCCAGCCACTCAGTCTATGCCACGAATAGGCACAGAGTCACTCGGGTTCTCAAGACTGCTCAGTACTCAGATGCCTTTCCCACGGGGTAGGACAAAATGCCCACTCCTGCACACATACACACCCCATACCAAATTAATATACTCTCAAGATTGCTACACCCTGTCCCCAGATTTCCCCTATGACAACTAGAGCAATTCCTCTCTTATGTCTGTTGTGATCTTTGCCCCAGATAAGGCGGGAAGGCTCTGCCTCTTATTCCTTAAGCCTGATTTTTCCCCCTCTGAAACTTGGTAGATTAATGAGACTTATACTCAGACAAATCATTACAAATCACTTTTATTTTTACAAGTTACTATAAAAAATATTTTGAAATAAATTTATCTTTCAGCTGGTAAGTTTGCTGCCTTTTCCTTCTATTCAGAGAACAGCCCGTAGCTAAAGAATACAGTGTCTTGAAAATGAATACAGCTTTACATTTCCAGCCACACTGCCTGATGAAGACGAGTGGTCATTTCCCATTAACACTTGCACAGGCTGGGGCTCATTTCTGAGAAAGTCCTCCATTACAGACAGCAGGTGGGTCACCGGCCGGCTGATGATATCCCGGTGTAAACCAGTCATAACTCACCCCATCAAACGTCAGGCAATCACAAGAGCCACCGCAGATGATGGTGAAAGAAAAGTATTTTCCTGGAGGAGTCAAAGCCATTTATGGAGATGTTTTCAGTTACAGCTGGGTAAACAGGCTCTTGAGAAGAGGCAGCCATAAACTGCAAAGTTGGAAGGAGGGAGGGAAGGAGGGAGGGAGGGGTGGAAAGGACAACACAGGAGGTCTCTGTGACCCTTGGTGTACATTGTGTCTGTGACCATAAATATTTCTAGCATCCGTTGAGGCAGCCATCTCTTTCCTGAAAATAATACTTGGTGCCTCCGTTTGTGATAGCTGTATTTGCACATGTCACTTATGGCTTTTTTGTTTTGTTTTGTTTCTCTGTGTAGCTTTGGAGCCTATCCTGGCACTCACTCTGTGGCATTTCCTTGGAACATCACTTTTTAAATATTTACTACATTTGAAATTAAATTCACCAGTTACAGCAGCTAGTTCTGCTGCTTCCCATGGCATCTCCATAGCTGTCTCTAACAGCTGTGCTAGACCAGTCAGAGCCTGTGTGAGTGAGTGTGTGTGTGTGTGTGTGTGTGTGTGTGCATGTATATATGTGTGTATTGTGTTGCTGTATGGTGGCCTTTTCAAGGCCAAGGAGTTTGCCCAGCTCTGCAGAAGTCAAGCCTGTGACCTAAAACACAGAGGCACATTCAGTCCGTGAGGAATGCGCACAGCAGATAAGTGCCCTGGCATTCTGTCCTGCAGGTGGCAGGTGCGTGAGGCATTCCTGCAGAACCTCCACCACACCAGGATGGCCGCAGTGAGTGGAGCCTGTCTCTAGCTCGTTCTCAATACTGGCTCCTGGGCTTCTCCTTCCATTTAATCCTCTCAATCTAATCTAAGGCTCTGCTTTCAGGAGAATGTAACAAGTACATAGAGCACCTTCAGATACAACGAAATCTAGACATCAGAGATCTTGACAGCATCTATATTCCATTGTGGGGGGGGGTTGGCATGAATGGAAGCAGAGGGGTATGCCTTGGGAGGATGAAGGCACACAGAACCCGGGAGGGATGGGGAACATGACTAGTGGATGCAAATATGAACCCATTTCTTTGAGTGAAATCCCAGCGGTGAAATGACGGCCTCAGACCCACATGAGTCATTTCCCTTCTCATTGCTGAATTTCTTCTCATTAGTGTCCACTCACTGCCACACGGTGTCCCAGGTCCCTGGAGGCACTGCTCCAAGAACCAGCCACCAAGACAAGTTACGGTCTTTTCATTTAAAATGAAATTTCCATAACATAACACTAGCCATTTATATTGACACAACTGTGCAACCTTTGACCCAATCAAACTAAAGCGTTTTACCAGGCCAAAAGAAAACGGGGTGCTCTATAAGCAGGCATTCCTCCCTGAACCCCAGACCCTGCAAATCATCCACCAATCATCTCTGTGTCTCTGTGGAGTTACCTAGTCTGGATACGTCACAGAAATGGACGTACTTAGCATTTGTGCCTTCTTCTTTTGCATGGCATTGTGAGGGAAAATTAATAACTGAAAGAGACGGGACTCATGGCAAAAAGGGAAAACTAGAAAGAACAAGTGCCTCTGCCAATAGATACAGATAACTCCCTGACTGGAGAGGACATTATCCCTGCCCCCATTATCTTAAGGACAAGGCCACTGAGCCCACCCGCCCATTCTAGAGAAAGAAAACCCCCTAACTTTGCAGGTGAGCTAAACAATCCCGCCTTGTAAAAACTTTGCACTCTATGAAATCTCTGTAACCTTGGAAACCTTAGGGGCTGAGATTAGCCGTCTCAAACCTCCCTTTCCCTTTGAAAACACTTCACAGTTGTAAGTGGGCACCTTACTCTTCTGATAGAGTGAGGTCCCTGCCAGTTCAGTTCTTAGCAATAAAAACCTTTTGCTTTTGCAGTCGGGAGTCACGTCCTTGGAGGTTGAGGAAACCCGGGAGGCACAACAGGCTTATATTTTCAAAATTCTTCATTCTTCCTTAATAATGGTGTGTGCGTGCGTGCGTGCGTGCGTGCATGCGTGCGTGCGTGCGTGTGTGTGTGTGTGTGTGTGTGTGTGTGTGTGTGTGTGTGCCTATGTATGTAGGCTAGAGGATAATCTTGGATCTTACCCACTTTGTTTTTTGAGACAGGGTCTCTCACTGTGCATGGGGATCACTGATTGGGGTAGACAACTGGTGTATAAGCCCCAGGAATCCACAGGCCCCCCCCCCAGCACTTCCCACAGCATCTGAAGTTTTATGTAAATGCTAGGAATCGGACGGGTCCTCAGGCTTGGACAGTGAGCCCTTTGCTACCAGCTGTCTCCTCGGGCCATTAGAGGGAGGTCCAGCTGCACCTGCCCTGTAGATGTTACAAATAGTACAGCGCTACAGAGTCCCCGTAAGAATTTGCTTGAGTGCTTGCTTGAGGGGCTCCCTGCAGGTGTCACACAGGGAAATGAAGCACACAAAGAGATAGGAATGAAAACCTGGCTTTGTCAACCTAGATCAGACTTCCGGAGTCTAATAGCAGGTGGTCTCCTCCCAATGTATTTAAGCCGGGTACAATCTGGGTGGGGGGAGGAGAAGAGAAAAATTCCCTGGTGTAATGCAATCTCCATTGCACAGGGAAGTGTAATCAAACTGAAACTCAGTCCTTACAGGTCATTTTCCCCAAGAAGATGGGTTCTAGAGATCGGCTACCTGCAGTAGCTTAAGGACCTCAAGCTCTGTCCTGGTCTCTTTCATGAAGACAGCTAGAGGTCATTGAGACTGTTAGCTACCACTAGTCCTGGTTGTAGGAGGTGGGGAGCCTCTGGCTTGAAGGGTCATTGAGACTCCTGGCCACCTGGTTGTAAGAGCTTGATATGGCCTGGTCCAACAGATGACACAGATCAAGCTGTTAATCACTTCCATTTCTCAGCTCCCTGGACAGAACAACAGGTTTTCCATCTTTTTCATTGCAAACGCAATGCTACTTGCTTAAGATCCCAGGTTTCTCTGGAGATCTGTGGGCACAAGGACTTTTGAGCTATACTCCCAATGCCTGTTTAAAAGCACACTTTCTGGATCATTGAGAAACCTGCCCTAAACACATGACAATGATACATTTAAGGCATTTCCTCCAGTGGCCACTCCAGCACCATCTTATATTCTTATTAGGAAACTTTTTTAGGCCTTTATCCATACTTGTTTATTTTCAGCTTCCACTACCTTCCAAAGTTAAAACACAATTGTCATTGTCAATGAGTATCACTACCAAGAAAAAAAACAGTTTTATAAACAGTCAAGTCAAGTCATGCTATGCATTGGATTCCTCCATCCCAGAGATCTAAAAGCTCCAACCATCTTAGACTCACATCTGGGTCTCACACATGTCCTGCCATGTTCCTTCAAATGACTGAAATAGTTCCAGGGTATGTATGAAAACAAACACAAAAATGCATACCAAAAAAGTCACTAGGGGAGAATTGGCATCGTGTGGGTTTGGCTTTTTTTCTTGGTTCATACATGATGGGTAGTCTGTCAAACTTTTCTTCTACATCTGAGCAAGACACGGGGTCAACTCTATGAAGAAGCCATGTTTGCTCACAGAATTTGGGCTGCAGGCTGTTCCGGTCAGGGCAATGTTACCTTCTAAACGAAACAATAATAAGAGGGAAAGTTAAATGTGGACCACAGTGGTTCGTTTTAAAGAGCTTCCTTGTTTCAAAACAGGGAGAGAGAAAGAGGAGGTCAATAGTGTATTTTCAAGGTAAGATTCAGAGACATGGGCTTTCTTGGCTTACTCCAAGGTAAGATTCAGAGACATGGGCTTTCTTGGCTTACTCCAAGGTAAGATTCAGAGACATGGGCTTTCTTGGCTTACTCCAAGGTAAGATTCAGAGACATGGGCTTTCTTGGCTTACTCCAAGGTAAGATTCAGAGACATGGGCTTTCTTGGCTTACTCCAAGGTAAGATTCAGAGACATGGGCTTTCTTGGCTTACATGCTTATGTGTTTGTTTGACACATGGTGTTATATAGACAAGGATGGCTTCAAACTCTCGTTGTAGCTGAAGCTGCCCTTGAACTCCTAATGCCCTTGCCTTCACTAACCAAGTTCTGGGACTATCGATTGCCCTACCACACCTGGCTTGAGCTTCTGAGATTTCCAGGAGGCCTTTCTAGATCAAAGATAGCAACACATTATCTGGATTAAAAAATAAAAGTGATCTAGTCCCTTCCTGTATACCTAACCCCTCTAGATCTATGGATTGAAGCTGGTTATCATTTACTTCATGGCTAATATCCACATACCATATTTTTTTCTCAGTCTAGGTTACCTCACTCAGGGTGATCTTTTTTTCTAGTTCTATTCATTGGTCTGGTAAGTTCGTGATGTCTTTTTTTTTCTTTCTTTCTTTCTTCACCCCTATGTTTTATTGTCTTTGGCATGGGAAGGCACTCTTCAGGCTACAGAAAGAAAGACATAAAAAACCAACCCAGCCACAAAACCTTTGATCTCCAGTATGTTTGCCTGTAAAATATGCTAGAGCAATGGTGGCACAAAATTTGTGGGATAAACAACCAATAACTGATTTGACTTAAGGCCCATCCCACCAGATGGAACCCACACTCAGCACTGCCTGAGTAGTGATGGAATTACTCCTGATGCTATACTCACAGATTGGTGCTTTAGCCAACCATCATTAGAGAGACTTCCTTCTGCAACGAATGGGGACAACTATAGGGACTCTGCAGAGGGAGAAACCTTGGAACACACCACTCTAAATGGTACGGGTACATCAAATCCCTCCTCTCAGGGCTCAAGGGGCCCTGCAAAAGAGGAGGTGGAAGGACTATGGGAGTCAGAGTGGATGGGGGACCCCAGAATATGACCCTTTAAATCAACACAATCAAAGCTCATACAAACTCAGGGAGACTGAAGAAGCCAGCACAGGAACCACACAGGTCTACACCAGGTCCTCTGTGTATATATTTTAGCTTTCAGCTTAAGGTTTTTATGGGACTTAGGACTGTGAGAACAAGTAGATCTGTGACTCTTGTGCCTGACTTGGACTCTTTTCCTTGTGTTGGTTTGCCTTGCCCAACTTCGATGTGATTGTTTTTGTTTTGTCTTATCATATTTTATTTTGATTTTTGGTTTGATTTGGTTTGGTTTTGGCCATTCGAGACAGGGTTTCTCTGTGTATCTCTGGCTATCCTGGAACTCACTGTGTAGACCAGGCTCACCTTGAACTCACAGAGATCTGCCTGCCTGTGCCTCCTGAGCGCCGTGATTAAAGGTGTATGTCACCACCACTCAGTTTATTTTCATATTAAAAAGAACAGGAAGAAGAAGAATTGTAAGTGATTCCCATCCAGGAGAACAGAGTCAGAAGCCTCATCAAAATGGACTTTGCAACAGAATTCTTATGTGCTCATAGCATTGAAATTTTCACTGTAAGTCCAGACAGGCTGGGGCATTGTGCAGCCCAGGTTGGCCTCAACCTCACAATCCTTGTGTCTCACCATAGAGACACAATTTAGGCTAATAATAGGGCTCCTCAGGCAAAGCTACTTGTAGAACACAAGCCTGTTGAGCTGAGTTCAGTCACCATCATCCCCTTAAAGGTAGAAGAGAGCAGATGCTGCAAAGGCTGACCTTCACGTGCACAGTATCACATTCACACACATGCACATACACTCACATGCACACACACACACATACACATGTATGTATTCACACACACATAAGCACACACACTTATACGCATAGTCAAACACACACGTACACACTCACACACTAAATATTTTTTAAAAGCACAATTTAATGAAAATGCCCTCCAATTTAAACTCACTCTCAAATCTGACTGGCTTTTTTTTTTTTTTTTAACTTCCGCAGTAATGATCCTCACTAGCCTTCCCCTGCCTCTGCCCTACCTCCTTCTGACTATTTCCAAGAGTTCATCTCCCTCCTGACACTTCCATGTTGTTGTCTATGTCCCAGATAAATTAAAACATAAAGGCAAAAAAATAAAAAAAAATCTTGAGCCTGGTAGAAGGGAACCCAGAAGAATCTATTCAAAACATTTTGATAATGACCATCTTAAGTGGCCAACATCCAAGTCATTTTTTCTACCTATATCTTCCAAATTTTCTCTACTAGAAAATAAAATAAGTACAAGGGAAAACAACCACTTTATGAAAGAAAGGAACTTGCTGAAGGGCCACTCCCAATGCTTTTCTCTCGCTTTCTGAAGTGTCTTGGGTTAATCACACTTCACTAGTTTAGGCACAAAAAGCCGAGCCACTGAAAACTACATCCACAGAGGCAATCATCCTCTTTCCTAAAGTGTGCTCAAAAATGAAATTCTGAAAAGCCAATAAAAGCTCTGCACACATTAAGGGAGGTTTATGCTTCCCAAAAGCTAACATTTGCTAAACAATCTCTATATGCAATGCCTCTTAGATCTGCAACTTCGCTTTAGGATCTAGGGTCTGTTGAATTTTTTTAATGTGTATTACTCAATTAACTGCGGCATATGAAATGTCTGATCTAATAAGGGAACCTATAAAAGGTGAAGCATGTAGTGAAATCCAGTGAGGCATCTCTCCTCCTACCTGGATACACACTGAGGTCCTAGAGGCCACAGCAGAACATTTCCATCTTAAAGTCTCATGGCTCCCTTAAAGAACCCAAATTGTAACTTGTCTTCCTCTACCAAGACAAAAATCATAGTTTAACTAAATGTTATAAAATCTAAAGGATTATGGACTTACTCCTAGACCTCAAACTCAAACAGTGGGCTGTTAATTCTACTTGCTAAAGGTGCCCACTGCAGTCAACTTGTCTAGGTCAAACATCCATCAATTCCCGTATCTCAGCAACCTCCAAATATTCATTCTTCCTGACCCACTTTTGAATAGTGCTCTAGTTTCGTTTTTGTTGCTGTACAAAACACCCTGACCGAGACAACTCAAGAAACAAAGTGATTATTTTAGTTCATAATTCCAGGTTACAGTTGACTATTTCATGCAGTATCCTAACAGAGCACACTTAATCACAGTGTTCGCCTTGCATAATCATGCAATGAGTGTCCTAAAGCAAGACAGCTTACATGAGAGGGAAACCTGCTATCACAAGGGCTTGGACTGCAAAAAACTAGGGGAAGGCCCAAAAGAGAGGAAGAGAGCGCTGCTGGGAGGCAGACAGACAGACAGATGAGCTTTGGTGGCAAAATTGATGAGCATGATGAACATTGGGTTTCAATTCAGAAGGGAAGTTGCAGACCAACAAACATGAGTGCACTGCCGTCCCTGTATCTTCCCCCACTTTGCATATGCTCATCTTCTGTACATAAGAACTGTTACTAACGGTTTTAGAACATTTCCTTCTCCCCACCTCCATGATCCCCAAAGATGAGGTCAGTGTTGTGGAATATTATTATGAGATGTGTTATATTTGTTTTAATGATACAAAAATGTGTTGCATTCTTTTATGTTGCATTTGTTTAACTCTGTGTTACTTTTCCTGCCTAAAACATGTGATTGGTCTAAAAAAGACTGCCTATACCTGGGCAGAGAGAGAAAAATACACAGGGCCGCCAGGCAGAGAGAATAAATAGGAAGAAATATGGGAAGAGGAAGATCAAGGAGGTAGAAGAGGCAAGCCACACCGCCAGGCATGGAATAAGAAGAAAGAAAAGAGCCCAGAGGTAGAGATGGACGCCTTTAATCCTAGCACTTGGGAGGCAGAGGCAGGAGGATCTCAGTGAGTTTGAGGCCACCTGGTCTACAAGGCAAGTTCTAGGACAGCCCGGATTGTTGCACAGAGAAACCTTGTCTCAAACCAAAAAAAAAAAAAAAAAGAGAGAGAGATACATGGTAATTTTTTTCAATGTATTCTCTTAATAATTTACTTTTCTCCACCGCACCTCACATACAAAGTCTGTCCCATCATCTCATTGAGGCAGGACCTAGACACCTCTCTATCCACCACACCCCTGGATCTAGGCTGGGCAAGGTATCTCTCCATATAGAATGGGCTCGCCTAAGTCAGTTTATGCATTAGGTTTAGATCTTGGACACTGCCAGTGGCCTCATATAATGCCCCAGTCACACCATTGTCACCTATGTTAAGGGAGTCTAGTTTGGCCTTCTGCAGGTTCCCCTTTGTCAGACCTGAGTCAGTGATCCATCACTAGCTCAGGTCAGCTGATTCTGTGGGTTTCCCCATCATGGTTTTGACTCCTTTGTTCATATTATCATTCCTCCCTCACTTTAATTGTACTCCAGGAGCTTGGCCTAAAGGTTAGTTGTGGATTGTTGCATCTGCTTCCATCCATTTCTGGAAGAGGGTTCTAGCTTCTCTGGGTTTGTGGATTGTAGGCTGGGTATGTTTTGCCTTATGCCTGGTATCCACTTATGAGTGAGTACATACTATTTTTGTCTTTCTGGTTTTGGGTTACTTCACTCAGGATTTTTTTTTTCTAGTTCTGTCCATTTGCCTGCAAATTTTAGGTTGTCATTGTTTCTAACCGCTGAGTAGTACTCCATTGTGTAAATGTACCACGTTTTCTTTATCCATTATTTGGTTGAGGGGCACCTAGATTGTTTCCAGGTTCTGGTTATTACGAATAATGTTGCTATGAACATAGTTGAGCAAATGTCCTTGTGGTGTGATTATGCCTCCTTTGAGTATATGCCCAAAAGTGGTATTGCAGAGTCTTGATGTAGGTTAATTCTTAATTTTCTGAGAAATCATCATACTGATTTCCACAGAGGCTGCACAAGTTTGCACTCCCACCAGCAATGGAGGAGTGTTCCCTTTAGTCCACATCCTTTCCAGCATAAACTATCATTGGCATTTTTAATCTTAGCCATTCTGATTGGTGTAAGATGGTATCTCAGAGTTGTTTTGATTTGCATTTTTCCGATGACTAAGGATGTTGAGCATTGTGTTAATCGTCTTTTGGCCATTTGAGATTGTTCGGTTGAGAGTTCTCTCTTTAGATCTATACCCCATTTTTTAATTGGATTGTTTCTTGAGTTCTTTGTATATCTTGGAGATCACCCCTCTGTCAGATGTGGGGTTGGTGAAGATCTTTTCCCACTCTGTAGGGAGCTGTTTTGTCTGGCTGTGCTCTTTGCCTTACAGAAGCTTCTCATTTCAGGAGGTCCCATTTATCAATTGTTGTTCTCAGTGTCTGGTCTACTGATGTTATATTGAAGTGGTCTTCTGTGCCTATGCATTCAAGGGTATTTCCCAAGTGTGGTTACTCTTAACCCTCAAGGTCAGATAATGAGAGGGAGAGGGAGAGGGAGAGGGAGAGAGGGAGAGAGAGAGAGAGAGAGAGAGAGAGAGAGAGAGAGAGAGAGAGAGAGAGATTTAATCCACTGAATGTTTGAAAAATTAAGTAAGTCTATTTGTTTCTCGTATCATGATAAAGAAGTCTCGGGTCTTTCCCCGCCCCCCCCCATTGTTTGGGGTATATAAGAATACTGAGGAATAGGCTTGGGGCATTTCGTGTTCACTAGAATGTCCTCCTGACTCTATCCTGTGTCTCTATCTTTTCCCTTAGTATCTCTACCTGCAATTTCTCAATGCACACTCACCCTCTGAGGTATGTACTGGCCAAGTCAACTGGATCTGCCAAAAGCACATCAAAGATGGGTCCCCACACATGACCCCTCAATATGGGGCACAAACAAAGTTGGTAACGACATTTTAGGATGTTCCATTCTTGAGAATCCTGTTTGTGTAGAGGAAACAGCAAAGAAACAGAATAATTTGATAACTTAGCAAAAAGTGTCACTGAGCACCTGTGTGAATCTCATAAAAATGTGTTGAATAGAAACCACAAACTCAGATTAAAAGATGAATTGCAGCTTGTTTTATAGTTATGCTTTAATGAAAAGTACTTTTAGTACACAGCCCCAAGTATGTAGCTGCACCCAATCTCCTGAATAGATAATGATGATAATTTTTCTGTAAAACAGACAAACAAGACATTAAAAATAATGGGTTGCTGATTGCCTGATTTGTGGCGTATGAAGTATCTTTCCTGTTACAAGGTATCAGGTGTGACAAACAATATAGCCAGTGATGGTCGCTATTTTAGGAGCTTGCCAGTGACTTCAAAGGAGACTGACATATAACTAGACTGGGGTAAATTTAAGCAACAGAAATCTAAATAAGGAGCAAAGAACTGAGAATTTGAATATTTTCAATTCAGCTGATAGAAATCCACCAGTAGATCAGTAGACCAGATGCAAGAGCTACTAAGATATTAGACTAGCCTCTGTCTTAATAGACCTACCACATACTCCAAATCCTACATTTTTCACGTGTGTGTGTGTGTGTGTGTGTGTGTGTGTGTATGTATGTATGTATGTATGTGCTGCCACAGGACCTGTGGAGATCAAATGGCAACTTGTTGGTGTCTATTTTCTCTTTCTACTGTGTAGATTGAATCTGGGTTCTCAGGCTTGACAGCAAGTGTCTTTTCCGTGCCTAACAATATCTACCTCACTGGCCTGTGAAATCCTTATCTTAAAGTCTGTGGTTCACCTGCAGCGGTTGCTGCTCACTGTGGGAATCTTTCCTTATTTTCTATTGCCAACTAGCTGCTGAGGCTCACGCATTTTGTCTCTCCTGTTTTGTAAAAGTCTTTGTGGACTCAGCACCAGGAACACTCAGCGGCTCTACATGTATACTGTGGGCTCAGTTTAAGACACATGTAGATTGTCAGTCCTCCATGCTCAGCCTCTGTGTGCTGCAGTGGTGCAGCACATGTACTGGTACGTACATGTGCAGTGGTGCCCTGCAGGGGTGCAGTGCAGGGGTGCAGTGCAGTGGTACACTGCAGTGGTGCAGTGTGGTGGTGCATTATAGTGTACAATGCAGTGGTGCAGTGCAGTGGTGCTGTGCCTGCAGTGGTGCAGTGGTGCAGTGGTGTGCCTGCAGTGGTGCAGTGCAGGGGTGCCGTGCAGGTCTGGGGTCAAAGATAAAGTGCAAACACCTAGTCTGAAGCAGGCACCATTAGCATCGGAGAGTTCTTCCTTTGTCCACCAGAATGTCAATTCCTTTTCCTTCTCCTGCACTTTTTCATTCGTTTTCATTTGCAGGAGCGTGTGAAGAACACGGAAGCATCCAGATCACAGGCCTCTGCAGCAGCTTGGCCTGAGAGGCACATTTTACTCTGTGAGCTGAGTCCTGTGGGGTAGTCATTTTCCAGGCCACCGGCTCTTCGGTGACTGTCCTTCCAGCAGGACCTCCTCTCTCTTGTCCCCCTACTCCCTCAATGAGAGGTCACACCTGGCGGCCTGGATTGGACAGAGCCGTTTCATGACAGTCTGGTTTGGCAATTGCTTTTCGTACTCTACAGTAAAAATAATAACACATGAGTGTGAGATTTTATGAACACAATCCTCTTTTACAGGAGCAGGCACAAACCTTTTATTGCAGAGGTTTTTCGCACTGTGTTATTGCCAGGAAGAGCCAATGCCTTGTCATGAACCCCTTGGACCCTCTCTAAATCTCCTGCCTTTCAAAAATCATTGCTTGCTATCCTTCGATATTTATCAAAGCAAACCTTTCTGTGTGAAAGATAAAACCCCACAGTAAGAACCGTGTATACACAAAGCATGATTTTGAAAAGTCTAGGATTTTATCTTGCAAAATGCCAGACACATCCTCACAGTTATTCAAAACATCAGTGAGAAGGGATGACCAGATAAAGAACCCATTATGAATGTTGGCATAAATGATCCCAGTAACTCTGACTCAGACCCCCTGAATATGGGTCTCAGCTAGAAGGACTGAGCAGTCTAAGGGACCTCAGACAGTGGAACCAGGATGTATCCCTGATGCACAAAAGGACCTTGCAGACACATCCCCCATGGAGGGATACTGCCTTAACCTAGAGACAGGAGAGAAGTCCTAGTCCCTACTTCAAATGACTTGAAAGATCTACATGACCCCACCTGGATGGCATTGCCCTACATGTGGAATTGGGGTGGGGGGATGGGAGGGGAGGGTGGTTAGAGTGCATGTGAGGGGGCAGAGAGGGTAAGAGGGATGGAGGGAGGGAGAGGGGACTGGGATTGACATGTAAAATAAACATAATAATAAAATAAAAAATGAATGATCCCAGTAAACTGGTCATGATTCTAGTAAACTAGAAGATTAATGCAGACTGCTCTACCTCCTGCCCCTCTCTCCACCATGCCCTTACCTTTCTCTTTTCCTTATTGTGCTTCTGCTGGGAACAGCCCCAAGTATCTTGAAAAGTCGAATAAAGGCTGACCTGTACTTCTTGTTTTTTAGCTCTTTACTCTTTACTCTTTTGGGGGTCCACCACCCAGCTCCTAAATAAATCACACAGAGGCTTATTCTTATAAATGCCTGACCTCATCTTGGATTATTTCTGACCATCTCTTTTTTATGTATATAAATTTTTATTTAAATTAGAAACAATCCAATTTTACATCTCAATCCCAGTTCCCTCTCCCTTTCACCCTCCCATATTCCCCACTGACCCCCCCACCCACTCCCCAGGTGAGGTCTTCCATGGGGGATCATCAAATTCCCATTCGCCTTGGAGGGATACTGTCTCAGCCTAGATACACAGGGGAGTGCCTAGGCCCTGTGCCAAATGATGTGACATACTTCTGGCCATGTTTTCTTAAATTATCCCATCTACAGGCCTGAACCACCAGCCGGTAGCAGTGGGAGAGGGAGGTCTGAGCCTCAGGCCCAGGGGCAGGGAGTGACCACTGGGTGAAATCGCAGCAGTGGTTTCTAGCAGTGACTTCCAAAAAATATTGTACAAAGTTCCTCTGGGAAAGAGCACCCGTGTCCCAGCTAAGATCAAAAACACCAATGATATTTTATGCTGGAGAGGGTGTGAAGAAAGGAGAGCACTCTTCCATTACTGGCGGGAGTGTAAATGTGTGCAGCCTCTGTGGAAATCAGTATAGTTATTGCTCAGAAAATTAGAAATCAGCCTACCTCAAGACTCTGCAATTCCACTTTGGGGCATATACCCAAAGGAGGCATACTCACACCACATGGACATTTGCTCAACTATGTTCATAGCAGCATTATTTGTAAAAGCCAGAACCTGGAATCAAACTATTTGCCCCTCCACCAAAGAACGGATAAGGAAAGTGTATTACAATTACACAATGGAGTACTCCTCAGTGGTAATAAACAATGGCAAATGGACAGAACTAGAAAAAAAACCATCCTGAGTGAGGTAACCCAGACCCAGAAAGACAAATATAGTATGTGCTCACTCATAAGTGGATGCCAGACATAAGGCCAAAGATACCCAGTCTACAATCTAGAACCCTCTTCCAAAAATGGATGGAAGCAGATGCAACAATGTACAATTAACCATTGGGCTGAGTTTCTGAAGAACAAAACAAGTGAGGGAGGAAAGATAATATGAACAAAGGAGTCAAGGCCATAAGGGGAAACCCACAGAATCAGCTGACCTGAGCTAGTGAGAGATCACTGACTCAGGTCTGACAAATAGGGAACCTGCATAAGACCGAACTAGACCCCCTAATATAGGTGACAATGGTGTGGCTGGAGCAATATACGAGGCCACTGGCAGTGTCCAAGCTCTAACTCTAATGCATAAAGCGACTTAGTGGAGCCCATTCTGTATGGAGAGACACCTTGCCCAGCTTAGATCCAGGGGTGTGGGGGTGGAGAGGTGCCTTGGTCCTGCCTCAATGAGATGATGGGACAGACTTTGTAGGCTTCCTGGGGAAGGCCTTACCCTCTCCATGGAGCAGATGGGCAATGGGGTAAGGAGAGGTGGGGGGAGTGAGAGAAGAGGGAGGGGGAATTGGGATTGGAATGTAAAAAAAAAATTAATAAATTAAAAAGAGTAACCACATCTATGCCTTAGGCCAAATATCCTACAGTAGCCTTGTCTTCAACCTTTAGGTTTTATGACTTTAACTTTGGAACAGTAAAGATAGTTTTGAACTCTCTGACCTTAAGTCAAGATGAAGCAAAGCCATTTTTATGGACCCCAACACTAAAACATATATGATCCATTATCACAAGCATTTGCTTACACACACACACACACACACACACACACACACACTTTGCCCATATCCCCAAGTCTGTCTATCTGAATAGCTTTGCTGTGTTTTACACAGTTTTATGTATTTATCTAAACACAATGACTTATGCAACTTTCTTTAATTCTTCTATCCACACTGATTAGACTTCTGTCCCAAGATCATGAGTTCCACCCTACTTTCCAAATCCTAGAAACATTTTTATATTGTTTGAATTATTTTTCTCTTGTGATGAAATGTCATTTTATCACAACAAGGTGATTTATATGTGAAGCGCTTATTTTGGCTTATGCTTCTAGAGGAACATGAGTATATCATGGTAGGAGGTATAGCTTACATCTTCAAGTGCAAATCAAAGCAGAAAAAGAATTGGAAGCAGGATGAGGTTCTCCAGCAAGACTACACCTCCTAAGCTTCCCCAAACAACATCCCCAGCTGAGGAGGACTAAGAGGACTAACAGTTCAAATATCCAAGCCTATGGGGAACATTTCTAATTCAAAACACCACAAATATAGAGAGTCTTTCTCCATCCCACCAAACAGTTCCCAAATAATGACATGGAGATTAATTATTAATAGAGGAAGCTTGGCGTACAGCTTAGGCTTGCTCCTAACTACTTCTTAAAACTTAAATTAACCCATTTCTATTCATCTATGTTGTTCCAAGTGGCTTGTGGATGTTACCTCTCATCTTGCAAATCCTGATGCCTGTACCTCTAGCTGGTAATTTCTTTTTTTCCCTCCAGAGTTCGCTCTGTCAAGAAGTTCTGCCTATACCTCCTGCATAACTATTGGCCGTTCTACTTTTTACTACACCAATCACAGCAATACATCACAAATATACCCTACTCTTGTTTGAACTACATCACCCAAAGCTGAATTTCTAGTTTCAAAGAAACTCAAAACTTTGAAAAGACCTATAATGCCATGGGTCATGGAGGACAGCACAGAGGGAGAGTTTGGGCAAGGATATGTTTTCATGTAAAGACATGCCTCCCTCTGATTCCGGGGGGTGGGGGAGATGGTACTTAATTTACTGTGGAATCTGTATGATCCAACCCTCCCGGGTTAATTCTCTAGGGTAAGCCTGCACAGCGGAGAGAACCCAAGACTTGGCTAAAGGAAGGATCATGCTGCATAAGTCTTCATCACGAAGTGGACTTCAGAATCACCTAAGGCACACATACTGCGAGGTGTTTCTGAGCATGCTGCACTAAGGAGAGAAGATTCATCATAAATGGGGACTGGATGAACAGACCGAACAATGGGGTGAGAGAAGAAAGTCAGATGAACCCCAGCGTTCACACCTCTCTGCTTCCTGTGTGTAGACACGTGTACCAGATGCCCCATGAGGAATCGCACCGTTTAAGTCAAACTAAGTCTCTGCTTCTCTGCTTGAGCTGCTTTTCACCAGGTAGTCAGACTAATGAGAACAGTAATATGCCCAGTTTCTCCTAGCGCCAACGGCATAGCGGCGTTCATTGTGGGCATTACTAATTGTAAACTGCACAACAGCTTGTGCTCATTCCGGGGCTCGAGCCTGCATCACTTCTCCTATTTGGTCTCTCGAGGAGCTCCCGGCACCAACCTTGTTCTTTGCCTACTCTATGGCTTACATTCAAACTAGATCTGTTGTCTCATCTTATTTTGCCCTGAGCCCCTTTCAACGTGAGATGCCTAATCTCAATAAATAGGTAGCATAAAAATAATCCCAAGCCTGTAATGTGCTGACATCAGATCCCAACAGCTTTGGGCTTCATTTTTATCTGTAGAATATGCAAGATCCAATAAACATCCTGTATCCTGGAGAGTGTGTACAAAGGTACACACCTGCTTGTGTGATCCCTAAGCACCTCAAGCTGGAGGAATTTCCACAGATTGTTGCAGGGTTTTCCTCCTACAATGGAAACACAGATGTTCTATGGAGGCATCAAGAACACTTTCTAGTTCTTGCTAACAGACCTCTTTACCAAATAGTAGGAAGGCAGAGGAGAAATGGTCTATGTCTGCTGACAGTCCAGGCCCCCTGAATTCAATTAGGACAATTAAAATGAATAGTCTTCAGATAAGATGTTGAGCAGTTGGCCAGACTTTCTGAATATCAGATGTTTCTGAGCCTCTCTCTATGAGCAGAGAATTCATTTCCTAAAGCCCAAGGGCGTGCTGTGCTAGTGAAGGGATTTCAATCTGCCCTGGCAGGAGTGCCACCTCAGCATAGGAACAGGGATGCATGTCCCACTTGGTTATGCTTGAGGAGTCTGCTGTCAATGAAGCCATAAATTAGTCTTCTTCGCTTATCTGACAGAATGTGTGAAAGCTAGAAGACGGAATAATCGCAAAGTCAGACAAGAGGCTTGTACACATACACACACTCACATACACATGTGCACGCGTTTGCATGCGCCCGAGCACGTGCGCACACACACACACACACACACACACACACACACACACACACACACACAGCAAGCATTGGCATAATTCTGTTTCCTTGAAAGAAATCAGATAAAACAGTTTCTTGAGGCTGGTAGCAGCCATAGTCACAGAAACAGCTCTAATCAGAAGGCTTTGCATGTTCATGATGCTGCTCACCTGCCTTTGATGATCATATTGCTAACTGGCCCCATCTATTCCACACGCCTGTCATTCACGTGATGCCAAGTTCTAAGAGGCCTCTCCAAGCTTTTAGACCCTCATTGGTGCCTTTCGCAACAGCACCCTGAGGGACATGACAAGCTGCTGACCTCTGCGGTGAGTGAGGAGACCACGCAAACATTTGCATTCTCCTTGCATAAATCCTAACTCCTCGTCCTCACCACCATCCCTGCAACAGTCTTGGAACTGATAATACCATATTATCTGTTGGAGGCCATGGAAATATATAGAATACAGCAACTGATAATTCAGGTATAGACCCATCAGACTCTGATGGAGATAATCCTGTCTAGCAAGGCTTACAGGACCACTGACTCTGAAAAACCAGTTGCCTGTGTTGGTAATTTCTCTTATGAGTCACTTGTCACTTCATTTCTTCACTACGAATAGCTTTGGATGTTTTCTCACTGTGTGTGTTTATCTTTTGGGAATATTCTATCTGCTGGGCACATATATCTGTGGATAGTCAGGAAGATGAGTTTTCATTTACTGTATAATTTTGATATATATAAAATATACTGGGACATGCTTCCTAACTAGATATTTTTGTCCCACGAGGACTATAGACACTTAAAAAACCTGCTTTGTTCCTTTTGCTGAGACTAACTGTCCACAATTAGCTCACTTTTACCTCAGAGCAAGTTCAAACTAGGCTAAAGGTTTTTTGTAAATAGATCATAAGTTTAAAACTTTACATCTATGCACAGGGTCAGAGTTGCAGATGCCCAACCAAGGTTGCTACACAAAGCATGCCAATTCTTCACTTGCCAAGTCTGCTGAAAATAGACATATGGCTCAAAGTTTGTCACTGGGCACTGTGTCCACCCCTGGTCTGGTCAGCTTTACTCCTGAAAGTTCAGAACCTTGTATTGCCATGGTAAATGGCTCAGCTTCTTATTGTTTACCCTAGGAATGGCTTTCGACCAGTAAGAGATAACTTTTGCAATTTTTTTTAATTCTCCAAGGCTCCTGTAAGAAAGGGAATTTTGAAGCCAGAGGAGAAGAAGCATGGAGGAATTAGAATAAGGACAGGAAAATTCGAATATAGATAGAAAAATACAGAGACTTGTTTGGACCTGAACCATGTGAGGAATTCATTCATCCTCAAATAGTCAAAGTTCCCTTTGCTTCCTGTAGCATCCATTCTGATTCCTGAAGAGGACCTTGGGTCTAGACCCCAAAAACCCTCACTGTTTATCTGTTTGAATTTTCCTATCAATTTTACTAACATTCAATGAAATACTTTTCTCTGTGGAGCAGTTTACCTTGTACTCCCCCCTAGTTCAGCCTCCACCCCTCTTTCTAGTTGCTTTTCCACCCTCAAAGAGCCCTCCCTTCCAATCTCATGTACATTCTAATACACTATCTTGCTACAAAACTTTAACCTAGATTCCACATAGGAGAGACACCATGTTTATTTTTATGAGTCTGGCATTTCACTTAGCATAATGGTTTCCAGTCCCATGCCTTTTCCTGAAAATGTCATAATTATTTTCTTTTTGACAGTGGAATAATAATCCCATCAGGTATATGTACATTTTCTTTATTCATTCATCTGTTGGTGAGCATCTAGACTAGTTCTAAATCTTGGCTCCCATCAATAACACAGCAGTGATATAATTGTGCAGGTAGGTATCTCTGGTGTGATGATTCAGGTACGTCCTCAAGATTAGTAAGGCAGAATCATAACATCATTGTAGTTCAGTTGCTAAGGGACCTCCCTCTAATATCCATCATAACTGATTCAGTTTAGATTTGACTACCAGTCAAATCTCCCCCCCCCCATATCCTTGCCAGAATTTGTGGGTTTGTTTTCTTTTATTAATTATTATTGTTGTTAATGTGCATACATGTGTGAGTGTGTGAGTGTGTGTGCAGTCACCCATGTTTCCATGATGCATGTGTGGACAAGTTTGTGAACTTGATGCTCTCCTTCTACAGGAGGCAGGATCTCTCTTGTTTCTGTCACACTGTATACTGCAGACTAGTCAGTCTCAAGCTTCAAGGCAATATCCCTGCTACTGTAGGAGTACTGGGATTGAAATCGGTTAAACACTTTTTCAAATAATTACTGCATGCTTGGATGTCTCCCTTTGAGGATTGTATATTTGTTTCACTAGCACATGTACTGATTAGATGACTTGGGTTTGGGGTATTTATTTGTGAGGTTATTTATATATTCTAGCTGTTGACCCTCTACCGAATGTATAGATGGAAAAACAATCACACTGGTGCTGGGTTTACAGGTGATGTCAGCCATCTGACTTGAGTCAGCCATGAATGGGGAAGGAACTCATAGGCCCCTCCCCATTGCTGCTGAGCTATTGGCTACTGACAATTTTAGGAGAGATGAGGAATTATAGTCTTCAGTTGTGTACCCCCGATGAACCCAGTTCCTAATAACCTCAAGTATCACAGATGGCCCTAGTTAAAGTCAATGGGTTACAAATAAAACAAAACACCATGAATATGAAAAAGAAATGTGTAGGAAAAGAGAAAGGAGGCCGACAGGGGTGGGGAGAGGTAACGGAGGAATAATCCGGATACATTATAAACGTGCATGAAGCTATTAAAGAACAAAGTTAATTTTAAAAAGAACTTCCCAGACCATCTGGGAGGCACAACGTTAACTCTGTCTGGCACACGTTTCCAGGAAAGATTAAGTGAGGTAGGAAGCAGGGCTGAGAATGTGAACACCATCACCATATGGTCTGGGGTCTTAGACTAAACACAAGGGAGGAAAAGCACATCTGAGCATCACAGATCCACTGTAACAAGCCACCTTACACTCCTGTCCATACCATGATGGACAGTCCTCTCAGACTCTGTCCTAGATAGATTCGGCAATGACTTGACGTCAGCCAGAGTCATCTGAGGTGGATGGATTGCCCAAATGAGACTGGCCTGTGACCATGTCTGTGTGGGACTTGTTGATTGATGGTGTGAGAGTGTCCAGCCCACTGTGGGTGGCATCACACCTAAGCAGATGGATCTGGGCTGTGAAAGAAAGTCAGCTGAACTTGAGTCAGCAAGTGGGTGAGTAAGCAGCCTCCTCCATGGTTTCTGCTCCCAGCTCCTACGTTGAATTCCTGGACTGAATTCCCTCAGTGATTGCCCGTCACCTGGAACTCTAAGCCAAAATGACACCTCATCTTCTGGGTTAACTTTGGTCATTATATTTTATCACGGGAACAGGAATGAAACTAGAACAAACCATAAACTGAAATAAATTCAAGTTCTTGTCAGGTATCTGGTTACAGCAATAAGAAAAGTAACTGATGCGAACTGTTCCAGCTCTCTTGGTCATATGTTTTTAAATGTTTTTTTTTTTCTTTCTTCTTGAGACTTTCATACACGTATACAATGAAATACAAACATATCCAGCCTCCATTTCTCCTCTCCACCCCCATGTCCCCACAGACATGTAATTCTCCCAACTTAATGGCTCCTCTTATAGCCCACTAAGTCTAGTTATCAGTCACTGTCCAGATGTGCGTGTGGCAGGGGCGGTCCGCTCAGTCACACAAAGCCTCAAGAAAAGAATTATGGCTGATTTCCCTCCCTTAGCAGCTATCAAGTGCCAATTGCTCCACAGTAATGAGTAAGGCCTGGAGCGCACCTCCGGTCTATGTGAGAATTTTGACTGACTTGTGTGAGTAACCACAGCTGCTGTGAATGTAGGAGGACCCAGAAAGTAGCCTTTCACAGTGCTCCTCCCCATTGCCTGGCTTTCACATTTTTTGCTAACTCTCTCAGTGTCCCCGAGCCTTGGTATGGAGGAGTTGATGCAGATGTCCATTTAGAACTGAGCACTCAGTCTCTTAGTCTCGGCACTGTGCCCATTTATGCCTCTCTCTGATGCCTGCTGCCCACTGCACAAAGAAGCTTCTCCAGTCAAGGTGTATGGCTATAAATATAAATACTTAGAAAGCAGTTTGACAGCGTGACCAGTTAGCAAAATAATATCAGGTTCTACTCCAGGCCTAAGACCTCTCCAGCTATGAGATTTTACCTGTGAGTACCAGGCATGAAACTGTCTACTGCAGAGCTTGCCTCGAATCTCGAATCCAATCAGAAAGTGCCTAGTTCCCCCTTAACTTGTCATGCCACTATTGTGCTAACATATCGCCTGACATGTCAGTATTGCCAGGTGCAGAATCCAGGGCTGGGTAAGACTAGTGGTGTCTTTTCTCTCCGAGCAAGCTTTATAGCATCTTCTGGCATCATGAAAGCTAACTAGCAAGGAGGACATTTCCCGGTCAGTTTGAGGTTGATTTCCCTACATCCTGAAGCCAAAGTACACAGTCAGCAAAGTACATAGGGTCCTCAATAGGTAGATAGTCAAGAGCAATGGAAGAAGCCTCTGTTGTTTGGAAGACCTCTAGGACCTACCTGGCCAGCACCTTGGATGAAGATATCCCATGTTAGGCATAAATGTTGAGACTTTGCTCATAGGACCCCATCTGTGTGTCTGTCTGTGTGTCCGTCTGTGTGTCCGTCTGTGTGTCCGTCTGTGTGTCCATCCGTCTGTGTCCTCCCTGTTGTTCCATTTTCACACTGCTATAAAACCAGGCTGACCGAGGTGAACGTAAAAAAGATGTAAGGACTGAACAGTAAGGGAGAACAGAACATTAGCAAGGCAGTTATTGTCATGTCTACGCATTTCACCCTTACTCGTTACTCATAACGGAAAATACTTTGTTCTTAGAACAACCTTGAAGACTTAATGAGATGTTTTGACAAATATATCTTCTCAGAATTTTAACTGGAGACTAATTAAAACATGTTATGATATTCTTGGTATGAAGATACTTAATATCTCTTAGGACCTTTTCTACCATAAAGAAGGCACTTAGCAAATGTTAGCTATTATTTCTTTGCTTGCTTTAAAGATTCTTCAAGAAAACACTGTGGCAATTTATCTTCAATGCTAATATGAGTCTTACAGAGAAACTATAAATTACCAGTAACTACAGGGAATTTCATAACAGCCTCTTATGATAAGCCATTGTGGGATGGGTTTGTTTCTGTTTTATGACCAAAGGTTCCAATTTTATTTGTTGTATAATTTAGTAAACTTTAAAATAGATAATGTTTAAAATGAGTCTACTATATGTCAAAATAACACATCAAGAGACCCTGAGGGAAGAGCCAACTTTTCAAAACTCTCCTAGAATTCTATCAAAGAATGATTGTCTTTCTATGGACATTGTCCGACTATGGTGACCATGATGCTCCCTGTTACTCTATTTTCCTTTAGAGAAAGCTTAGCAATAACATCAGGTAAAGAGGATTAAGGAAGAATATCCAGCACATGGCATTAGTCAAGTTGACATGGGAATAGAACCACAAATTCTCTTACAGGAAAAGTCCTTCTTTTTAAAATCAATGACCTCCATTTTTTTTTTCTTATTTTACATATCAATTTCAGTTCCCTCATCATCCCTTCCCATCCCATCCCCCCCACACTCCATAGGGAAGATGAGGCCTTCCAGGAGGGGTCAACAAAATCTGTCAAGTCATTTGAAGTAGGGTCCAGGCTCTCCCTCCTACCTCTAGGTTAAGGGAGTGTCCCTCCATGGAGAATGGGCTCCCAACGTTCTTTTGTGCACCAGGGATACATTGTTCCACTGTCAGAGGTCCCTTAGACTGCCTAGGCCTTCTAACTGAGACCAATGTTCAGGGGGTCTGAGTTGGACCTCCATTCTTCCCCTTGAGTCCTCTGATGGTCCGTCTGACATCTATAATCTCTATTGAGTGACTTTGCCAGGATAAACAAACATGTTGATCCCAGGTAGAGAGAGCACTTGTGACAAACCAAATAAGCATCTCTGGAGTTAGTTACAGGAGCCAAAGTGATGACTAACTTATGAGTGACTCAAAAGAAGCTGCGTCACTGAAAAGCAACCCAGCATGGATGACAGTTCACCAAAGCTGTGTCCCCGGAGCACGCTGCCTAACTGGCAGCTGCCTGCTTCACCCCAGCAAGTGTTGACTGCTTATGTAACCTTGGGAAGAGGTCTGTGGCTCTTGCTTCCGGTACTTCCTGAGTCATATTTTGTTTCCTTTCTCAGCCTTGTAAGTTTCATTTACTTCTTGAGTCTGAGCCTTCCCCCCTCCTTATAAGAGAGAATGTTTCATCTCAGAGGAAATAGCTGTACATGCCTCTGAGAATGCTTCTGGACACACGTGCCATTCCCAGAGTCACAGCCATCTCATTTGTCACTGGCACTAGCTTCCAGTAGCAGCACTGCCCAGTAACTCTTTTGGGGGACTCTTATCCACGATGGCAGAAATTTTTATTCTTCTTGTCCATACCTGAATCTCTATGTGTAAACAGTTTTTAGCACATAATAAGTATCCAATAAGCATGTTAATAAATTAATTAAATAAGTGATAGACTCTAGCAACGTTTGAGGCTCCAGGTAGAAGTCATTGTTAATGAAAATTGCCTTCAGTCTGCTATCTTAATCACCTTAAGGTATTTCTTCCTCATGTACGTCAGATCTGCAGTTGCTCAGAGGCTCAAGAGTGCTCTCTGAGCACTGCTTTTGCCAAGCAATTCAAGAAATGGTTCCTGTGAAGCCCTCTGGGTAGCATCACACATGGATTTTGCTAGCAGCAGCTCTCCTAGGGGCTGATCTAGTGCTTTGCAGAAATAGACCCTGAATAAAAAGCATCAGATATCCACACATCGGGTTGTCAGCCTCTTCTCTGTGTGCCCTGTGGGAATACAATTACCTAGACCTCTGAGATAATGCTTTTGAAGAAGTTACCAATAATTAAGTACTTATTAATACCTGCTATGATGCAGCCTGTCTTCTAGATGCTTATGTATGGCTCATGAATTTCTCAAGAGGACCTCAAACTCAGTTAATCCTAGCAGTCAGCAAAGCTCCAGAGTCCCACCACGTGCTGCTGCTTCACATTCACAAAACCCTGTGGTTCACAAGCCCCTAGACGTGTGTCTCCTCCCCAAAGACTTGGTGTCAATTCTTTGAGTGAGACATAAATAACTTTCATTTCACAAGGGAAGTCATAGGCGCAGCTTACATGTAGACTAAAGTGAAAGGAAATAAGTAAACAAAACAACAGGAAAAAGTTGAGGCTTAGCCAGGGCCATAGTGTTAAAGGACATGGCAAGTCCTCCATCCCTTTGTAGTCAGGAAAAAAGCAGAGTTAGTGCTGCCATCCAAGGTAAGAGCGTTTCTACTGGGCCCTTGTGATCCTTCTTAGCACCTCTAGCTGCTCATTGTGTTTTGTTTTGTGTTTCATTATTCTTATTTATCCTGTGTATGAATTTTAATCCAATCAAGACACTAGGGTACAATGTATTAAACCCTCTTTGTCAAGGCTGTTTTAAATCTATTTAAACACATGGGGTTCTCTCTTGGTTATCGTTCTGTTGCTCTGGCAACACTTCAAGTTCACAAGCAACTTATACAAGAGGGGAAAAGTTTTGGCTTACAGTTCCAGAGGTATAAGACCCCATCAGAGAGGGGGATCCTGGCGACAAGTGGCTGGGAGGGACAGGAAGCTGGGCGTACTGCTTCAACCACCAGCAGGAGGCAGAAAGCCCTGTCATATGCAATCACAGTCTTCCTCCAGCAAGACCGACCCTCCCATAACCACTCCTAGACCACACTGCCAACTGGAGACCAAGTGTCTAAAAGCTAAAATTGAAGGTGGCACATGCCAAAACATTTCCACAACTGAAAACATCTGAGAGGTCAGTGTAGCTTGGGAAAGATTGAGGTTCCCTGAAAACAAGGCATTAGGATACATAACTAAAGCGTGTGCGCAGGTCGGGGGGGGGGGGGCATTTAGTGATCTTTGCAGCAAAGCCTCTATTTTGGTAAGTTACAAGCTTAAAAGAGAAAACGGTGACCCATGTAAAGTTCATGACATTATTCTTCCATCAAAAAGATGAAGCACACAGGCATAAAGCCCCAGGCCAGTGAGCTGTAGACACTCAGCCCACCCCCACCTGCCCCCAACTCGCTTTCCACTGGAGAAAGCTAAGAGTCTAAACTGATGTCTAATTACCGGCTTCCCTCTTTAGCAGCCTGCAAACGCATCGGGGATAAATCTTAGCGCTGGCAGACTCTGCTCCTCCTGGTCAGACTTCGTGTGAGCAGTAGACCTCAGACTCTGATCATTCCGTTGATTACACGGAACACAGAGACGTGGCAGTCATGTGCCGTCCCAATCTGAAGAGACTGCATTGGCCTCGGTGCCAGTGCAATTACCGTTGGCTTAGACACCCGGGTGCAAACTCATCAGCCAATATTGTCCTCTTGTAGCTGATGTGATCACCAAAAATGTCCTTGCATAACAACTGGACAGTCCTGTTTCTCATGTCAAGTTTTCCTCTAAGTGTAAAGAACTGTTCCAGGAAGAAAATTAAGGAGAATGGTTTTGTTTGAAAGAGCCACATCTGGAGCTAATATCTATATCGTATTCTTTTTTCCATGGAGTGTCCGTAGGAAAGTGCTTCTTTGGGTTTTTCCTTTCAGTGTGACATTTAAAAGAAAACAAAAATCATGGTTGCTTTACAAAATTAGATAGATACACTTTACACACACTATACATTAGATAGATACACTTTACACACACTATATATTAGATACACTTTATACACACTATACATTAGATACACTTTACACACATTTTATATTAAATACACTCCACACACACTATATATTAGATACACTTTATACACACTATACATTAGATACACTTTACACACACTATACATAGATAGACTTTACATACACTATACATTAGATACTAAAATCAGTATGAAACAGATGCCATTGTGGACTCATCTGAGATACAGAAGCCAGGCTGGAGAGCTAACAAAGGCACAGGTACAAGATCTGAATTCAGGAAGTTCAAAGTTAAGAACATAAAGTCGGGACCACTGACCTGCTCTCCACATCACTAAGTTAGCATGCTACCGAGTACATTACATGGAGCATTGGTACGCTCCTCATTTTATATTTTGCCTGTGCAGAAAAAAATATTAAAGGAAAAGTAGAAAATCGAAAGGCCTAAGAAGAAGCCTTTATTAAATAGGAATAATAGCATCAAAGTTGAATGTCAGAGAAAGCAAACAATGTTCTTAAATGCCCCTTTCATTGAGTGGCTCCTTGGCTACCTGGCAAGATTCAGTCAAGAAAAGCCATTTTGAGAAGGGAATAAAAACAATGTGTGTGTGTGTTGGTAACTGAATAGGAGGCAAAGCTAGGTGATAAAAAGTGTAGACGAAGGAGGACAATCACTAATGTGGTCAAGAGGTTATGTCTGACATGACAGACATTAGAACATGAGATGCATTTAACAACAAAGAGGACAAAGAGCTTCCCTGTAGGGAGAGATTTGAGAACCAGGAAGTGACTAATTAGTCGGTGAAACCAGGTCCCTAGAAGAATTCATAGCGTTAGTACATTTGCCATAGACGGAAGGTGGGCAGCCACTTCAAGACATCCGCTGAAGGGGGAGAGGGCTGAAGAAAATGAGTAAATGCAAAGATATGAGGGTTTTTTAGAATGTGAAGAGCTGGGATGATGGTGGAGAGCTGTCGAAGCTTGCAGGGTCGTGGGAAGACTTGTGAGTTCAAAGGATGGGAAGGTCTCCATCAACAAAGTATGGATCAAAGGCTTAACTTCTGACCCTTCCGGCACATGGGATTAGTAACAGCTCGTCACTGGGGGAAGTACCACTCATGCACTTGGGAGATGAACTTGCTAGTCCTCATCACGCTATTTTAGGCACAATCATTGTGAGTCATGGTTACGTGGGCCTGCGCCCACCATGCTAGTTCAATCATTTTTTCCAAATTAGGTTTCTCTTCGATGTGCCCTTCCTGCCTCTGTCCCTGTCCTTCCCGTCACTCTGCAGCTCAGAAGCCCAGAGCGGAGGGCAGCTCCCATGATTCCTGCGTGGATTCATCTCTCTCTTTCGTTACCGGTCTCTCTGATGATGGCTATCAGACAGGCAACCTGGAAGCATGCTGGGAGAGCATACGCATACATACATACAATGCACCCCAGCATGTGTCAGGGTCCCATAGCCTGTTTTCATCACAGCCTACGTTACCTTTAGAAAGGAACTGAAGGGAGAAATGTCATTTCCCATTTGTGTCCCCTATTAAACATTTGTCTCTGTGTTGGTCCCTCGGCTCAGCACAGATTCAGTTTACTTAGGATCCTCTTCTGTTACAGTCCTCTTCACCCAACCATCTGTCTCATTCATGGTCCCCTAAACTCAAGCTGTTATGCTAACGAGGCTTTTATGCCACTTCGGTTCCTGCCAACTCCTCTCTTGTTGAGTATCACGAGTCCACTGTCCTCCATTCTAGAACCTTGTCCAAGACTGCCAGCTCTTCACACAAACCACTCCCTCTCAGCCATTATTTCATTTCCTTAGATGCCTGTGGTGTTGGGTGAAAGCATTACAATAATGATTTCTTTACGTATTTTCCCAAATAAAATAAGAAATCCATTGTCAGAGTATGTATTTTACCTGTTAGCCCTGGCACAATTTCTAACACCTACTAAGACAGCAAGTCATGAGTATAATAGGAAATAGGTAAATATGGATATGAGTATAGCTATTACTGTGGATATTCACTTCATTTGTATTACACTTCATCTAGGCACACTAAATGGTTTATGGTGTACATATGTACTATTATACATTTATTCTTAAAGTATAACATATTTGTTTGCTGGCTAGTTTTATGTCAACTTGACACAAACATAAATAATTTTGAAAGAGGAAATCTCAATTGAAAAAGTGGTCCTGTTGGGTTGGACTGTGCACAAGCCTGTGGTGCATTGATTGATGACTGCTTGTGGGAGGGCCCAGCTCACTCTGAATGGTGCCACTCCAGGGATGGTGGTCCTGCTTGCTATAAGAAAGCAGACTGAGCAAGCCAGCAGAAGCACACCAGTAAGCAACACTTCTCCTTCTCCGTGGCAGGAAGTTCCTGCCTCCAACTTCCTGCCCTGATGTACTTGGACGACAGAGCACAAACCATAAGATGAATCCAATAAACCCTCTCCTTCTCAAGTTGCTAATGGCCATGGTGCTTTATCACAACAATAAAAATACTAGTTAGAAACTGTAGTTACAGCAATTTTGTTTATGTATTTAATAGATATTTTATGTTTATTTATATATGTGTATAATTCCAAAAGTATAGTTAGCTTCTAAGTGTTTGTATATGTGTGTCTGTAGAATGTGTGGATCAGCCCAGGTTTCCCAGAAGAAACACAAAGAGCAGAACATGAGTGGATGTTAAAACTGAGGATTCAGAGAGAATGTTTTATTTCCACAGCCACCGAAGTGACTAATATAACTACACGAATCCCCAGGAGCTTATGGGATTTGTTTTTGGCCAATGCTACATTCTAAATACTTACCCAAATCCTCCAGGTTACCAATACTATAT